>NW_003852547.1:3373058-3400766 GCF_000181295.1 Otolemur garnettii | reverse complement strand
TTAGCCACTTGAGCCACAGGTGCTGAGCCAGTTTTTCTATTTTTAATAGAGAGGGGGTCTTGTTCTTGGTCAAGCTGGTCTGGAACTCCTGAGCTTAAGCCTGCCTCAGCCTTCCAGAGTGCTAGGATTACAGGCTTGAGCCACCAAGCCTCACCTGTTTCTTTTTAGTTATTGAAAGTGGCCACTAGACAATTAAACATTATGCATGGGGTTCACATTTGGACTGGCATTGGGTTCCTGTTGGACAACTCTGCATCAGAGAGGAGAGTTACATCCATCTGGGGAAGGGGAAGGTAAAAGGAGAACAAAGCATAGGAATTAAAAAAAAGTGAGTAAGTATTTGCCCATGGCCCAGTTGCCATGGTAACCTTTCCATTACTCTTCAAATGTAAAAAAAAAATCAAATGAACTCAAGATAATAAATATCTATTATTTAACAAATGTTCTTACAATAGTAAGTTCTTAATAAATACTTCTGGAGGTTGCCTTTTATGGAGTGTCAATATGGGTCAGCCTCTCTTCAAAGTGCTTTCCAGGGTCATTCCCTTTAATCCTGGTGAGAACCCTTTCAGGCAGGAATGTGCTGTTCTGATTTCACAGAGGAGCAAATTGAGGCCTAGAGATGTTGCTTCAGAACATTCCAGAGAGTTATTCTTGGGGGAAGAGGGGGAGCTGTAGGAAGTGGGACATAAACCTAAGGGCTGAAGGCTACAAGGCCTGATTAACCCAGGGTTGGGTTGAGGGCAGCCTAATGGGCACACAAGCAGGGGATAAGCGTCCCCTTATCAAGAGATAAGCTTCTTGCAGAATTTATGTCTGATCTCATGATCATACACATCTTCGAAACTATGTACAAAAATACAGGTTTAATTGTACAGGCATAGCTAAGAATAGAGGAACATACATGGAAGCAAGGTCTGGTCCCATTGGATGAGGTTTGTACCCCATAAGTAAGTTCAATATTCCCAGAATCATGCCCATGAGGCCCAGGTACCCTCCTGTGATACTACTAAGACCCATAGATTATGAATGAGGTTAGTATCTACATAGAGTCCTGGTTTCACCAGTGCCCATTGAGTTAGATCTGTCGACTCCCGAATTCCACTTGGCCACTGGGAAGGGGAGAACCCTGACTCAAGCCTGTACCCTCTGGAAGGATGCCTCTATTCTCAGAATGAGGTCGGGTTTCCTTGAGTGATGTTTGGCTGCGTGTCAATTTGATCCTGTTTTTTACGGACCAAGGAAGATGACGCTTCCTCCCTATAGGACCCTTTAAGAAGGGGTCCTCAGACCACTGTGACGCTACCCAGCCTGCAGTGTTGCTATGGAGACAGGGTCCAGCGTGGGGGGCGGAGGAGAAGGGGGTGCGAAGGGAGGATCACGGAGACGCGATTGCGCAGGCGCAGGCCCGAGAAGCCTTGTCGCAGCGGAACTGCTGAGATACTAGCCTGGAGCACAGAGCAAGAGGCAGCTACCCCAACCCTCAAGCCCCTCCAGGTGCTCTTGCTCAGCCCCGCCCCCTTGCACCTGCCCGGGATGCCGCGTCACTCAGGCCTGCGTTAGGGACAAAGGGATGGAACTGCTGGGCCTGTCCTGGAGAACAGAAACGTAAGCCCCCCACACCCCCCGCTGGTCCTCTGACAGTCCTGGGAAGGGGTCCTGGGGGAAGGCCACTATGCTCTGCTAAGCAGCAGGCAGCCAGCCCGAGCCCCTCCCCGCCTCCAGCCTTGCCAGATTCACCTGAACTTGAACTCTCAGACTTCCAGGGTGGCCTTCTAGGGTTATTGGCAAAGTACACCGCAGCCCACCCCTGCTTTGGGGTCCTTCCAGCCCAGAGATTAGCACAGAGGGGGGCTGCACCATGGCCTTGAGCCTTTTGCAAGACTGGAGCAGGGAGCTGAATGTGGACGTGCACAAAGCCCTACTGGTCACCGGCATCCCGGAGGGCCTAGAACAGGTGGATATTGAAGCAGTCCTGCAGCCAAACTTCTTGCCCCTGGGCACCTTCAAGCTGCGGAATGTGAGGGCCATGAGGACGGAGAAGGCCAAAGCCGCACTGGTGGAGTTTGTGGAAGACACTAATCATGCTACCATCCCCAGGGAGATCCGGGGAACCGACGGGGTCTGGAAGGTTCTGTGTATGGAGCGTGCGCAGGACGCAAGAGTCCTGAGGCAGATGGAACGTCTGTTGCTGGATGAAAGGGTCCCTGGGGAAATGCCTACTCCTGAGGCTTTGGAGACCCAGGCCCAGGGTTCGGGGCAGGCTGGGGGGCCTTCTGGGGCAGCCAGGAATGCTAGGAGGGGTCGTCGGGGTCGCAGAAACAGAGCCAGAGGCAACAGGTTGACCCAGAAGGGCACAAAGAGGGGTCGGGGAGGGCGTCCGTCCACTTCTGCAGGGAGCGAGTCAGAGGACTCTTCCGACGAGAGCCTGGGCATTGTGATTCGGGAGATCGAGGAGGGAGACTTGAGCGGAGACGAGGATCAGAGCGCACTGTATGCGACGCTCCAGGCTGCAGCCAAGGAGCTGGTTAAGAAGTGGGCCCTCCAGAGCACAGCGGATGAAGAAGATGGTCCTCGGGAGTTCCTGGCTCTGGTCACCGTGACTGACAAAGCCAAGAAGGAGGAGATAGAGAAAGAGACCCCTGAGGCTGAGTCTATCATCAAAGACAAGGCCGGTGTCCCCGACTTAGTGGCCCTACTGGCAGTGAGAGATACCTCCAACGAGGAGCTGCTGACAGATGGTGAGGCTTCAGAGAGTGACTCCCAGGACGATGAGGACCAAGAAAAAGAGGGGATGGACAATCCTGAGTTTGTGGCCATTGTGGCATATACAGACCCTTCAGACCCCTGGGCCCAGGAAGAGATGTTGAAAATCGCTTCTGTGATTGAGGCGCTGGGCTGGAGCGACGAGAAAGACAAAAAAGATGCTCTTCCGCAGGTCTTGTCTGTCATGTCCAAGGACACCTCCGGGACCCGCGTGAAGGTGGAGGCGGCAGGCCGCGAGGTGGACGCCATAGTTCTGAGGAAGGCCCAAGACGACAGGAACCTTCTGGAATGCATTTCTACCTTAGCGGAGCCAGAGATCTCCTCCAAAGGGAAGAAGGCTCCGCTAGGCCTCCTCGGGGGCTGGGGTGAGGACGGTGAGGACGAGGGGGGCCTCCTGGAGTTGGTGGCGCTCCTGGCCGCCCAGGACGTGGCTGAGGTGATGAAGGAGGAGAAACCAAACCCCTGGGAAGGCGAGAAGTACAAATATGCCAAAGGCAAACTGGGGGAGGTCTTGGCTCTCCTGGTCGCCCGCGAGAAGGAATTGGAGGAGGCTTCGGACGAAGCGTCTGAGGAGTCGGAGGAGGCAGAGAGCGAGGAGTCAGAGCCTGAGGACGCGGCGTCCAGGAAGCCCCAGACCAAGAGGGCGCGCACGGCCCCCCGGGGCCGGGCTCAGGCCGGCGCGGCCACGGTCGCCGCCCCGGTCCAGTCCCGAGCTCAAAAAACCCGCGGGGTTGGCCGCGGCCGCGGCGCCACTCCGGAGAAGAAGGCCAAGGAAGACGCGGCGGGAAGCAAAAAGAAGAAAGGGGGCGCGGCCGCCGGGGTCCGGGCCAAGGCCGGCGAGGCCCAGGGCCAGCCGCCCGCCAGCTCCAAGTCCGCGCGCGGTAGGAAGGCTCGTCGGGGTCAGAAGCTGCGCGCCAAATGCCGCTAAGTGGCTCCCAAAGAGGACATCCCGGCTGCGAGCGGCCAGGGTTGACTCCTCCCTACCCTCCCCCCCTCCTGCAGAGGCCATCTCCCCCTGAACACAGGTGCTGGGCTGGGCCTGGGCGTCCTCTGGGCTCAAGAGATCCTGATGGAAGAAGCCCCGCCGACGGGAGAAGGAAAAGAGAAACGCGCCAGAGGCAGCACCTGTGGGGCTGAGACGCTGGCTGAGTGCGCATGGCTTTGAGGGCTCCAGTCGCTTCCTGGTGAGTGTGTCGGTGACACCTGGCACCTGAGGAGGTGAGCAGGGCCAGTGAGCTCTTTATGGCTCTGTGGGGCCCCGATGGTTCTGGACACCTGCTGACCAGTGGGTGTTGGCCCCTACCCTGATCGATTTGGCCCAGAGTCTGTGTGGGGCAGGGGTGTCAGGGTGTAGCTGAGCCATGAAGGCAGAAGCTTCCTGCCACGGGGAGGAGATAATTCCAGGAAGGAAAGCAGGACAGGCTGAGGGTAGCTGGGAGAAGGAGAAGGAAGAGAGGCAGGAGACAGGAGGGGGAAGTCGTGCAATGGCAGACCAGGAATGGGGGTTGGGCAGAGGAGGAAGAGGAAAGGGAAGACACATGAGCCGTGCCCCTTGGGGGGCTCAGCTAGTATAAATGAACCAGCCCAAGGCCAGGCCTACCTGTCTATGTCCACACTCAGATGGCAGTATTTACCAAAATTTTTAATTATTTGCCTATGTGTTCAATTTGGAGTAATTGACATAAAAATCCAGATTTCTGCCCACAGAGTGGGAAGAGTGGACCGTGACCCCTTCCTATAGGCTATGGATAGGAAGGGGGATCCCTGGATCCCCACTTCTCATGGGTCTGGCCTTGCAGCCTCTGATTTAAGACAATGAGGGTCTTGGGTTCACACTCTGTGTGATTTAAAGGCCAGAGGGGACCCCTGACCTCTTCCCACATGTGAGGGGCAGAGGCTCTCAGGGCCAATGTACAACTGGTCAGTGGGAGGCAATATCCCCGTAAGCTGGGGGGCCTCAGCACCTGCTGTCCCATGTGCAGATACTTTAGGGGTTTTTTATGTGTGTGCGTGCGTGTGTGTATGTGTTCATATTCCTGCTGTGCCCCCATGCTTCAGTCCTCCCTGCTGAGCTTGATATTGTCCCTAAATAGTGATCTCCCCTGGACACCCCACTCACACCCTTGGGTCTCTGGGGTGATGTATATGTTTCCTTGTCCATCCCTAGAAGGTGAGCAACCCATTCATTGTGCTAGGAAGGTTCTGCCCTTCTTATTTCTTGGAAGGGCCAGGGACTCTGCATGAGTCCTTACAGCCCAGACTACACTGTCTGAGCCCCATGTTAGGAACACCTAGGTGCAGAAGCAGGCTGTGGATGCTTTTCCATGCTTGGAAGCCTCCCCCATCTTGGCAGCAGGGTCTTCCCTGGACAGTGAACCAGCCCATGGAGGAGAAGGAGGGTTATGCCTAGGGCTGGGGAAGAAACCCCTCCCCACTGGGGTTGTGGGATGGGGGCCTGGCCCTGGGTCCAGCAGCCTCTGGTGTTGCCTGTGGGTGGAGAGGGCATGAGTGTCACCTCTCCCCAGAGCAGTTGCAGGCTCCTCTCCTTGTGTACTGTGTCCCCTGCATCCTCCAATAAAGTTGAATTAAGATCTGTGGTCTGTTTTCTTTGGTTCTGGGCAGGGGTAGGGGCAGAGTTTGGGCATTAGACTCCTCATTGTCATGGCTGACATTTGCCCAGAACACCCCTTTGTTTCTGCAGTGCCTGGCCCCCTCCTCCCAGGCCTCAGCATCAGCTCCTCAGTCCTTACACACCTATGGAGCCCGTGAACCCTCCATGGTTCCCCTGTGGCCCTAACCCTGGCCAGGTCCTTCCATGGTGTCCATCCAGATATACTCTGGCAGGCCACAAACCCATCTGCCCTCTCCTTAACCTCCACTTCTAGCTTCCACCCTCTACCCCCAGCTCCCAGCCTCACTTGTCTCCTACTCTTCCCTCTCTGCAGTCATCCCTGCCCAGGCTTCAGCCTCACCCTAACTTTGACTTTGACCTTTCTCAGTCTCACACTCTGTACACTGCCCCATTCCCCAGTCCCTTCTCCTCCTCCCACCCAACTACTCCTCAACCCTCTCTAGCCCCTGCCTGTGCCCCCTGTCCTGCTCTAAGACTCAGCTCCCTCCACCTCAAGTTATTCTCACCTTGGCCCGCCCTACTTCCTACTGCCCCTTCATCCTGTACTGTGCCCTGAAACCCAAAATGCCATCCTTCAGCTTCTGTACTTTTCCCCAGAAACCCCTCCCCCAGCTCTTGTCCCAGGCTTCTGCTCTGGACTTCAGACTGAGTCCTCTACTCCTGATTGAATTTTTGTGTCTTCCTCCATGTCCTACAGCCTCATATGGCTGCGTGAGGGGTCCTCTTAGAAGCCACACCTAATGTCTGATAGAGCTTCTTCCTAAGTCACCACAGCTCAAAATAGTAATTCTTTTAATGGTCTAGGCCAGTTCTCTCCAACAGAGGCAATTGCTCACATGAGGCACTTTAAAAGTAAGTGTAATTGGGCAGCGCCTATGGCTCAGTGGGTGGGGCACCTTCCCCATATACAGAGGGTGGTGGGTTCAAACCCAGCCTGGACAAACTGCAACAAAAAAATAGCCAGGCGTTCTGGCGGGTGCCTGTAGTCCCAGCTACTCGGGAGGCTGAGGCAAGAGAATCACCTAAGGTTGCTGTGAGCTGTGTGATGCCATGGCCCTCTACCAAGGGCAATAAAGTGAGACTCTGTCTCTACAAAAAAAAAAAAAGTAAGTGTAATTGAGAGAAATTAAATCAAACACCCATTTCCTCAGTCTTCCCAGCTATAAGGGCTCAAGAGCCACAGGTGACCACAGTGGACTGGGTAGGTATGTGACATTTCCTCTGCCACAGAATGTTCTCTTGGGCAGCTCCAGTCTCTGCAGTCTTGTCCCCATTTTACCTATCTTTTTTTCCGCCAGCCTGTGAGTGTCTGAGTGGGCCTCAACCGTCCAGATCTCAGCAAACACACTGGGCATTTTTCTGCCTCAGGGCCTTTGTACTTGCTGTCCCTGCAGCCTGGAGGGCCTTTCTCCAGGATATTTGCACAGCTCCATCCTTCACTTCAGGTGTGTCTTTCTTCCAGTGTCACATGGGGGGGGGTTCCCTGATCACTTACCAAAGACCATCTTACCAAAGATATAGCACCCACACCCTCACTTTATTTTTCAGAAGTCTGATTGCCCCCAACACATTCATTTGTTCCTCACATCTACAGTACTTGTCAGGGAGATTAACAGAGGAAATTGGTGACAATCCGGAAGTGCAAAAAGAAGGAAGTCAGGTTACCCGGAGATTACTAATGCAGCAAGTTGTTGGGATCCCCAGGGCTGGAGGAGCCACGTGGAAATGGCCCTTCTCAGAGCCCAGGTCGCTGAGCTGATGCTGCTGGTCCGGAAAGTTCCACATGTGGAACCAATTTGCTTGAGCGACCCAGGAGCCCTTGGTTCACCAAGGTGGCTGTCTCCGCTGCTGCTTCCCGTTGTGTCCCTTTCCTGACGCTTTCCACCTCCCATTAGTGCCTCATCGCCCCCAGCAGACCCTGACGGGACTCTGCGGCGCGGCAGGTCCTACCCAGTAGGGGGCAGGTGGGCGTGGAGGGGACGGTCAGCAGAGCCGCTCAGGTGTAGCTCCCGAGGACTGACTGTGACCTGACCTGTCTCCCCCGGGTCCCCAGACCCAGCACGATGTCCGGCATACGGTAGCTGTTCAGTTGACACCTGTTGAATGACTGAAGGATAGAAGGAAGGCTGTTGACTGGGCGAGCCAGACTGCAGATGCGGCTGGTGGAGAGTGTGCTGGAAAGATAAGTTCCCCGGAGGGAATGCATCTGGGGGTGTGGGGAGGAGCGTTTGGGATACAAGGGGCAGCCGTCTAAGGACTCCGAGGTCCCACAGGGAAGGGCCCGGAGCAGCTCCAGGCGCGCAGAGACCAGCACCGCCACCGGCGGCAGCTTCATCCCTTCGCGGAGCCTGGAGCGGCCGGGGGCGCCGGGGACAGAGGAGGGAGCGCAGGCAGGGGACAAATTTCCTAGATGAAGACACGATCAACGGGTTAGGCAGAGAGGACAGTCCGGCAGGGCAGGATCCGAGGGGCGCCAGGGCGGGAAAGAATTTGCAGTGGTCGTCAGCAGGGTGGTCTGGGAAGCCTTCACTGAGGCAGGGACACGAAAGCAACACTCGAAAGAGGTGGGGGTGGGGGTGGTGCAGCAGATGGAGGCCTGAGGGAAGCGCCAGGCAGGAGTAAGGAAGAGCCACCACACCCTAGGGCTGGGATAATAGGGGCTTATTAACGTTTGGTTGCTGGCCCCTCCCATGCCAGGCTTATGTTGGGAGTGGGGGAGACAGTGTCATCAAATAGGCCACCTGTCCCCACGTGGTAGCTGTCTAGTTGGAGTTCAACGTGACTGGAGTTTAAAAGTTACGTAGCCTTGCAATCGGTGCTCACGAGGTCGCAGGGGACTGAACGGCGCATGTGCACTTTCTTAGAGAGTGTCTGGGACCTCAATCCTGAATTCGTCCTGGCCCTGCGGCTGGCTCAGGCGGAGACAAAGGGATTCCCAGGGATGTGACTAGGTGCTGGAGCGGAGGGAGATGTCAGGACTTCAGAGCCAGAAAACGACATATCCCTCCGATATCGGGTTTGCAGGCCCTCAATGCAGGCTACTCCCCTCGAATAGGGTGCCGCGTACCCCCAATCCAGGCTTGCCCAGTGGTGTCAACTCACAAGAGCTGCAGGGTCCCAAACCACTAGGAGGCGCCCTAGGACCAAGGACTGCGGGTTAAAATCTTGCGGGCAAGGGCCACTCTGGACACCGGTCCCGCGCCTGAAAAGCGCCAAAGCTCCACCCGGTTTTGGAGTGCCTGGCTGCGGAAAACTGACTTTATTACCGGGTAGCGGTTCTCACAGTGAGATCCTGAGACCGGTGGCACCAACGTCTCCTGAAAACTAGATATATATTCCTTCCCCGCACCCGGCCCAGACCTACATAGCCACGTTGGGGTGAGACCCAGCCAGCTGTGTTTTCCAAGGCCCCACAGGTAGTTGTGATGCAGGACCCAAGAGCTACTGCCCTAGGGGTGGGGTCTATCGCTAGTTCAGCCCCGGCTGCACATTGGGAATTACCCCGAAGCTTTAGGAACTTTTATTTTATTTTTTATTTTTATTTTTAGTGTTTTTAAAGAGTCTCACTTTGTCACCACAGGCTAGTGTGGCATGGCGTTAGCCTAGCTCACAGCAACCTCAAACTCCTGGGTTCTAGCGATCCTCCTGCTCTGTCTCCCGAGTAGCTGGGACCACAGGTGCCTGCCACTCCTGGCTAATTTACCTTTTTTTAGTAGAGAGTGGAGTCTCACTGTTGTTCAGGCCGGTCTGGAACTCCTGAACTCCAGAGATTTTCCTGCCTCTGCATCCCAGAGTGCTAGGATTACAGGCATGAGCCACCAGGCCTGGCCTTGAGGAACTATTGATGTGCCAGCCATGCCCTCCACCATTGTAGAAGAGCTCCTTGTATGGGCTGGGCACAGGCTCCAGCTGATTCTGGGGTGGCCAGGGCTGGGGACCACTGTCAGGGTGCCCTCAGAACTGACATGTTTTGTGAAGAACTGGCCACCACTGACATATGAAAGAAATAAGACCAGGTGATTCTGTTGGGGCTGGTTTGAGCTTGAGCACATCACACCTTCAGTCCCCTGAGCAATGCTGGGAAGGAAGCTCTGCTATGATCCTCCTCCAGATGAGTAAGTGGAGGCACAGAGAGGGTAAGTAACCAGCTCAAGGTCACACAGCTTGCAAGGGGCCGTGCTGGGGGAAACCAGGCAGCTGGACTCCAAGTGTTTCCTTACCCTGTCCCCAACTGTTTCCTCTGCTGTCACATACTGTGGGCCTGGGAGGGAATGCAGAAAATCCCCATGTTTTGGGGTGGCATCTCTCTTCTCTGGGTCTGTGTTACGTCATTTTCTCTTTGGCGACAATGATGGCTATCTGGTCCAGATAGGGCTGATTTGGAGTCAAATCTATAGTTTTCTGGTCTTCCTCCAAGGAAAACTTGATTCATTTGTAAGAAACCACAGCCCCAGAGGTGTGAGCCAGATGCCTTTGAGAACAGGCCCTATAGGCACCATTTGAAACCTCCTTGGATTAAGAATCTCAAAGGCCCTGCTACCATCTCCTCTCCGGTTACCCATGGGTTCCTCCCTGTGTGGGACCTCTCTTCATACTCATGCTGGAGATGCTGAGGACAGGAGTGTGGGGAAGGTTGTGCCCACTTCAGCGATAGGCAGACTGAGACTCAGTGAAGGGCACATGTGCCCAAAGCCTCAGAGGGGCTCAGAGGGGCTATAGAGATAAAACCCAAGGAGAGGTGTGAAATGTGCATTTCTCCAAGTATTTGTGCATCTGTGCCTCATTCTTGAGTTTCTGTGTGGTCACATGTGAGTGTACACATGTGGCTGTGTGTATGGAAGTATGTGAGAGTGTCTAGCAGTGTGTCCATGGGTCCCATGAGTAGGTATAAATATTGAAATTTATAAATTCAATAAATTTATAAATGGTGGTGGTGTGAGTCTGAGAGTGTGTGGGGGGCTTTCAGTGTGTATAAAGCACAGGGGGTCTATGTGCCTCTGTGAGTGCACGTGTGGGCACTACATATGTATCCGTGTATCTGTGTGTGGGGGGGATTAATCTGAATATGTCTGTGAGTGGGTCTGCCAATGGTGTCTGTGTGTGTGTTTGTGGTGTATGCTGTGCCTGCATGTCTGGGTCTCTATTTGTGTGTGCATACATGTGTGTGGCAGTGAGGGGTATGACACAGTGTTGCCAAGGGTGGCTGATGTCTGAAATGCACACAGCTTCCTGTTATACCCATCTTGCCTCTTGCTCAGGATCCATACTCCTTTTTTCCCACAGACCCCGGTGTTCCCCCAAGACCCTCTGAATTTTCCCCTTCTGAATTTTCCCCTTCCTACAGAGCTCTGGGCCCTGTAGGAAGGAAAGGCAGAGAGGGACACATTCTTGGGTGAGTAGAGTTTATTACATATGTGCCATGTGCTCCACCCACCTGCCATTTTCTCCCCATCTGAGTTTCTCCAGGAGTTTTGTCTTTGCTGTTCCCTTTCCCCTTCCAGCAATCCAGGCAGGCCAGGTTGAGACCTCTTTTGTCCAAAGAAGACAGCAGTGAAGGAGCCCCAACCCCCACCACCAGCCTGATATAGAAAGCATGCCTCAGTTACTCCAATAATTTCCCTGGTCATTCAGCTTCTTCCTCCTCACACTTGCAAAGGAAGTCCCCAGGTGGACTACACATTGTCTTTTCTCCAAATTCCCCAGGGGCCTCTTTCTTGCCAGGCTGTGAGCCATGAACTAAACAGCTGGGTGTCAGCCACCAAGAGGAAAAGGGCTCTAGCAAGGCCACAGGGTACACCATACAGCAAGCGGCAGGATAGGAAACCACTCCATTCAGAAAACAGCAAGGAAGGGGAAAAAGAAAGAGGTGTGGAATGATAGAATTCTTTAGTTCCAAGGGAAAAAATTAAGAAACTCAGACCAGGCCTGCAGCCAGATAGGAAAACAGAACTTGGCTTTGGACCACTTCCCTCCATGAATTCCCATTTCTCCTGCCCTCAGCGAGGCTGGGGTGTGCTCCTTTGCTGTTTTTCACTGCTGAGGGTTGAGAGGGGCACAAAGCAATACAGAAAGACCTCCCCCCCAACTTCCTCCTAGACTCCACAGGGCTTTGGCAGCCCCATTTCTCTCCAAGAACAAGACAGCACAACTCCCTTTGGGGCCAGCTCCTGTCAAAATGATTTTTCAATGTGTCCAGTGGCCAAGCTGCCTATGTTTGTGGGGCTTGATCCAGATTCCAGGGCCCTACACACAGCTCTAGAAAATCCACGTCTCTGGTGCCAAGGGCCTCAGAATCTTCATCTGAATATGTTTCCCAGATGTTTTTCCTATACTTCATAACCACAATCAGGGTGAAGGGTGCAAACCCTGGGCCCATTCATTCCAAACCAGCAGGACCTAGGACATGGGGATGGCAAGCAAAGTGACAACATAAACACAGGGGTCCCCATCAGGGAAGTAAGGAGTAGAATAACAGCAAGGACCAAGTTACCCTGGAGCATTTGTCAGTTGCCAAGTTCAAAGCCAAGAAATCAGTTTGTAAACATTTTATTTGCTTATTGGCTTGTGCCCTCCTTAAGTTCAAGGAGGCAGTCCTCATTAAGTGTGTAGGCATAAGAGAGACAGAGAAGGAAGGAATTTCTCCCCTCCCCTCCCCTGCATCTCTCCCTTTTTCAAGCTGAGCACCTAGAGTTGCATTTGAAGAAGTTAAAATCATAAGTGATGCAACCCCACTGTATCAGTTTCTTTATTTACATTCTTTGGGTCACTACAAGGAGTCAGTATTTAAAAAAAAATCAATGCATGAGATATAAAAATTTAACAAGAAAAGAGTTATTAGGTGGCAATGTGGCAGGCACTCTCTGCCCCTTTCTCCACCTCCATTTTCAAGCAGGAGGGCAGGGGGTGCTCTAAGACCCAGGCCCTCACCTCACAGCTGGTCTTCTAGCTCTCCCTGCTCTGCTTCTGCTCTGGCCTCAGCCCTCAGCACCCTGAGGCTCCTGGCCTCACCTGCCCTGGGGACTCTCTTGGGCAGGGTTGGCAACCGGGGAGTGTGCCAGAAGGCTCTTCGGCGCTTTCGAAACCATGAAAAGCGTCCAGGGGTCTGGAACCTCACTGTCTTGACCTGTTTCCGGGCCCTAGCTCCTGTGGGCCCCTGAGCAGCTGAAGCTTCAGCTTCCTGGGTACCCAGGGACCCTGCCCTCTGATTATGCGCAGACTCTGCCCTTTGATCAACCAGGGCCTCTGCTCCTTGGTCAGCTACAGCCCCTTCCCCCTGGTCAGCTGCAGCCTCTTCCTCCTGGTCAGGGGCAGCCTCTTCTCCCTGGACAGCTGGGGCCCCTTCCCTCTGGTCATCTATATCCTCAGCCCTCTGATTATCTGCAGCCTCTGCCCCCTGGTCAGCCTGCACTTCTGCCCCTTGCTGCATGGATGCTGCCTTCTCCTTCCTGCGGAGCCTGAAAGAGGCCCAGTTGACCTTGGGCCTCCATCGTCTGGGGGAGGTCTCAGGCATGCGACCATCTGCAGCATTTCCCACATTATCCCCGCGGCTGGTGCTGCTGGGCAATGATGCCCCATTTCTCTCCACTGGGGTTGGGGCCGGTGGGGCCTCGCCCATCCCGGGGCCGGACCTTGGAGCCCAACCCTTCACCCTGCGCTTCAACTTCCCCCAGGACACCTGGCTGACATACTCTCGCCACCTGTCAGCCTTGGACATCTGGGGCCCCAGGTTGTCCTCAAACATCGGCACTGGCAGTTTGAGGCGGGGGCGTGCAGGAGGTGCGCTGGGCTTTTTCTCCCCTCTCCGGAGGAAGGCCTCGACCAGTTCCTCATCATCCTCGCTCTCCAGGTCGCTTCCAAGGAATTTGCTGCCCAAGTAACTGACAGGCATTTTGCGCACCTTTTTGGTCTGCCTCGAGCTTTTGTTGCCCTTGTCTCTGGAGGTCTCAAAGTCACTGAACTCACTATCGCTAGCATTGCTGCTGTCATACGTGCCCACGACCAGGCGCGGCGGAGGAGTTACCATTTGCTGGACTCTCCTTCTCACTTGGGGCTCCTTGGGCTTTTTGGGGGGCTGGGGCGGGTGCGGAGTGCTCTTCTCGATGATGCGGGCCACGTCCTCGAGAGTTCGGCCCTCTTCTTCTAGAAACTGGATCAGCCGCTCCCGAAATTCTGCTTCTTTGGTGGCAGGCTTGGAGATGACCCTCCAGACTCCACCGGCCAGCCTGACCTCGCGGGGGATGAGCAAATAATCCACATCGTCCCCGATCTGCAGCATCCCCACCGTGGAGTCTTCCTCCTTCCGGAACACCTTGCCAATCTTCTTAAAGGTCCCCACGGGCTTTAAGGCTTCCACAAGGACGTCCAGATCCACATCTTTGCAGACATCGGGAACGCTCCAAAGGATAAGGCAGTCGGGGGACGGGAGGAAGCCCCAAGGGAACCAGCCCCCCACATGGCTTTTCTCGAGAGTCTTTAAGATCTCCAGGGTGGTATCTGGGTTGAGGGGCAATGAGCCCAAACAAACTACTTGTAAGCCCTAGTCTTGCGAAGTAGAGAGGGTATATCCCAGCACCGCTGACCGGAGAGTCTCGTCTCTCCAGCCAGGTAAGAGCCAGCTCCACCCAAATTCTCCGCCTGCTACAAATCCGATCTCAGCCAAGTTCGGCTCCCTCAAGGACTCGTGGGGCTTACTTCCCAGGATGCTTACGTGGGCCGTGAGCCGCGAGTCGCTGTGAGGTCAGTCTTGAGGCTCAAAGCCCTTTCCAAGCTGGTAACGTGGTGTCCCAGCTCCAAGTTGGGGCGCACTGGCTGCGGGTGGTTCTTTCTGGCTCAGGCACCAGGGACGCGGCTAGAACTTGGGAGAGGACTTCGCAGACAAAGAAGGCTCAACCGTGGCTATGCAATATGGCCGAGGCGCTGAGAGGCTTCAGCTTGGCCCTCCAGTAGGGTCTCCCGCTCCCAGGCAGGCTGCCACCAGCTCCAGGCCAACCTGGCCGCGCCTCCCGCCCGCCAGCCCTAGCGCCTTCGCCCTCTACGGTGCAACCCAGCGGCAGGAAGTTCCTCCTCGCCCTCCCCTAGCGCGAGGCCCACCTTCTCGGTCTCATCTTACACTCCTGACTCGGGAAGACTGACAGGGGGGCTGTCCACTCTCTTCGGGAGGCCTCTCTCTTCTCCCCCATAGGGGTGTGGCTGAGTCCCTGGCCTTGCTGGGGCCACCGCTTCCTAGCGCAGCAGCTGAGGTCCACGTCAGCGTCTTTCTCAGAAGGCAGTAGTTCCAAACCTGCCCTCCTAAACGTTTGGCTGAAAAGTGTGGGTTTCAGCCAACCCCTGAAGATGGGTGTGCTAACGGAGTAGACCTGCTGAGAGCCATTGGAATGTGTATTACCATTTTAAATACCCGCGACTGTTGGTACCATAGATTACTACCAGTATACCCCTACACGTGGGTAGAGAAATTGGTACCAGGGTCTTATTGCACCAATCCCTAGCATGGTGCTTGGCTCCCATGCATAGTTCTGTGCCCAGTGCATAGTTTTGAGTGGGTATATGAACCTACATGTTCATAAGTAGGGACTTCTCCATCTTTATGGTCTGTTATAGTGAAATATTATGCAGCTGTAAAGAAAAGTATGCCTTGTCTAAGGACAGGCAAGTTTTATGGAGTACTTCCTGTAGTAGGCACTATTCCAAGCGCTGTCTATGAATGGACTCATGCAATCCTCATTATACTGTAAGATACCTGAGTATTAGTCTCATTATACCACTGAGGAAACTGAGGTCCAAGGGAGTAAAATTACTTGCTGTATGTCCCAGCCGGAAATGGTTGAGCCTGGATTTAAATCTGAAACAGTCTGCCTTGAGTGTAGACCAAAGAGTCTAGATGGTTATACATGCTGGTCACAGGGACAAGCGCTGCCCACAGTGGCTGTCTCTGTGGAAGAGGACTCCCAGAGGTGGGAGAGACATGCACTTCACTCTACATCCCTTTAGGTTGCTTAGATTTTTATTAGTCAAAAATACTGTTTGGGCCAGATGTGGTGGCAGAGGCTTCTTTTTGCCTCTCAAATCCTACACTCTGATTTGAGAGGCAGGAGCGGGAGTATTGTTTGAGCACCCTGAGCAAGAGTAAGATTCTGTCTTTACAAAAAATAGAAAAATTAGCCATGCATGGTGATGTGAGCCTGTAGTCCCTGCCATTCCAGTTTTTTGAGGCAGGAGAATGGCTTGAACCCAGGAGTTTGAGGTTGCAGCTAGCTATAATGACGCCACTACACTCTAGACCAGGCAGGCAACAAAAGGAAAGTCTGTCTCCAAAACAAAACAAAAAACCCTAATTAAAATAAGTTAAATAAAATCAAGGGTCTTTAGGCCCTTCAGCAAACACCCCCCACCTCTCTCAGCAATCTTCCTCACCTTTCTCTTGCTTCTGTTAGAGCACCACCGTCTCCAGGAGTCTCTCCAGCTTCCTCCCTATCCTTATCCCCACCTACCTTCTCCAGGGAATCCTTAACTCTACCCTGTGCCACCATCCTTTCTAGAACAAAGTTTTTGAAAGCATAGAATTACATTTATTGGATTACAGAGGAAAGCAAAGCTAATGAAATACAGCTATAAGAGATAATTAAAGAACCCACAAAACCCAGGTAAACTAATGACTCATACCGGGACTGTATGAAAACAAACACGTGTACCTTTAACGTATGGCGTGTGATTTTATTTAACTCAAGAAGTAGCAGGGCAAATGTTTAGAAAAACAGGGGAGAGGCAAAAGACAGGAGACAGGGGAAAAGACACGTGAGCTGGAGGGCGGTCAAGGTCTCAGCGAGGCCTTTCCACAATTACTGGCTCATTCGGGTTGTTTTTCTCTTGCAAAGCAGAGTCCTTGGGCTTCGCTGGATTTTTTCCCTCTCCACTAGCTCCAGAGAAGGCGCCGCGCTCAGCCTCGGGGCCTCCCGCCGCCCCACCCCTCCCTTTTGCTCCCTTGCTTGTCTCCGCGGCAACCTGGGAGACCGCTGTGCTACTCAGCCGGCGTGTGTGTTGGTGGGACCCAGAGCTGCTGAGGGGGAAGGAGGTGGAGGGGGCGTGCCGTGGAGGGCGGGAATGGGCAGCGCCTCTTCTCTGCCCCTTAAGCCTTCTTTTGGCCTCTTTTCCCCTGAAAAGCTGCTTTCTAGGGGCCGGAAACAGGGCGTTTAGGGAAGCTTTGGACAGGCCTTCGGAGTGCCAACCGCTTCTAGCTTCTTAGAGAACCCTGAAGAATTTCTGCTCATCCACTTATCAGAGAACCAGGCTGTTCTGTGACTCCTGGGATGTCAGCTGGAGCCCTCCAGCCCCAGAGAGATCCAGATCTGTGTCAGGAGCACAGAAAATGCTCAGAAAGACCTGGTTTCAATCCCCTGCTGTGTAGCCTCAGGCAAATTACTTAACTCTCTGAGCTTCATTTCCCTCATCCATACAATGAACTAATGATCCTGATAATAGAACAGATTAATAATCCAATCACTTAGCAACTCATGTGAAGTCCCTAAACTCTGAATTTAGCACCAATAAAAACACATGAAGGGCTGGATGTTGTGGCTCACACCTGTAATCCTAGCACTCTGGGAGGCCAAGGCGGGTGGATTGCTTGAGCTCACAGGTTCAAGACCAGCCTGAGCAAGAGCAAGAACCTGTCTGTAAAAGAGAGCTAGGTGTCGTAGTGGGCGCCTGTAGTCCCAGCTACTCAGGAGGCTGAGGCAAGAGAATGGCTTGAGCCCAGGAATTTGAGATTGCTGCGAGCTATGATGCCACAGCACTCTACTGAGGACAAGAAACTGAGGACTCTGTCTCAAAAAACGAAACCAAACCAACCAACCAAACAAACAAAAAAACAACCACATGTGGAGGCAAGACCCGGGCGAATGTGAAAATATTTATAGTCAGTTTATGTCTCTTAGTGTCAACATCCCACATTTCACTACAGAACTATTAGTGGGATTATGGGGCTTCCCAGACACACATCCCTTAATGAATTCCATAATATAAGCTATAGTCATTGTATCATATTTCTAAAATTCAAAAGTCTCTGAACTCTGAACCACATTGGGCCTGAGTTTTGTCATATTGGGCCATATCTCTTAGGGCTAGCAGGATATGAACTAATGCTGTGAAGGCTTTTGCAAGTGCCCATAACATGGGATATATGTTACTGTTTTTATTCCAGATACATTGCTTCACTTTTTGTATCAGCCACTGGAAAATAGCCTGAGATCCTGAGAAGCCAGCAGGATAGAATATAGCTGTGTATTTTGTGTTCTCTTGGTCATTGAGACCTGATAACATCTCTTTTAAAAATAATTCAGGCCTGGAAAACTGCAGGCAACCCATGAAAGTGGTTTTCAGCTGTCAGATCACTTTTTCCAAATTAAATCTTACATAGATCTCTCTCCCCAAGATCAAAGAACAGACTTTCTTTTCATTAGCACACATTTATTTTATGAGTTCATATTTATACAGTACAGCACCAACCACAAAGAACAATAAAGAATTTTAGCAGAACCCACTTTTGAAATCAGGGGTTTATAGAGGACAGATGTTGCCCTCCATCAGCTGATACACTCAATTTGTGAATTTTTGTTTGGGAGTGACGTCTTGACTCAGGTAAATAGCTTCAAATGGTAACAGTTTTGCATAGAGGCTTGTGTTGCAATCCCAGGAAACTCTTTAAGTAGTCCAGAAAATCTCAAAAGAGAAGTGGTAGGAGATTTGGGGTCCATGGGTAACATTGAAAAACTGCTTACATTGTATATCACAAATATAAACATATGGGAAACAACCCAAACACATAAAAAGCACAAGTACAGTCTTTTTTGTTTGTTTTAGTTTTTTGAGATAGAGTCTCACTGTCACCCTAGGTAGAGTGCTGTGGCATCATAGCTCACAGCAACCTCAAACTCTTGGGCCTGAGCAATCCTCTTGTGTCAGCCTTTCCAGTAGCTGGGACTATAGGTGTGTGTCATCATGTCTGGCTAGTTTTTCTATTTTTAGTAGCTCAGGCTGGTCTCAAACTCCTGACCTCAAGCAATCTACTTACCTCAGCCTCCAGAGTACTAGGATTACATGCATGAGCCACTGTGCCCAGCCCATAAATAGTCTTACTGCTGCAATATAAGAAATGTTACAGTATTCCTTACTATACAATGATTATGCCTTGATGGGAGAACAGCATGCAACAAACGTCCATGAGGCTTGTGTAGCATTTATTTAAGCTCAGACTCCATGTGCAACAATGAACACAGTAGCATAATATTCTGTGAGTGGGTATGCCTAAGCCAGAAATTTACAAAGAATAAAAAGATCAATATAGAGCCACAAACTTCTTGACCTTGGATTTGCAAGCATTTCAAATATGTTTGGGGATGGTAGGAAAATCTCTGTCTCAACCATTGAACGAAAGAAAAGTATGTTGAGGCTGATGCCAGGTTGGGAAATAGACATCATCAACGTTGAAGTATAAAAATTCCTCCTGTTCCTTGACAATTACTGGGAGTGCAAGACTCTATCCACTAGGAATTTCTGACTGAGTTTCTGGCTCTGGAGAATCTCCACCTTTTGACTCTAATACAGGGGAAGAGGGCAATAGCTTCCCAAAAATAAGAAAAGGGGTTGGATGCTGTAAGTCACATACATGATTGATGTCTACTGCAGTTAAGACATCGTCTCCAATGTTACAATTTGGTCGGTAAGAATCTGTGTGTGTGTGTGTGTGTGTGTGTGAATGTGTACACGTGCTCGTGAGTAAATTATATTTTTGAAAAGAGATTCAGCTCAAACCTTTGCAGATCTCTGAACTAATGGAAGTTTGCAAATTCACAGATCAGACGCTCTTGAACAAGAGATTTGTCTGTTCATGCATATTTGCATTGTACTGTTTTCTTCTTCATCACTGGAGGAAACTCAGCTTATGGCCTTGGGGACTTAATGTTGTTAATCAGTAACTCTTGGAAGTGGCCTTGTAATTGTTTACCCCCTTTGGACCATTCCCTAGAAGTCTTGCCTTTCGTTCTTTAGAGAGGGGAGCCCATGCTAGGATTTCAGTTGGGGAGACCCATGCCCTCACTCCAGGCACCAATCAGGGCCCTCTAATGACAGCTTCTGTAAAGGAGACGCAGCGTGTGGAGAACAATGACAGCTTTTTCGGGGGTTACACCCAGAACAGAGAGTTCCTCAGACCCAGCAAGCAGGCAGCTACTTTGCCAGCCATGGTTTCTGCTGGATTTGTGTGTAGCAGGGTGGCCCGCTCGGGACAAGTTTGCGCCAGAAGTACAGTAAAGGTACATACTTTCGACAGAAAACAGATCTAGACTTGTAATGACAGCGTTTCCTCTAGCCCAAAGCTAGAGGAGTCTGTGCCTCCCCTAGTCCTCCAGCAAGAGGGGTTGTCCCTAACAGGCCGCGGGTGATGCCGGAAGGTGGATAGAGGACCTTCTGCAGAGCAGGGATATCCGTAACAAGTTCTTCTTGGACCTGTTTGGATATTTTGTTTCAACTTAGGTAAGAAACCTGCAAAACCTCGGAATCCGGGACCCTATTTCTCCTCTTTCATTTTCTGCAATGAGCGCAGGCGCCTGGGGGCAGCCCGCGGTCTCCATGGCAACCGGAAGACGCGCCGCTGGGCTCTGGCTTCGACTGCGACTGCGCGGTTCCTGAAACCTGGCGTGATCTCGCTCACGGATCTTTGAAATTATTCCTCATTTAGAAGTTAGTCTCACTCACACAATACCTACACACATACTCAGGTGTTAAGCGTGCACTCTCAAATGTTACCCACGCTACTTTCAATTAGCTGCCCACACACTCCGATGGCACCCACGTTCACTCGTGTGTATTCAAGCAACCCGAATGTTACTCACAGTACTCATATATTTAATATAAAAGCCAAGAGGGCAAGATTTTGGTATGATTTGCTTTCTGCTGTATCCCCATTGCCTGGCACGCTGTAGGTGCTCAGGAAATATTTGTTGGATGCACGCGTGCATGAATGAATGACCCACACTCAATCAGATATTATGATCACTTAGATATTACCCACAGCTATTCAAATGGTATCTATGCTCACTCAGATGTATCCAAGTAACTCAAATATTGCTCACTTACTCTGAGTGCCACTAAGCAGGGATTTTTGTTGGTTTTGCTCCCTTGCCTGTCCCCAGCTCCAAGAACAGTGTCTGGGATGTAGCAGGCATGCAATAAATATCTACAGGATGAACTAATGACCCATACGAAATCAGATGTTGACCACACCCACTCAGATGTAACCCACAAGTTAGTTAACTTGGATACAAATACCCACTTCATTCACACTAGTCAAATGTTACCTACACAGATTACACTCATTCTTAGAAGTTACCCACTTACTGGAATAATACCCATCCTCACTCATATTACCCACACTCACTCGCATTCCCCAAATTCACTCAGAGGCACCTACCCTCCCACGGTCATCACCCACACCCACGCAGACGTCCCCACGCCCACCCGATGTCATCTCACAGCTTCTTGTCAGATGCATGATGCCGTCGCCGGTTTTTCTTGTGCCTCTTCTTGCCCCTCTTGCTATCTCCAGCCTTGCTCTCCTCTGAAGAGTCCAGAGGTGGCTCCGATTCCACCCTGGCGGTGGCTCCAGCCTCTGGCTTCTCCCCCAGCCCGGGTACACAGCACTTTCTTGCAGGCAGCTCTCTGGGGCCCTTCACTGTTGGGCAGAGTTCCTGTCTCAAGACCCGGGCCACATCCTCCACCGTCCTGCCCTCGCTCTGTAGAAAGAGGTTCAGCTTGGTCAGGAATTCAACGTCCTGCTTCCGCGGCATGTAGACCACTCTCCACACACCGCCTTTGCCCTTGATCTCCCTGGGGACCACAGCGTAGTTGATGTCCTCCGCCAGCCTAATGATGGCTGCCTTAGATCTCTCTTCTTCCACAAAGGCCTTCCCAGCCACCTCAAACTTGCCTAGAGGTTTCAGGGGGACCCGTATGATCTCTTCAAATTCCTCATGGTTGCAGTCCTCTGGAATCCCCAGGATCATCAGGGACTTGTAACTGTCCACCTCCAGGGCCTTGCACCCGTGTTCCAACAGTGCAATGTCCTTTACGCCAAACAGCATCTTGCCCAACTCTTTGAGGCAACAGTATGCTTGCTGGCGAGCACCAGAGCCGCCTCGGGAATCCAGAAAAGTATCCAGGATGCCGGGATCCCTTCTCAAAGGCCACGGGAGATTGAGGGCTCTTGGGCCAGACGCTGCAGACAGGCCCACTTTGTTCAGCTAGTAAGGAGATGTCCCCGGACACCGTCCGCAGGGCTGTGCAATGCCTGTGGTCTGTAGCGTCCCTCAGAGGGGGCTCGTGGGAATTCCCAAGACTTACGTCTGTCCAAGAAGCTGACTGGTGGTTCCGGGGCAAGGCAGCACCAGGGAGAGTCTGGAGATGCTCCTTCCCCTTTCTCAGCGGTGGCCTTCCCAAAGGTCTTGCAGACCCCAATGATCTGAGCAGATCTCCCCAGCAGGGTAATGTGAGTGGGGGCCCGGTGGACAGGAGGTTCCACCGCTGGCGCAGAGGTTACCCTCAGTGCCCTGTGGCCGCCTGAAGAGGATGTGGCGGATGCACTTGCTCTCTCTCAATGACGTCACCACCTCCTGCGGCGCTCAGGCTCGGCGGTCTCCTTGGCAACCGCTGGAGCATCGCCTCTGCCATTGGCCGCCTGGCTACATTGAAATCAGAATCCAAGGAGGTTATTCGCCGGTGAGGGACGGTCAGCCACCCATCATAAGAAGTGCCCTCCTTTCTTGTTTGAGAAATGGCTGATTCCAGGGGGTAAGGGCACAGGGAAGCATCTTTTGTGGTCAAAAGTAAAGAAATGCTCAAAGAATGAGACCACCTGCAAGGACACAGGAGCCAGCTTGAAAGGCTCTCACTGGCCAACTCTTCGACAATTTGAGTATCAATGTTAAAAATAAGAAAAACAGATTACAATACCTTGACTGAAATAAGGATCCATCTCTGCATAGATACGAGAAAACGAATGGAAAGTTTGGTGAGGAATGTGGGTTGTTACACAGTCTCAAAGTATCTGCCCATAGCATACTTATTTATCAAGGGAAGTAGCATCTTTACAGTGGAGTCCTTGTTTGTAGGACTCCTTGTTGATAGGGCAGGAGATTGGAAACTTACTCTCAAAGTGGTTCAGGGAGGAAAACATTCTTTGTACCATATTTGCAACTTCTGTGTTTGTGATTGTTTCAAATAAATTTAATTTTTTTTTTTGAGACGGAGCCTCAAGCTATCCCCCTGGGAAGAGTGCCATGGCATCACGCTCACAGCAACCTCCAACTCCTGGGCTCAAGCGAGTCTCCTGCCTCAGCCTCCCAAGTAGCTGGGACTACAGGCGCCCGCCACAGTGCCTGGCCATTTTTTGGTTGCAGCCATCATTGTTGTTTGGCAGGCCTGGGCTGGGGATTCGAACCTGCCACCTTAGGTGTATGTGTCTGGTGCCTTAGCCGCTTGAGCCACAGGCGCTGAGCCTCAAATAAATTTTAAAAAAAGAAATAAGAAATGTCCCTCCCCACATGGTGCCCTCTGCACAGTCCATTTCTCCCCTCCCTGACCCCATTAATAAAGTCATAATATTTGGGTTAGATTTACATCCTTCATACAGCCACCTCCAGCGATGAGTACTCATTGGTTTGAACGAACCAGCATAATCTCATCTCCCTTCCCATAGTGATTGGTTCAGAAATGGTCACTCAGGTAAACTGGGCCACAGGCTATCTCCCTGGTCATGAGGAACTCTGTAAGTCCAATTAGAATGAAGCTAAGGACTACTGAGACTAGCATGGGAGAAATACTCTTATTTTTCCACCTAGACGGGAAAGAATAAGCCTGGGAGCTGCAAAAGGCCATCTAGGAACCACGAGACAAGCCATTTTGAGGATGAATTTTGCATCCAGAGGAAGGCAGAGCTGAGAAAATAATGAGCAGCCACAAACCAGAGTCAGGATGACATCATATGCCTCAGGATCAAATCATACCTGAAATCTACCCCCTTTGAAACTTCATTCTTAAAAACTGTTTTTTTGTTTGTTTGTTTGGTTGGTTGGTTTTTTGAGACAGAGCCTCAAGCTGTCACCCCTGGGTAGAGTGCTGTGAATCACAGCTCACAGCAACCTCCAACTCCTAGGCTTAAGTGATACTCTTGTCTCAGCCTCCCAAGTAGCTGGGACTACAGGCACCCGCCACAACGCCTGCTATTTTTTGGTTGTAGTTGTCATTGTTGTTTTGGCAGGCCCAGGCTGGATTTGAACCCACCAGCTCTCTCACTGCTTGAGCTACCGGCGCCGAGCCTTAAGAACTGTTGTTATTGCAATAAAACATTTATAGAGATACGTGCACAAATTGTAAATGAAAATCCATTAACTGAACACATTGTGTTCTATAAATAAATAAATGGACATCACTGGCATCCCAGAAAGGTGTCCCATGCTTTTTCCAGTTACTATATCCTCTCTGGGATAGCTACTATCCTGACTTTCTTTCTTTCTTTTTTTTTTTTTGAGACAGAGCCTCAACCTGTCCCCCTGGATAGAGTGCCGTGCCATTACTGCTCACAGCAACCTCCAACTCCTGGGCTCAAGCGAGTCTCCTGCCTCAGCCTCCCAAGTAGCTGGGACCACAGGCGCCCGCCACAATGCCCGGCTATTTTTTTGGTTGCAGCCATCATTATTGTATGGCGGGCCTGGGCTGGATTCAAACCCGCCACCTTAGGTGTATGTGGCTGGCGCCTTAGCCACTTGAGCCACAGGCGCTGAGCCACTATCCTGACTTTCAACAGCATAGATTAGTTTTGCCTGCTTTTGTATTATATATAAATAGAATTACATATTATGTGCTCTACATTTCTTGGTGAACATATGAGTGCATATCTGTTAGTTTTAAGCCTAAGCAAATGTTCAGCCTCAGCCAATCAGTACCTGCAGTCAAGTTTCCCAACTTGGTTGTACCATTTTATGCTTCCACTTATGAAAGTTCAGGTTTCTCCACATTCTCATCAACACTAGGTATTATCAGACTTTTCACTTTGGATATTCTGGTATATATCTCATTATGTGCGTCTTGGATAGACTTTTGTTGTGTTTTCAATATGAATATTTCTAATAACCAATGAAATTGAGAATTTTTTTCAGATGCATTTTGGCCATTTGATTATCAGGTTTTATGAAGTCTATTCAAATATTTCACTTATTTTTCTGCTGGGTTGTCATCTTTTTCTTATTGCTTTTCAAATCTTTATATATTCTAGATATTACCTTGATTGCTTTAAGCTGATTTGATTGTGATCAGATGACACTCTGGTATTTTACATCCCAAAATGCAGCTTAACTGACACAGAAAGACTCATGAGTACTTAGCATGTACACCTTTTGTTTTGTCTTTTTCATATCAAATAATTTTTATGGCCATGAGCTGATTATCTGAGAAACTTCTCTCTCAAATTTCAAAGCTACTTCTCCAACTTTATTTTTCTTTCTTTTCTTTTTTTTTTTTAGAGACAGAGTCTCACTTTATTGCCCTCAGTAGAGTGCTGTGGCATCACAGCTCACAGCAACCTCCAACTCCTGGACTGAGGCGATTCTCCTGCCTCAGCCTCCCGAGTAGTTGGGACTACAGGCGCCCACCACAATGCCAGGTTATTTTTTTGTTGCAATTTGGCCAGGGCCAGGTTTGAACCCACCACCCTTGGTATGTGGGGCCGGTGCCCTACTCATTGAGCCACAGGCGCTGCCCTACTTCTCCAACTTTCAAAGCGTCTCCTCCTCTGGGCTATCCTGGAGGCAGATTGGACAGCTAGACTGTGAGATCTTGAAGGTGTGTCTGATGGGGGTCTGGAAGTGATCCAGGATGTGAAGCCTCCTCTACTCCTGACAATCAACCTGTCCTCCAGATTTGACCTCTCTGAGACCTTACCCCCAGCTCTGTTTGGTTAGTAACTTTTCTTTGATGTCCCTACCATCCCTTCCTTGGTCCTTTCCTCCCCAGCTTTGCCTATGATTGCTGTAATAAGCTCCTTACCCCATGTGGCTCACAGTGGACCTGTTTCCCTGTTGAGAACCCAACCATGACTTTGTCTTTGTAAAATGACAGAGCTGGACTAATAATGTATTACTTTTCAAGCTTTCCCGTAAAGAGTTAGAGCAGGAAAATGTGCCCTCTCGGGGTTTCAGGAACGGCTCTTCAACAGAGATTTCTTTGAAGTCCTACTTTGTCACTAAAAATTCACATTCACATTCCATAACATAGTATTGTCTGTTTTCTTTCCAAAGGTGAAGTAGAATTAGAAATGTAATATTATTTGCGATGGATTTATGAATCCTTGGCTCCATTACATGTCGCTGGGTTCATACACGTTTCTAATGGAGAAGCAGGCAACAGAATGGTTCGTTTATTCAACCACCAGTATTTACTGAGAGATTTCCTTGTCCTAGGCTTGGGGCAATGTGCTGGGCATACTTGAGTGAGTGAGACAGGCTCTGCTTTTAGGAGCTCAGTCTAGTGGTTAGGATAGGCTGGCTCAGCCTGTTTATAGTCAGAAGGAGAAACCCTGTAATTACCACAGAGTTGTGTTGTGATCCCTGGTGTGGGGTGCATAGAATGTAAGAGTTGGGCTGAGTTGGGCTTATTTTCTGGGACATGTTTTGCTATAGTTTAAGAGAGAATGCAACAAGGGCTTTGGGGATCCTGAGCAATTAATCCTGTCTGGCTTCATCTGGGAAGGCTTCCTGGAGGAGGTGACATTTGAGAGAAATTTTTATGGATGCTTATAATAACCATGACTGTGATATTAAATAAATAATATTAAACAATTAATAATACTTAAAAACAGTTAAACCTTAACATTTACACAGGCCATACTATCTGTCAGACAACCGTCCAAGTTTTCCATGTGTACTAAGGCATTTGATTTTCACAATAGTCCCTAAGTTAGATTTTTTTTTTTTCTTTTTTTGAGACAGAGTCTCTCTCAGTCACCCTGGGGTTGAGTGCTATGGTGTCATAGTTCACAGCAATCTCAAACTTTTGGGCTTAAGTGATCCTCTTGCCTTAGTCTCCTGAGAAGCTAGAACCATAGGTACCAGCCACAACACCATGCTATTTTTAAAGATGGGGTCTTACTCTTGCTCAGGCTGGTCTCAAACTCCTGAGCTTAAGCAACCCACTCACCTTAGCCTCCCAGAGTGCTTAGATTACAGGAGTGAGCCATTGTGGCTGGCCTTAGATATTGTTTAATTGAGTCAATCATGAATTCATTCATTGAACATTGCTGAGCAGCTAACTATGGTACAGGTAAGCCCTTATCTGGGGCTAGTAGCTAGTGAGATTTTAATATTAATTTAATTTCTTTCTGTGAAGTTTTTCTTTCTGTTCAGATCATTTACCCACTTTTTTTTTTTTAATTAGGGTTTTCTTTCTTTCTTTATTTCTTTTTTTTTGCCAAGGAGCAAGAAAGCTTTACAAATGAAAGCAATCAGCTTATTATCTGTACCATATGTCATGACTAAGTTACTTGTTGGTTGGATTCCAGGCACCAGGGATACAGCAATGAATGAGACAGACATAATTCCCTTCTTTCCAAGAGCTGGGATTTCAGGTGCCCGGCATGACGCCCGGCTATTTTTTGTTTTTCAGTCAGGTTCAAACCTCCCACCTTTGGTATATGGGGCTGGCGCCCTACTCACTGAGCCACAGGTATCACCCAGTTTTCTTTTTTCTTGTTGTTTTTTTTTTTTGAGACAGAGTCTCAAGCTGTCACCCTGGGTAGAGTGCTATGGCGTCATAGCTCACAGCAACCTCAAACTCTTGGGCTCAAGTGATTCTCTTGCCTCAGCCTTCGGAGCAGCTGGGACTACAGGTGCCCGGCTATTTTTTTGTTGCAGTTGTCATTGTTGTTTTAGCAGGCCTGGGCCAGGTGTGAACCTGCCAGCCACAGTGTATGTGGCGGTGTCCTACTCACTGAGCTACAGGCACTGCCCAATTTTCTGTTTTTCAAGACTATTCAATCATTTCATGTTTATGGAGAAGAGTTCATTTTTTTTCAATGATATGAAATTCCACTGTTATCACATAAATTCCTGTTTGTATTTTGGTCTCCCTAATCTGTCCCATATAACAGTTGTCTGCCCATTTATGTACCAGCCCCAAACTATTTGAAAACCATACTTTTATGTTCTGTTTTCATATACAAGGAAGATTTCTTTTTCTTTACTTTTTTTTTCAGGCTTTTTAAATGA
>NW_003852547.1:3368471-3372948 GCF_000181295.1 Otolemur garnettii | reverse complement strand
AGTTCACAGCAATCTCAAACTCTTGGACTTGGGAGATCCTCTTACCTCAGCCTCCGAAGTAGCTGGGACTATAGGCACTTGCCACAATGCCTGGCTAATTTTTCTATCTTTTGTAAAAAGCACGCTCTCACTCTTGCTCAGGCTGGTCTCGAACTCCTGAGCTCAGGAGATCCACTCACCTCTGCTTATCTTCTTACTGTTGCTATAGCGCATATGATGTTCTTCTCTTCTGTTTGTTTTCTAAGCCAGTTCTCTGTGCTGGCACCTTGTTACTTTGAGAGGATTTGCTTTACAACCCGAAGCTGACTTGCTCAATCCTCTTTCCTTCTAATACTGTATGGGTTGATTCTCTTTCTAGAGACACAATCACATCATTTCTAAATAACAATCACCCCTCCTCTTTTCTAATGTTTAAGCTCTTATTTCTTCTGTGTAATTTATATGAGTCATGCTGTTTGGATCTGGGCCCAGCGTTCAAAGCTTCTTTTTTCTGGGGCAAGGCCTGAAGCCTCTGTCCATCCTTAAAACTCTCACGATTATGGCCAAGGGCGCTTTACCATGAACGACATCACTAGTTTCTCTCTGGCTTGAGGGGAGTTAATAAAACATTGGGAGGTATTTGTTGGGGGGTGGCTTTCTGACTCTCCTTGTCCTCCCAAATATTCTATTGCGATGAACATAACATCAGCAAACACCTGCCTGATGTGTGAATTGCACTTACAAGTGGGGGCTGTTAAAGTAATAGCTAAACTACCTGTCTCAACTTACACACGAATTCAAGAACAAATCTATAGAACTTATCTCATTCGTCACCTGGGGACTGCCTTTATTAAAATCAAATAGTATTCCTGGAAAAATTCATGTTAGGTCACCCAAAGAATGTGTAACCACTTCTGAACTTTTTTTTTTGAGACAGAGCCTCAAGCTGTTGTCCTTGGTAGAGTGCTGTGGCATCACAGCTCACAGCAACCTCCAACTCCTGGGCTCAAGTGAGTTTCCTGCCTCCACCTACCAAGTAGCTGGGACTACAGACGCCCGCCACAATGCCCAGCTATTTTTTATTTTTTGGTTGCAGCCATCATTGTTGTTTGGCAGGCCCAGGCTGGATTCGAACCCGCCAGCTCAGGTGTATGTGATGCCTTAGCCGCTTGAGCTACAGGTGCCAATCCCATGGCTTCTATTTATTTATTTATTCAGACAGAAGCTCAGTTAGTCGTCCTGGGTAGAGTTCTGTGGCGTCATAGCTCATAGCAGCCTCAAACTCTTGGGTTCAAGCGATCCTCTTGCCTCAATCTCCCAAAAAGGTGAGACTACAGGCACTTGTCGCAATGCCTGGCTAGTTTTTCTATTTTTGTTTATTTTTTTACTTTTTGGAGACAAAGTCTTACTTTGTCAACTTTGGTAGAGTGCCATAGTGTCATAGCTCACAGCAACCCTCAAACTCTCAAGCTCAAGCAATTCCCTTGGCTCAGCCTCCTGCGTAACTGGGAGTACAGGTGCCTGCCACAACACCTGGCTATTTTGTAGAGATGGAGTCTCACTCTTGCTCAGGCTGATCTCAAACCTGTGAGCTCAGGCAATCCACTCACCTCAGCCTCCCAGAGTGCTAGGATTATAAAAGGCGTAAGCCACCAAGCTAGGGTAGTTTTTCTATTTTTAGTAGAGATGGGGGTCTTGCTCTTACTCAGGCTGGTTGAACTCCCGAGCTCAGGCATCCACCTGCCTCGGTCTCCCAGAGTGCTAGGACTACAGGGGTGAGCTGCTGTGCCTGACCCCTTTCATGGTTTTTAAAATGGCTGAAAATTCTTTGATGCCCTTATCAAATGGCAGAATCCAATTTCCCTCACCTTCAGGATGGGTAGGCCTTAGTAACCCACTTGCAATAAACAGACTGTGGCAGCAGTGATGCTGTGTGATTTCTGAGGCTAGGTCATGCTGGGGTTACAAGTATCCTTGCTATCCAGCCACTAGGCTGTCAGGAAGCCAGAGCCACAAGGAGAGGCCACTTGAAGATACTCTCGTCCCACCAGACATGTGATGAGTGAGTGCATCTTCTGATGATTCCAACCTTCGGCCACCTGGAGGATGCCAATGCTCAGTGGAGCCCCTGTGAGCCAAGCTCAAATTGGATGTTTACGAGTGAAAGAAATATCATCATATTAAGCCACTTTAGTTTTGCTATTTTCAGTTAGATACGGCAATTACTATGTGCCATGAACTCTGTTTTAGAAACTTTGCAAATATGAACTCATTTTATTTGCACAACATCCCCATTTTACAAAAGAGGAAACTAAGGTACAGGGAGGGGAAGGACCTTCTCCAAGGTCACAGAGCTGGTCAGAAGTAGAGCACCTTCAAGCAGATGGCTGCAGAACTGACACTCTTAGGCTCTCCTCTGTAATACTGCTGTGTGCTGCATGTTCGATAAATGACATTTGATTGTGAAGATACATTTTACTTTTTGAAGCAAGATCCGTGGTTGAGGATTCGCCCTGGGTGGGGGCACATGGAGGCCTGAAGAGAGAGGAGAGTCAGAAGCCTCCATCATGGAGAGGAAAACTTAATAGAATAAAAGGAAGGCTCTACATTTGAGGTTTGTGGTGCTGGGTTTTCAGTGAAGTCCAGGAAGAGGCTGAGTTTTTTCCTGCTTCGTGGCAGGGAAAGGCTTTGGCAGGGAAAGGCTTTTGCATGGGAGGGGCGGCAGGGGAGGAAGCGAAGCGAGGCCCCTTCCCTAGTCCAGGTCCATCTGCAAATCCAGAGGGGCTCTGGTTCCTCAGTGCTCACGGAGGGGCTGGGATCTAGTACCAGGTAGCCTGTCTGTCCTTCCAATTGGCCACTTGGTGCCCTGTGAGCTAAGAACTGGGAACCAAGGCAGCACAGAGCCAGGCCAGGCCAGGCCCAGAGGGAGGGAAGGGCCTGGAAGGGTATTCACAGGCCTTTTAAAGGAACTGAGCTGCATTCCAGGGACTGGAGCCCAGAGGCAGGGGTTGAGGGCTGGGCCTGGCAGGAAAGCAGTGCTCAGAATTTGCAGCACCTCTGAAGCTGTTGGGGACTTCAGCTTTGGGCTCCAGAGCAAGCAGGGCCTGACATGGGCCACTCCCCACCACAGTACATGTGTTTGGAGTCTGAATAATGCCTCCCCCCTCCCACAACCATGTCCTAATCCCCAGAATCTGTAAATACATAACGTCGAGTGGCAAAAGGGACTTTGCAGATGTCATGAAGTTAAGGATCGTGTGATGGGGCAGGACCCAATGTCATCATCATCCTTCCTCCTTCCCTCTTCTTAGTTTTCAGTCTCTGTTACATCACGTTATACCCATGTATACCCCTTGTTTAGCTCCCACTTCTAATAGGTATTTATTTCTTCATTCCCGAGATACTTAGGATGTCCAAGTTGCTGCAAATGATCTTATTTTATTCCATTTATGTCTGAGTAGTACTCCATGGTGTACATGAACCACATTTTCTCTATCTGCTCATCGGTTGATGGTCACTTAGGTTTATTCTGTATCTTTGCAATTGTGAATTGTGCTGAAATTAATATTCAGGTGCAGGTGTCTTTTTTACAAAATAGCTTCTTTTTCTTTGGGTAGCTACCCAGTAGTGGAAGTGCTGGATCAAATGGTAGATATGTTTTTTGTTCTTTAAGGAATCTCTATACTGTTTTCCATAGAGGTCGTACTAGTTTACATTCCCACCAACAGTATGAAAGTGTCCCCTTTTCACTTCATCCTGCCAGCATCTATTATTTTTCAATTTTTTAATAATGTCCATTTTGACAGGGGGAAGGTGGTATCTTATTGTGCTTTTAATTTACATTTCCCGGATGATTAGGGATGTAGAGTATTTTTTCCAGTTTTTTGAACTTCAGTGCAAAAAAATTCAGTTATTCACAACCCCCCCTTTTGTGATCTTACTCTCATCAATGGCAGTCTTTGTGTGTGTGTGTGTACGCACTTTATCTCTTTGTTTATTTTGTAATAAGCAGTCTTCAATGTATTACCTAATTCGTAAGGCAGTGACAATAGCTTACAATAATTAATTGAGGTGGATTGTTAAAATAATGGCCCTCAATTTAGCTAGCATACCTCCCATAGGCCCATGGTTACCTTTAAAAGATGTCATCTGGGGGTAGTGCCTGTGACTCAGTGGGTAGGGCGCTAGCCCCATATACTGAGGGTGGTGGGTTCAAACCTGGCCCTGGCCAAACTGCAACAACAACAAAAATAGCTGGGCGTTGTGGCGGGTGCCTATAGTCCCAGCTACTCAGGAAGCTGAGGCAAGAGAGTTGCTTAAGCCCAGGAGTTGGAGGTTGCTGTGAGCTGTGTGAAGCCACGGCACTCTACCATGAGACTCTGTCTCTGCACACACACACACTCATGCACACACACAGACACAAAGATGTCATCTGGGCTTGATGCCTATAGCTCAGTGGCTAGGGTGCCAGCCACATACACCGGAGCTGGCAGGTTCG
>NW_003852547.1:3365909-3367958 GCF_000181295.1 Otolemur garnettii | reverse complement strand
GTTTGGCGGGCCCGGGCTGGGGATTTGAACCCGCCACCTTAGGTGTATGTGGCTGGCGCCTTAGCCGCTTGAGCCACAGGCGCCAAGCCTGAGGCTAGGTCTTAAGAGGCATTGCAGACTCTGCTTTTGACTTGTCTTAAAACCATTATGCACTGAAGAAGTCTGGTCTAAACTTCTGGACGGTGAGTGACCACAGGGAAGAAGGGCAAAGCTGCCAGCCATCAGCCTGCACCAACTGGTGATGCCTGAATGAGGTGCCATGGGCTCCTACGCAGGCTGAGCTGTCAGTCAGATGACTATGACTGTATGAGTAATCCTAGGTGAGACCAGCAGAAGCTCTCAGATTCCCAAGCCACAAAACCACGAAAAATAATAAGCCCACTATATTTAAACCACTGTTTTTGAATGGTCTGTTATGCAGCATTAGATGGCAGAGGCAGTGTGCTTCCGTCATTCATTCCCCAGCCTCCAGTATCCAAATAACCATGATGCCGAGTCTTGTATTGGGCTTTCCTTGCTTTTTGAATGGAGTTTGAACACATGCCTGTTTCAGTTGATTTTACTTTTACAAAAAGAATATGAGAATATGCTGAATAGACTCTTTTCTTTTTTTTTTCTTTTTTTTTTTTTTTGAGGCAGAGTCTCACTTTTTCACCCTGGGTAGAGTGCTATGGCATCACAGCTCACAGCACCCTTAAATTCTTGGGCTCAAGTGACCCTCTTGCCTTAGTCTCCAGAGTAGCTGAGACTATAGGGGCCCACCACAACGCCTGGCTATTTTTTCTATTTTTAGTAGAGATGGCGTCTTACTGTTGCTGAGGCTGGTCTCAAACTCCTGAGCTCAAGCAATCTGCCAACCCTGGCCTCCCAGAGTGCTGGGATTATAGGCATGAGCCACTACACTCAGCCTACCTATACTTCTTTTTTTCAAATAACAGTTAATAGTATTCTAATTACTAGTTATTAGTATAATGAGGGGATTTTTTTCAAAATTGCTCAAAATCACCCCTCAGCCACATTCATTCTAAAGAAAGAATAGGGCTGGGCACAGTGGCTCATGCCTGTAATCCTAGCACTTTGGGAGGCCGAGGTGGGTGGATTGCCTGAACTCAGGAGTCCTAGACCAGTCAGAGCAAAAGACCAATCTCTAAAAAGAAATAGCCAGGCATTGTGGTGGGTGCCTGTAGTCCCAACTACTCTGGAGGCTGAGTCAAGAGGATTGCTTGAACCCAAGGGCTTGAGGTTGCTGTGAGCTATAAGTCCTCAGCACTCTACTGAGGGTAAAAAAGTGAGACTCTGTCTGCAAAAAATAAAAAAAATGTCCACGGGAGCTATTTTGGCAGCAGGATTATGGGTCATTTCTTGTTTTCTTCTTTATATGGCTCCTTAATAAAACCCAAACCACTGCCATCTAAAAATAAAGTATATTAGAAGCCATGACCACATTGTAGGCTATAGCCACAGTAATTCTTTTCTTTTTTTTTCTGCAGGTCTGTTACAAAGCCTTCATTTAACTTGATTTACTCTTGTAAATCTGTCGCTCTGCCTATCCCAGCCCAGGCACGTCCTAGCATGTGAGATTGGCTAAGCCAGCAGCTGCCACAGTTCACATTCTTCAGGCTTCAAGAAGTGACAGGGGCATCTGCCAAGGATTTATTCAGCCTTGGTGACATCAGAGATTTACAACAACAAGTGATTATGTAACAAGTTTAACACAAGGGTTTGCTGTTATTGATGGGTTCCCAGCACTAAGTTAGGGTATCTCCCTTGTGACTTTCTCATTTATGATAAGAAATGAGAAAAGTTTTGGATCGCTTAGAAATAAAAAACAAAACAAAACAAAACTTCCTCCATTACACCAGTTTGAATCTTTCTGGATCTAGGTAACCAAGATTAGAAGAGGCAGCTGTCTAAAAGCAATGACTGGGTCACTTGTGCCAGGACATTGCTGAAAAGAAGGTGAGACCAGCTCATTTTATCAACCTAAAAAAAAAAAAAAATATATATATATATATATAAAATTTATTTATTTATTTATTTAAAAGTTTT
>NW_003852547.1:3362246-3365704 GCF_000181295.1 Otolemur garnettii | reverse complement strand
TTTTTTTTTTTTTTTTGAAACAGAGTCTCAGTATGTCACCCTTGGTAGAGTGCTGTAGCGTCACAGCTCACAGCAACCTCCTCCTCTTGGGCTTAAGCAATTCTCTTGCCTTAGGCTCACAAGTAGCTGGGACTACAGGCGCTGGCTACAACGCCTGGCTATTTTTTTTGTTGCACTTGTTATTGTTGTTTAGCAGGCCTAGGCTGTGTTTGAACCTGCCAACCCTAGTGTATGTGGCCAGTGCCCTAACCACTGAGCTAGGGGCCCTGACCCTAAAAAATTTTTCTTTAGAAATTTGTGGTCACATACAAGCTTAAAAACTCACATGTACAAAGCATTTCCCTCATAGCTTATATTTGTTTTTCTGCTGAGAAAAATATTCCCTCCAATTCTAAGCATGTATATTAATGCATCATCTTTTTTTGCCCTGGGTTGAGTGCCATGGCGTCATAGCTCACAGCAACCTCAGACTCTTGGCCTTGAGCAATCCTCTTGCTTCAGCCTCCCATGTAGCTGGGACTAAAAGGCTCCTGCTGGCAGCACCTTACCTGAGTCAGTAGGATGCCAGCCACACACACCGAGGCTGGCTAGTTTGAACCCGGCCCAGGCCAGCTAAAACAACAATGACAACTGCAACAAAAAAATAGCCAGGCGTTGTGGCAGGAGCCTGTAGGCCCAGCTACTTTGGAGGCTGAGGCAAGAGAATCGCTTAAGCCTAAGAGTTTGAGGTTGCTGTGAGCTGTGACGTCACAGCACTCTACCCAGGGTGATAGCTTGAGACTCTGTCTCAAAATAAAGGTTCCTGCCACAACACCTGGCTAGTTTTTCTATTTTTAGTTGAGATGGAGGTCTCACCCTTGCTCAGGCTGGTCTCAAATTGCTGGGATTACAGGTGTGAGTCACCATGCCTGGTGACCAGCTGGGCCAGTTCACCATCTTTTTTGACCACTTGATGGCTTCATGGTTTACATTTAAATCTTCACTCTATCTGGAATTTATTTCTGTGAAAGGAACATAGGCATATCCAACTTTTATTCCTTCCCATTTCAAAGAAACATTTGGCCACGAATCCTTGCCTTGCCTGCTGGTTCGCAACGCTGCCTTCAACAAAACTGAAAATCTTGTATTTGGGGCATCAAAGTGTTGGGATATTGTTTATTCCTAATGCATTTTACTACCTAATGGTGCATACTCTTGCCTCCACTATACATTAGGTTTTATTTTTTCAAAATTTTTGAGTTGCTTTCATATGGTAATATTTTTTCAACAATTTATCTTGCACTCATATGTTAAACTCCAGGAGCTAGAGACAGAGGTGGCATGTCTTATAGTTAAATGATTATCAACAGCTGTGCACATCGCCTGGCCTGAGGGTGAAAGTCATGGGGGTTGGGGTGGGCAGTCAGCATGCATCCCTAATAGCACAAGACCGTGTCCTTATTTGTTACACATTCACTTGTTTTTATAGAACTAATATGCAGGGACTGGAGCTTTTCCATAGCAGCCGTGCCCAAGATTTTCTTGTCATTGGAACCTAGCGTGACAAGGCATGCGCTTTGCAGAAATAGATGGTAGAGTTTTTACCAGCATGGATACATGCTGAAAAGAATTTTTAAACTAACCAGCATAGGCAGGGATACACCTTCCAAAACAAGTCCTCTTTGTAAGAAGTGAAAATATTTGTCCAGAAATGGAAGGAAACATTTCCAAGAATTGCAGAAAAATCTAGTTTACTTAGCAATATCGGTGAATGTGGTTTGGGGTAGTTTAACTTTTTTTTTTTTTAAGTATAGTATTGTTGTTTTAATGTAAAGAAGTATAGAGAAAATGAAAAATGTCCTACTCTCGCTCCATATAGGCACTATAAAAAATAGTGTGTTGTGAAGTGTGAAAGTACAGGACAGGGACATAACACGGTCCCTCCTCCCATCCACTCAGTTCCCCACTTCAGGAGTAGCCAATTGACAGTTTGTTGTTTTTCCTTCAACCTTTTTCCTCCAACCTTTTGGTTGCAGATTGATGTATATACTACTGTAGAGAACTATATAATGTTATTCATTTATCAAAAGGTGATCATATGTGTCCCTAGTGCACCTTGGTATTTTTTACTTTATATTTTGGGCCAGGTGTGGTGACTCACACCTGTAATCCCAGCACTTTGGGAGGCCAAGGTGGAAGGATCACTTGAGCCCAGGAGTTCAAGGCGTTAGTGAGCAATGATCACATCACTGCACTCCAGCCTGGGGGGCAGAGCACAGACCTGTCTCTTAAAAAATAAAGATAAAGCTTGGCGCCTGTGGCTCAAGTGGCTAAGGCGCCAGCCACATACACCTAAGGTGGCAGGTTCGAATCCAGCCCAGGCCCACCAAACAACAATGATGGCTGCAACCAAAAAATGGCCGGGCGTTGTGGTAGGCGCCTGTGGTCCCAGCTACTTGGGAGGCTGAGGCAGGAGACTCGCTTGAGCCCAGGAATTGGAGGTTGCTGTGAGCTGTGATGCCACAGCACTCTACCCAGGGGGACAGCTTGAGGCTCTGTCTCAAAATAAATAAATAAATAAGAATAAAAATAATATTTTGGAAGTCCTTCTCTTAACAGTGGTAGACATTTAAACCCTCCTTTTCTGTCTACAGAGAGTTCCATCTTCCTATGGTTGTAGCACAGTTTGTTTAACCAGTTCCATATGGATGAACCCTTATGATTTTCATTTTTCACTCTTGCGAACACCTTTAATATTTCTTGAACATGTACCATGGCATTTATATGAGAACATATTGTTAGATAAATCTGCTAGCAGCAGGTTTCCTGGGATCAAAACCAAAAGCCATTTTTAGAATCTGATAGCTACTGCCAAATTGCCCTCAGACCATTTTACCTTCCCCAAAATAGTAGTACATGAGATTGTCTGTTTCACCACATCCTCACTAGCACTGGATTTTACACAACTTTTAGATCTTATGCCAATCAAATACTGGAAAATGGTATCCCATGATTGTTTTCTAGACTTTCACCTCTATTCCATTCATTTAAATATCCATCCTTAACTCATAATTGTTTTGATGTGCATTTCTTTAAGTGTGAGCTCTAGCATCTTTCTATGCATTTATTGGATTTTGTATTTGTTTTCTGTCAATTTCCCATTCATAGGCTTTGACTGTTTTTCTCAGGAGTTGTTCCTCTTTTTTTGACCACTTTACATGAGCTCTTTTATAAATTTTGTCCATTTTTTTCCAGTTTGTCACTATCTTTTTGCTGTTATTTCTTTTTCTCATACAAAAATTTTAGCTTTTCTATGGCCAAAATGGGTAAATAGACATTTTTTTGGACAGTCTTGGGATTACATTAGACTGGCACCTGGTTTTGACCTACATTTACATGAATAAGACCAGACTAGGTGACCTACCTGGAAGCCCATTCTGCTTTGAAAAGCTTCCTCCCCTCTAAGATTATCAGTTGAC
>NW_003852547.1:3345177-3361166 GCF_000181295.1 Otolemur garnettii | reverse complement strand
CTGTTGTTAAAGCACAGGTCAAGCATTGCCATCTCAGTGAAGCCTTCTTGGCTGGCCCACCTGGTCTATCCCAGAGCAGAATGAATGAGCCTGTCTTCTGTAAGCCTGTAATATTTCATATAAACCCCATACAGAGCAGTTTTCATGTTGAGGTTTTTTTTTTTTCCTTTGATAATTTTTTTGAGACAGAGCCTTAAGCTGTTGCCCTGGTAGAGTGCTATGGTATCACAGCTCACAACCACCTCCAACTCCCGGGCTTAAGCAATTCTCTTGCCTCAGCTTCCCAATTAGCTGGGACTACAGGTGCCCACCACAACACTTGGCTATTTTTTGGTTATAGCTGTCATTGCTGTTTGGGAGGCCTGGGCTGGATTCGAACCTGCCAGGTCCACATACCTGGTGTATGTGGCTGGCGCCTTAGCCGTTTGAGCTACAGACACCAAGCCCATGTTGGCCATTCTTAAAAACAGCTCTCACAAAAAATGTTTTAGCTAGCACACACAGAATCCTGAAAAAGCAGTGGTAGATTTCTTTGCTTCACAGGTCTGATCTTGGAGCATTCTGTGAGTGCTCACATTCCTCGTTTAATAGTAAAATAGGAGAAACACCCAGAACTTGCCTCCAGCAGGAAAGTGGCCTATAGTCTTTGATATTAGCTATGAATTTGCTGTCATTCCAGAACATTCCCAGTGAGGCTGGAGCCCCATGACTTTGAGTGTGACCAGACTTGTACACTTTCCAAGTGCCCTTACTTTTTCAGTTTTGCAAGAATGAATAAGCCCAGGCTGGAATTTCAAAAATTGACCCCAGGGAAGCTAAAAGTGCTCCTAACCTACAAACACATGTCAATTACAAAAGTCAAATACACATCCCAAGGTGACAGGGAATGTTTTCTTCCAAGTTCTGCAGCAGAGCTAATTTACCTGGCAGCAAAAGGAATGTGATTTCCACGTATAACACGGGTGTTTGGCTTTGTGGCTTTTTTTAATGGATGGGAAAGTATAAAAAAGGAATCCCCTACACTGCCTTCCTCCAAAAAGATACATGATCCCAGCTGCCAGATTATTTACTACCTTTTGAAAAACTGAGATGAAATCCACACAACACAAAATACACCACTTTTTCCTTTTTTTTTGAGACAGAGTCTCACTATGTCATCCTCGGTAAAACGCCATGGCGTCACAGCTCACAGCAACCTCAAACTCTTGGGCTTAAGTGATTCTCTTGCCTCAGCCTTCCAACTACAGGTGCCTGCCAAAATGCCCAGCTATTTTTGGTCGCAGTTGTCATTGTTGTTTAGCTGGCCCAGGCTGGGTTTGAATCTGCCACCCTCAGCGTATGTGGCTAGTGCTGTAACCACTGTGCTATGGGTGCTGAGCCAAAATTCACCATTTTAAAGTTTACGTAATTCAGTGGCATTTAGTGCATTTACTGTTTTTTTTTTTCAAGACAGAGTCTCACTCTGTCAGGGTAGGTAGAGTGCTGTACCATCATAGCTCACAGCAACCTCAAATTCTTGGGGATCCTTTTGCCTCAGCTGCCCCACTAGCTGGGACTACAGGTGCCCACCACAATGCCTGGCTAATTTTTCTATTTTCAGTAGAGATGGGAGGGGGGTGTCTCACTCTTGCCTAGGCTGGTCTCAAACTCCTGAGCTTAGGCAATTCTCCCAACTCCATCTCCCAGAGTGCTAGAATTACAGGCATGAGCCATTGTGCCCAGTCAAGTACATTCGCAATGTTGTGCAGTGATTGCCTCTATCTACTTCCAGAATGTTTTTGTCATCCTAAATAGAAACTCCTTACCCATTAAGCAGTCACTCCTCCATTTCCCTTGCCCCTGGTACCTCTAATCTGCTTTCTGTTTCTAGGATCTGCCTGCTCTCGGCATTCGCTCTCGGCATTTCACACAAATGGAATCATTCAGTAGGTGGCCTTTGGGTCTGGCTTCTTTGCATAGCATAATTTTTGAGAACCAGCATAAAGAGTGAATAAACCAGAGGGGGAATGGCAGGGAATTGAGAAAATAAATTACAGGAGAGACATAGATTACAATAAAAATAAAGAGATGGGATGGAAAGGTCTGGTGCAGCTGGTGACTGCAGCCAGCACCCAAGTGTGTGAACAGCTTTATTTGTATAGTACCTAAACAAGGTTGCTATATTAACAATGTTGCAAATCAGTAGGGAAAGGGAGTGGGAATATTTTCGTCTTACAAGGATGGATAAGTAAAAGGAGTTTTATCATAAAAAACATTCTTAATGACGTGAATCTTAGTAGATGCGGGTGAAGAATAACTTTAGGGAAAGAAGGCTATGTGCTTTTAGGCAAAAGAAGAAAGTATACATACCTACCTGACTTCTGGTGGAGGGAGCAAGGAGACAGAGCTATTGTTTTAGGAAAGCAGAAGCAGTAAGCAGTTAGGGGGTGTTCCTTTGTAGGCACGGGCTGTGGCGGTTCTGCTGCCTCACAATCTATACTCCACACATAATGTTTTTTGAGGTACATCCACATCATATGTATATGTATTCAATAACAGATAATAGTGCCTTGTCATCTCTCTTAAAATAGTCAACAAAGGGGATAATAGTGCCTTTTTTTTTTTTTTGGCGAGAGCTCTTTGTAAATCGAGGAAAATTTTGAGTCTGTCACCCTTGTAATATGCATGTCCCCCAGTTTGTTTGTCCTTTGACTTTATAGATTTTTTTTTACTGAGGATTTAAATGTTTATATAGCCAGGTTAATTAATCTTTTCTGAGTTTTTCTTAGAAATGACACAGTAAGTAAAGCAAGTTAGACAGTTCTCAGAATGGGAGAGGATTTTTGCAGGTTATTTTTCCAGCAAAGTTCTAATAACCAGAATCCACAGAGAACCCAAACTTATTAATAAGAAAAGAACAAGTGATCCCATTTCATTGTGGGCAAGAGACATGAACAGAAGCTTCTCTGAAGAAGACAGGTGCATGGTCTACAGACACATGAAAAAATGCTCATCTTTAATCATCAGAGAAATGCAATCAAAACCACTTTGAGATATTATCTAACTCCAGTAAGAGTAGCCCACATCACAAGATCCCAAAACTACAGATGTTGGTGTGGATGTGGAGAAATGGGAACACTTCTGCACTGCTGGTGGGAATGCAAGCTAGTATATTCCTTTTGGAAAGAAGTTTGCAGAACACTCAGGGATCTAAATGTAGACCTGCCATTTGATCCTGCAATTCCTCTACTGGGTGTATATCCAAAAGACCAAAAATCAATTGGCAACAAAGATATATGCACCAGATTGTTCACTGCAGCTCCATTCATAATTTTGGAAGAAGCCCAAGTGCTCATTGACCCATGAATGGATCAATAAATTGTGGTATATGTATACCATGGAATACTATGCAGCATTAAAGAAAGATGGAGAATTTACCTTTTTTATGTTTACATGGATGGAACTGGAAAATATTCTTCTTAGTAAAGTATCTCAGGAACGGAAAAGAAAAATGTCCAATGTACTCAGTACTACTATAAAACCAATTTATAATCACTCACACTTTCATATGAGAGATGAATCACACTATAGCCCAGGATGGAGGAGGGAAGGGGAGGGGGATGCGAAGGGAGGGGGCTGGTTCAATAAAGGGAGGGTTAATGGTGGGACCTCACCTATGAAGCATATCGAAAGGGTACAAGTCAAATCTATCAAGTATTGAACACAAATGTCTTAACACTGTGATTAAGTCAATGAAGTGAAAACTATGTTAATTAGTAGGCTGTAAATACTCCAATTTGTACAAATAATCAACACATTGAATCCAACAAAGGCGTAAATGTATTCATGATCTATGTATATATGATTTAATAAAAAAAGGAAAAAAGAGAAATGTTTTCTGCTTCCAAAATTATAAGTACATTTTCCTGCTTTTTATCTAAATGTTGCTTAATTTTATTTTTATGTAAATGTTTCTTTATTTCATTTTTTATTTTTACATGTTTGATTCATCTGGAAGTTATCTATGGAAGCCAATTTGACTCTTCCCCCACCCCAATTGGCTAGCTAGTTTTCTAAGCACCAACTAAGTTTAGAAAAACCTCTTTTCTCTCCTAGCGCTTTAAAATAAATGGTACCATGATCAGAGTCTAAATTCTTCGATGTCTGAACTTCTATGTCTGGGTTCACCCTTGCATCCCACTGTTTTGTTGGCCCATTTATCCCTTCCTTTCCCTTTCCTTCTTTTTCTTTTTTTTTGAGACAGTCTCAAGCTATCGCCCTGGGTAGAGTGCTGTGGCATCATAGCTCACAGCAACCTCCAACTCGGGTTCAAGCAATACTCTTGCCTCAGTTTGTTCTATTTTTAGTAGGGATGGGGGTCTCGCTTTTTGCTCAGGCTGATCTTGAACTCCTCAGCCCGAGCAATCCACCTGCCTCGGCCTCCCAGAGTGCAAGGATTACAGGCGTGAGCCACTGTGCCTAGCCCTCATTTCTTTATCATAATTTATAGTGATATTTCGGCTTCACAATCCATTTCATTATCTACTAGTAGTGTTAATCTGCCCACATTAATTTTCATTTTCCTAAACGTTCTTGGCCATTCTAGGAGGATAGCAGACACAGTAGTTTGTTTTATTTTAAGATGCAGTTTGATGAAACCCATCCGAGCGCTTATAAGTCAAGGATGAGAAATTTGGGTCATCTTGGATCATTAACATCTCCTAATGGCTGAGCTCCTTCTCCTCGTAAATGTGAGGAGAAGGAATAGGAATTTGCAATAGGAAAACCCTCTCCAGTAGCTCCTTTGGGACACAGACTTGCTGCACCCTTACCCTGCACCATCCAGCCTCTACAAATCAGTCCCCTGACCTCCCACTGAGTGTGACATCCACATGCTCAAGATGTGAACTGAATGCACAATTTTACAAGAACAAAAATGTGGGTACTGATTTTCAATACAGACCCACACTGGAGGACAATGGTCTTAATCCAGAGCCCATTTTCTTCAGCCTCTGCAGCCTCCCTGGCCCAGCCATCTCCCCACTGAGCTTCCACCACACCTTCTGAGGTCTGTTCCCCATCAGGAGCTAATGACCCTTTGCTTGGCACCCTCCACAGCTCCCATCTCACACAGATTAAAGTCACCATCTGTCCTTGCCAAGCCCCTGAGGTCCTCCGGAGCTCCATGGCCTCCCCTCCCCACTTTCTGTCTCCTTGATCTTAACAGACCAGGAGTCCTGCCTCTCTGGCACTGCCTGTTCCCTCTCCCTGGGATGCCATGGCCCTGCCAGCTGCTTGCCTCACCCCCTCCAGGCCTGTTGGAATATCACCTCGCCAGGTCACCCCCTCACACACATACACTTGCCCCTCCAGCTTTATTCCACCACAGAAGTCACCCCACCACCAGATCCATGGAAGGCCTGTCTCCTCACCATAATCTCAATTTCCTAGAGGCCAAGAATCTGTCTTGTTTCTGTCATACAGATGCTCTGTTTGAAACCCTCGCAGAATGTCAGCATGGACAGACCAGGAAACTTTACCTTGGGCCCTGCTGGTGGTGCCACAGCTTTCCTCAGTGTAACACTGCACAGAATGCTGCCACTGCCCAAGATGCTACCTGAGGAGTTTCCTCAAAGACAGCTGTCCTCCCTATCCCTACTTTAGGGTTCCTGGGCCTTCCAGACTTCCCTAATGGTCTGGGTGTAACCAGAGGGAGTGACTATTATCTGGGAGGTACTTAAACATTGTGGCCAAGTGTGGCTTTCCCCATTGTGGGGGGTTGGGGGAAGGGAAGCACCCAATTAATGAACCTTTACTGGAAACCTCATGTGAGTGTGTCCAGTTTGTTATCCCCACCTCCACCAGGTCTCCATGCCAGCTTCTCTTTTGCATCTTCCCTGACAACTTCCATTCACCTTTCATAAAACCCTGACCTTGATCCCTGAGGATACTTCCCTTTTCCCAAATCTGATTTATTCCCTACAACCTATGTCTGCACTAAAATCCTCAGGAGAAATCATTGAAGATACAGGTCCCCATATACAACCCTCAGGAGATCCCAATTTAGCAGGGAGGGGCACGAAATGATAATTAAAACAAAGATTCCAAGTGACTGATAGACTACCCTGCTTCAAGAGTCCTTTGGGGTGGAGGGGTCCTTGGGCAGAGGTAAAATTTTTAGCTAAAATATCTCACCTTCTGTGAATGGGAGGGGAAGGAAGGGTTTTCCTCTTCCAGTTGTTTTTAAAAATAAAGCAGCACTTTCAGGGAATTACGTTATCAGATTCCCTAGAAACTTCTAGAAACCCTAAGACCTGTGGGAGAGATCCTTCCACACTAGAGGAAAGTAAAAAGGAGAAATGGTTTCTTGTCTCATGGAACATTAACAATTCTTTTTTTTTTTAAGAGAGTCTTAACTTTGTCACCCTTGGTAGAGTGCTATTGCGTCACAGCTCACATCAACCTCAAACTCTTGGGTTCAATCGATTCTCCTGCCTAGATATCTGCCCGCCATAATGCCTGGCTGTTTTTTGTTGCAGTTTGGCCGGGTTCAAACCCACCATCCTCGGTATAGGGGGCAGGTGCCCTACTCACTGAGCCACCAGGAACATTAACAGTTCTTGAAGCTCAAACTCAAGTCCGAAGACAACTTGTATAGGAGTATGTGCTATTTAGCAAGGGAACCCTTTCCTCAAAATAAATAGTCTGTGCGATCTACATTTCTAGAAGAGACTAAACAGGATACGTAGTTTGCTAAATTTTATTTTGTATGTGTACACTTACATTTAATAATCATGGTGTTGATCTGCTAACACAATGAAGCCCTAATAGATGTGATTTTCAAACCAGGAGCTAGACAGTTGCAGGCTCTTGGCAGCTTCAAAGTCTAATTCACTCCTGGCTTCTGTCTTGCTCACACCCAGGAAAACCTTGATGCACACACACCAGTAGCTGCAAATGGAAAGATGCTGCATCTTCAATTAGACTCATTCAGGTTTTTGAAATAAATCGTCACAAGGAATTTGTTTTAAAGTTGAATCACTAACAACATCTAACAACTGTGTTCACATTCTGTCTCACAAAAATTAAAGTCAGAAAAGATACTCTGAAAACTTACAAAGGCTAAAACTCTGACAGAATATATTATTACTGTGCACCATGTTAATACATTTACTTGCTGTCACATAACTGAAGCATCACAGCTGAGGAGAGAGTGTGTGAATTACAAAAGGAAACATCTCTTCCGGAGTGTCACATTATAGCACATGCACAGGCCTGGATTTTGTCCATTTCTCTCTTATCAAAGTCACATTTACAAGAAATTCAATATACAGAAACAACTAACTCGAGATCTGTAGAGAAACAAATTAATACATGAACACAAGGTAATATTCTGATAGTCTTCATTGTGACTGGTTTGGTTTACAACATTTCTGAGTAGTCACTTTTTCACTGTTTTTAGAAGCACATGAAAAAAATAGATTTGGATTACATCTTGTGGATGCCGTGGGGACTCCCCAAGACACAGTTTGGGAACCACTGATCTTTGGGAACCACTGATCTCAGGGTCCCTGCCCTCTCCCCTACACATGCACACACACAACACATGGCAGTCTGGTCTAACTTAATGTCTAAATTCAAAGGGCAGAAATTAATAGCTAATTTTTAAAATATTTTTTCCCTTTTATTATAAGGAGATGTGGTCTTAAACTTTAAAGATGGTGATGTTGGGTGGGAGGATGTACCGGATGGAGTCACAGCTACAGAGTCAGAAACGTAGGAATGCTCAAGTCTTTCCCTACCAATCATCCCTCTTCCCTAGAGGTTTCCTGAGAGGCTCACCCCAAATGGGAATCAAAGTGCTATTTTTGTTAACAAACTCTAAAACTCAAATACTTTAATAGCCTAAGCAGACATTCTTTTCTCCTAAGACCTTCTGGCTAGATAACTAGAGAATGGAATGTGAAGACCAAATGAGCAAGAAAGCCAGGTCTACATCAAGGTCCTGGTTTAACTTACCTGCTGGTTGCAGGACTGGCTGGGAGAAAATGGCTGCCTGGCTTTTCAAAATCCTAGGCCCTGTGAAGGTCACTGGCCATCCCAAGGAGGAAGAAGGGAGTTGGGAAGAAAGGGTGAACGTGGATGAATACTAACAGTGACCCTATGTATAAAGGGGAATGGTTGTTCTAGAAATTTCCCAATCCAATTACCAACTCTCCTGCCTCTGAAGGTAAGTTGAGGGTTGACAAAGCACACTTGATAGAGAAGGGCATACAGCCATAACCCCCCACACCCTCCCACCTAAGATCTCACCTATTAATTACCTCTAAAAGTTAAGACCTCTACAAACTGGGTCCCTAAAAGAGTCAAAAGTCTTGTTTTATCCAATGACAAGAGAAAACTTGGCTCCTGACTTGGAACTTCTCCTCAGGAACACCTTGGAACTTCTTCATTGGTCCTCTTTCAGCTCCTCAAATCAAAGCTTTCTGGATTCTGTGGATAAATTAGAACAATTCACATACCCTGATAAATGACATAACCACAAACCATTAAATTCACACTAAAGGAGATAGTCAGATGGAGTGACAGAATAACTACAATGACACTCATCACTAAAAGAATTGGTGGGTTGTTTTGCTGCCTTTTGCCTGCCAGGTGTCCCCAACATTGGCCCTCAAGGGTCCTCAGAGGGTGGTTCTGGCTCTCATCCTCTAAAACCTCAACTGGCATGTCACACACCTTCTCCAATGCATTGGAGTCTTGTTCATGACCCTCTTGACCACCACCCCTTCCCCAGGCTCTTTTCCTACCTGCCACTTGCTCCGCCCACCTAGTCATCTCTGTTGTTATTCTCACCGTTGGTGTCCTCAAGAGGAGAGCCTTCTGACTTTGACTTTGGTCCCCTGGATGTTGAGGCTGGTGACTCAGTGGGCCTCGAGCTGCGAGAGGCCTTCTGAACTGATGCATCCCTTCTTGAGCCTGGCCCCTTCTTTGGGATCACAGGCTTCTTCTTGGCATCTTCTGAGTTAACAAGGACGTAAGAGACAGGACCCAAGCTCACCTTCTTCTTCTTCCTCATGGGGGCAGGATTCTTTCCTGAGGCCCAGCCCACTGCCTTCTTCTTCCGGGTGCTCTCCTGACCGCCATCTTGGTCAGACTCACAGGCCCTGCCAAGGCTCTTGGCTTCTGCTGCGGCCTCCTGAGGTGGGGTTCTGGGAGCCTTCCAGGCACATTTTGCCATAGGCTTCTTCAAAGCCACCTCTTCCTGCTTTACACAGGGCTTTTGGTTGCTCTTGGTAGATTCTGAAATCTCCATGCCTTCAGCATTGCCAGCCTCAGGATCCTCCAAGCAGGCTGCGCCACTGGAATGGTTGCCTTTGGGTTTTTTCCAGGGTACTGGTTCCTGCTTGAGATTTTTTCTCTGCTTCTTTCTCCTGGAGCGGGTCTTAGCTCCAGTCTTTCGAACCAAAGGTTTCGGAGGGTCATCCTGGTTTTCCACCTGGTTCCAGTTGTTGGGGCTCTCTATCTTCAAGGCAGAGCCCACTTCTGCAACCAGCCCTGGCTCCTTCTTTACGTTCTTCCCTGTTGCTAAAACCCAGCCTTCAGACTCCTCAAACTCAATAGCCTCCCGAGCCCTAGCTTCCTCCCTATTGCGGATCTCAGCATCCATGTAGAAGATGATTTGCACTACTGCCCCCAGGAGCGCTCCCAAAGATTCTGCCCAGTTCTGTGAGGGTTGATTCTGGTTCTGGGATGGCGGTGGGTGGTTAAGCTGGAGGAGGCGGACCACGTCCTCCCAGGTGCGCCCCTCAGCATCCAGGAATTCATTGAGATTTTTTAGAAACTCAGCATCCTGGGTGGGGTCTCTACAGACCACTCTCCAGGCACCGCCTCTTCCTGGGAATTCCCTTGGTATGGCGCTGAGATTCACACCCTCACCGACCTCGATGAGGGCAGCTTTGGCATTTTCTTCCCTCAAAAAAATCTTGTTGAGCACGCGGTAGGAGCCCAGTGGAGAAAGGACTCTATTCAAAGTCTCCTCAAGTTCTGCTTGTCCACAGTCCTCTGGGATGCCTACAACCAAGAGAGACCTGTGGATGTCGACTTCCATCCCCCGGCACCAATCCTCCAGAAGGTTCATCGCCATGGTCTTGGACCCTTTGCGGCTCTAATCCCACGTATAAGTGAAGAGTCGACAAGGGAGATGTGGGCTGCCCAAATATTAACTCTGCAAGGTCACAAGAGAATAAGGTGAGAATTCTAGGAAATTGGAAAGCTCAGAGATCCCTGCTGCCCCCTCTGTGGCTGGCGAGCAGGACTAAGCCTCGAGCTTTCCCAAGACCTTCCTCCCCCGCTCGGGCCCCGGGTGCTCACACGTGTCCAGGAATCTGCCGCAAACTGCCCTCAGCTCCTCCCCGGGGTCCGGGGCGCCGCCTTCCCCACAGGGATTTATTTGGCAGTTCCGCCTCCGAGAGTCCCGCTAGGCCAAGGACAGGCCGCTGTGGGATGCAGCCGCTGCCGGGGCGTTGGATCCGGCCACCTGACGCAGCTCCTCGGAGGCAGGAGCCGAGAAGCCGGAGTCCGCCCGAGCAGGTCACGCGGTGTCCCGCCTCGATCCCGGCACCTGCGCGGAGCCGATGCGGGCGTCGCAGCGCGCGCCTGCGCACTTGCTTCCGCGCCGCCGCTCTGGGGCTTCGGGCCCCGCAGGTCCCGAGGTCTCCATAGCAACCGACCGTTGGTTGCTAAGACCCGGCTAGGTTGGCGAGCTTGCTCCACAATACGGCTTCAAGCCGGGTAGAAGGGCGGACGTTTACGTTACCACCGAGTCCGGGTCTGGACGTGCTCGGATTGCCCCTCCTGGCCCTCTCTTTCCACCCCTGACTATGTGGGCCTCGGGAACTGTGGCGGGGTGGAGTCTGTGTCGACACCAACCAGCACTCGTCCTCTGCCCTCCTGTTGGATCAGCGAGCGTGAACTCCTGACACTCAAATCCGAGGGCAGGAGGAAAGAGCATCTCCACCCTCACCGCCACCCCCACCCATTTCCTCTAACAAAAGCCACAATAGCCTTCTCCAATTCCTGGGTTCCTCCATGAATTTCCAGAAAATTCTAGAAACTTCTCATGGGCTGTGGCGCGGTGACTCGCGCCCCAAATCCTTGCACTGTGGAAGGCGGAAGCAGGTGGATCAGAAGTGGAGCTCAGAAGTTGGAGACCTGTCTGAGTAAAAGCGAGACTCTCGTCTCTACTAAAATTTTAAAAAACTAGCCAGGCATTGTGGCAGGCACCTATAGTCTCAGCTACTCGGGAGGCTGAGGCAGGAGGATCTCTTGAGCCCAGGAGTTTTAGGTTGCTGTGAGCTATGATGCGACAGCACTCTACACAGGGCTACAGAGTGAGACTCTGTCTGAAAAAAAAAAAAAGAAAGAAATTTCTCAGGGTCCTCCCTAACCCCGTTAGCGTTACCTTTCCTTGTTGGTTCCCTCAACTTGCTGCCCGCGGACAGCACCTTTGTTAACGGTTAATTAAGCACTTTTTAGGCGGCGCGGTGGCTCAGCCTGTAGTCCCAGCACTCTGGGAGGCAAAGGTGGAAGGGTCACCTGAGCTCACGAGTTGGAGACCAGGCTGAGGTAGAGCGCTGTGGCGGGCGCCTGTAGACGCAGCTGCTTGGTGGGCTGAAGGAAGAGAATCGCTTGAGTCCAGGAGTTTGAGGTTGCTGTGAGCTATGACGTCAGGGCACTCTGCCCAGGGCGACAGAAACTCCGTCTCAAAAAAAGAAAAAAAAATTAAGCACTTTCCTCAGCTTGAGTTGCCATCTGTCTCCAGCCAAGCCCTCACTGACACACACCCAGCAATGCTTCTGCGGAGCTGTGTGATCTTAGACAAGTGACTTGAGTTCTCTGACCCTCTTTTCCCCCCATCATAGGAACAAATAAAAACTTTCATGATCTGGAAGTTTTCAGGAAGATTCAGGAAGATCACGTACTAAAGATACACTAAAGTGCAATTAGAGCCAAGGTATTCAACCAAAATCTGGTCTTTGGGTTCAGTTTTGGAATTGCAAGGCTAAATTCTCGAATGCCTATTTCACTGCCATCTCTGACATCCCCAACTTGGGCGTGATCGGTATTTGTGTAACTAGGGAAGTTCCCGTCATATTTTGTGCAACAGGAAAAACCCATGTCCTTCAAATTAACACCTCAATATTCACTTCTAAATATCCTGGTAAAGATAAACACTCTAGCTGTAACTACAGTTTTAAAATTCCACAGACGTCCCTTATTCCACTCTTTTCTCCCTTCTCACTACTGTACCTGACTACTCTTTAAAAAAAAAAAAGTTAGGTACTTTATATGTTGAAATTCTTATCAGTTGCTGAATGATTGTGTATCATCATGCAGTGGTTTTAAAATATGCCCATAAATTCTCTGACACTCTTAATGAGAAGTGGAGATGTTATGTTACCTCCCCTAGAATCTGAGCAGACTTGTAACCGCTTTAGCCAATAGTGGTTGAAGGAAAATTAACCACTAGAGGATGGTGGAAGGAGGATGAAGCCACTTCTCAGAGTAGGTTACAGAAGACCATGCAGCTTCTTCTTCCTTCACTGGGACACTCTCATTCTTGGATCCCTGAGCTTCCAAGTAAGAAGTTCAATAATCCTCTGGCTGCCATGCTGTGAGGAAGCCAAAGCCACACAAAAGCTGCATGTCGGTGCTTCAGTCACCAGTTCCCAGCTGAGCCCAGCCTTCAAAGGATCTCAGCCCAGGCACCAGACATGTGAGTGAAGAAACTTCCGGATGGTTCTATCTCTCAACCATTCGAGTTACCCATAACTGTTCACATATTCCCAATTGAGGCCCAGACATCAAGTAGCAGAAACAAACCATCCATTGTTGCTGAACCCTTTGTGAATTCCTGCCCTGTAGAATCTATGAGTAGAACAAAAAAGGTGTTGTACATCACTGAGTTTGGGGTGGCTTATTATGCAGCAATAGACAACTGAGAGATACTGCAAAGGTTGGATGCAGCAAAAAACGATGATGCTTGGCAAAGCATTACTGCAACAGAAAACAAGAGCAAAAATCTTAAGTCTACTCCTGAAAAGATTCCCCAAAGCAGCTTTGTCAATCAGTGCACCAAGTTGCACTTCATGGAATTATTTCAACAGTTGAAAAAGAGGTAGCTCTTCCACTTCAGTTACTTTTAGTGAGAAAGGAAAGCATGATCATTCAGTCACCCATCGCCATTAACAGAGCTGGTAAAACAAAACAAAACAAAAACAAAACAATCCCCCCCAAAAAACTCTTGTTCTTTCAGCATTTAGCATCAGAAATCAGTAGGGTAGCCACGTGAACAAGCTTGTAGCTAGTAGCTGACTGTGCTCTGAATTTTTTTGAGATAGAGTTACACTATGCTGCCCTTGGTAGAGTGCTGTGGCGTCACAGCTCACAGCAACCTCACACTCTTGGGCTTACACGATTCTCTTGCCTCAGTCTCCCAAGTAGGTGGGACTACAGGAGCTGGCCACAATGCCTAGCTATTTTTATTTATTTATTTATTTTTTTGCAGTTGTCATTGTTGTTTAGCAGGCCTGGTCTGGATTCCAACCCGCTAGCCCTGGTGTGTGTGGCCGGCACCCTAACTACTGAGCTACCCTGGTGCCGGGCCTGTGCTCTGCAATTATAGTGCCAAACTTTTCAGGTTTGGTTACTAAATTTTTTTTTAAAGTAAAGTTGTGATGCAAATTTGAAGTTTTCCGTAGAATTTCAGATTTATTTTTACACTTCCTTAAGTTTACTTTATGATGGTGATTATTTTTTTTTACCTTTGTCCAAATACTCAGCCATTCAACATTTTGTCAAAATATGTATTGGTTCAGATACGTAGTAAGCTGTTCTATTGTTATTGTAAAGACAAGAGTGGCAAGGGTCCTGCCCATGACTGAGTATTCTTCTTTTATCATCTTTCCAACGACCTGGAGTTTGTTATAAGATGATTAGCTGTGGGTCCAGGAAAGTAATAAAAGGATGTGGCATAATTCCTACCATAATTGCTAATAAAAGGCTGTGGCCAATAATATTAAAATCTAGTACCAGCACAGGTAACTGTTGCAGATTTGCTGATTGAGCATGGATAAACTGAAAAAGTCAAAAAATAGTAAGAGTTGATGAGGAGAGGAGGAACTAGAACTCTTGTCTGTGTGCATGGATGGTGGTAATGTATATTAGTACAATGACATAAGAAAACTCGGGCAGCGCCTGTGCCTCAAAGGACTAAGGTGCTGGCCCCATATGCCGGAGGTGGCAGGTTCTAACGCAGCCCCAGCCAAAAACTGCAAAAAAAAGATTAGAAAACTCTGGCTGTATTTACTAAAGCAAAACATATGCAAACACTATAACCTAACAATGTATGCAGAAATATGTTCACTAAAAGATGGGGACAATGGCCAAGCACGGTGCCTCACGCCTGTAATCCTAGGACTCTAGGAGGCCAAGGCAGGTGGATCGCCTGAGCTCAGGAGTTCCAGACCAGCCTGAGCAAAATCGAGATTCTGGTCTCTACTAAAATAGAAAAATTAGCCAAGCATGGTGGTGGGTGCCTGTAGTCTCAGCTACTCAGGAGGTTGAGGCAGGAGGATCACTTGAGCCCAGGAATTTAAGGTTGCTGTGAGCTATGACACCATGGCACTCTACCTAGGGTGACGGTATGAGACTCTGTCTTAAAAAAAAAAAGATGTTGTACGTATGTATATACATATATATCATGCATTCCAAAATATGTGAGATGAATATTTCAGAAAATTTTGCTGTTTATATGTCTGTATTAGGGATATGTAAGTATATATTTATAAATGTACAATTACATGTGTATGTATGTGTGCATTTGTGTACACATATGTATATGTGTGTATGTGTTAAATGGAGTCGGCTGCCTGCCCACGCTGTCACTGAGGAGCCACCCTTTTTGCCAGCAGATTTAAAAATAGTTTTGAAGCACCCTTAGTAGGAGTTATGACTGTGGTTTCCATGAGAACATGTGGTACTGTGGTTTCTATGGCAACAAGTGCTACTATGGCTCCATGACAACACATTGCCCTGTGGTTTCCATGACAATGCATCCCTGCAGCCCCAATCCTCCCATTCATCCTGCACCCTTCCACCCTCTTCCTCTCTGTTTTGTCTTTGTGTTTTTATTTTGTCCTGCTTTGTATTTTGTCTTTTTGAGATAGAGTCTCACTCTGTCACCCTGGTTTGAGTGTCATGGCTTCCTTCCAGAGTGCTAGGATTACAGGTGTGCCACCATCCCTGGCCCTGCTTCGTATTTTAAATGATAACCCACTGAGCTTCCATAAATACTTTACCCAAAGAAGGCTTAGGGGTCACTGGGCTCCTGCCTAGATTTCCTCTCCTGGGTAAGTTGTAACAACCCATCATGGTGTTTCTGTGGCTCATCCTGGCTTGTTCTTGTCCGACTTATCCTGTGAGAGCGCCTTCTCACTCAGGAGTTTCCTAAATTTCTATTTTTCCCTCTCCCTCCCCTTCCTCCTCACCCCCAAATTATGCCATTTCCCTGGCCCCACCCTCCAGCCCTCAGATTACCAACCTCAGCATCTGGTGTGAGTCTGCACATATATTTCTCCATTTCATACAATCATTTAATATAGACTTTTTTTTTTTAGAGATAGTCTCACTTTGTCACTCTCGGTAGAGTGCCATGGCATCACAGCTCACAGCAACCTCTAGTTTTTGGGCTTAGGCAATTCTCTTGCCTCAGCCTCCTGAGTAGCTGGGACTACAGGCGCCTGCCACAACGCATGGCTATATTTTGTTTGCAGTTTGGCCAGGGCCAGGTTCAAACCCATCACCTTTGGTATATGGGGCTGGCACCCTACTCACTGAGCCACAGGCGCTGCCTGGATTTTATTGTTTTAATCCAAATTGTTCTTATAAAGTATATCCCATCCTATAACTTCTATTTTATTTTATTTTATTTTATTTTATTTTATTTT
>NW_003852547.1:3336258-3344523 GCF_000181295.1 Otolemur garnettii | reverse complement strand
CTCTTGACTCAGCCTCCCAAGTAGCTGGGACTACAGGCGTCCGCCAGAACACCGGCTATTTTTTGGTGGCAGCTGTCATTGTTGTTTGGCGGGTCCGGGCTGGATTTGAACCCGCCACCTTAAGTGTATGTGGCTGGCGCCTTAGCCGCTTGAGCCACAGGCACCGAGCCTTTTCAAGTAATTATTATTCTCTTTTTATTATTTTTCTTTAATTTCAGAAAACTATCATTATTAAATACTTCAGCTATATGAAAAAAAGGTATGATGAGTCCTACAATGAACACCTGCATGCCCCTTTCCCCGCCCACCCCGTTTAACAATGGAAGCATCTCTATGTTCATTTAGATCTTATGCAGCCATGACCTTCTGTAATTCTCACCTTAAGATGTTTTCAGTTGCTGTTCCCTGTGCCCTTCACATGATTTCCTTCTCATCACTCTGGTCTTGGTTCAAATGTCACCATCTCCACAGACTTCACCTACCTAGTTTACCCTTCACACCCATTCCCCAAAATCACTGTCATATCACTTTGATTTATTAGTGTATCAGTTAGTGTTTGTTGTGTAATAAACACCCCCAAACTCAGTGGTTTAGAATACTATTATAATATGTATACTATCTAAAATTGTATTTCCCATGACACTGTAAGCCAAGGGCAGTCTCCTTCTCTATCTTGTTCACCATCACATTGCCAGAACCTAGAGAGTGTTTGCCACGTAGAGATGTTTAAGAATTATTTACTGACTGAATAAATGGCTGTGTCTATTGATTGTCCTGACTGTGACATGGGGCAGTCTGCTTGGACAACCACTGCAACTCTAGTTAATGCCAGAGAGTGAGGCACTGAAAAAAAAGAAGAAAGAAAGTTTGGGCTCAGCGCCGTAGCTCAGTGGTTAGGGCGCTAGCCACATACACCAAGGCAGGTGGGTTCAAACCCAGCCCGGAGCCTGCTAAACAATAATGACAACTGTAACAAAAAAAAATAGCCGGGTGTTATGGGGGGTGCCTATAGTCACAGCTACTTGGGAGGCTGAGGCAAGAGAACTGCTTAAGCCCAAGAGTTGGAAGTTTCTGTGAGCTGTGATGCCATGGCACTCTACCAAGGGTGACATAGTGAGACTCTGTCTCAAAAAAAAAGAAAAAGAAAAGAAAAAAGTAGGAAAGTTTGCCTCTGTCTCTAGCACTTAGAAGGGAGTCAGAACAAAGGAGGGAGATTAGTTCTAATGAACTTGGAGAGAGATTTTTCCTAATGACCATCAAAGAGCCAGTCACTCCATGTGGCCATTAATCCTGTGACTGGCCACTCCCTGGAACCTTTCCAACAAGCCCCCCCCCCAGCTCAGGTGCAGCCTCATCAAGGTCAGAGTATTCACAGGTCAAATGTGCTTCTTTATGTCCCCCCATGTCACCCCTGCTCCCCCCATTTTCAAAAAAACTCGATTGCTCTGTGGTGGCCTCACCACAAAAATGTACTTTGTAGCCTGGCAAGTTTTTCCACTGGATTTCTTGAATTCCGTCTTCCTGATGGCCCAGCTGAGAGAATCACCAAATTGTAAGAGCCAGTGAGAACTCAGGGATAGGGCTGACTTGTCTGCATGCACCCAGAGACTCTCATAATAATTATTATCAACATTATTATAGTAATGTATTACTTCAAGAAAATACAAAATTATTATTATTAAGTACATTCTAGCACTGTGGATACAGCAGTGAATAAAAGAGACAAAAGCCTAGGCCTCGTGAAGCTCCGGAGGAGCTCAGCATTAAACACATCCATGAACACAATGCCAGGAGGCAGAGGGGTACGGATACAGACGAGGCAGGCGAAAGTGACAGTGGAGTGTGTGTGTGGTAGGATGGCCAGGAAGGTCCTTTCTGAGATCTGAATGAAGTGAGGACAGGGTCTTGCAGAACTGTGGGGCAAAGGCTGTCCAGGCCAGGGAGGGGGAATGACAGGTGCAAAGGCCCTGAGGCAGGAGATGGTGAGATGCTTGCGGAAGAGGGAGCAGGCTAGTGTGGTTGGTGACGAGGGAGGGAGGAGGATAGGGTGGGAGAGGCAGTCGGAGGAAACAGGGCTGGCTTATTGGCTTATGTAGGACCTTGAGATTTCTCTGAGGAACATGAGAGCCATCCTGAGCAGGGATGTGGGTTTGAACATCTCCCCTCACTGTAAGCTTTTCTGGATTCTCCCAACCCCTGGACTTTCTGAAAAGCCTTGGTTATTCTTGACCTAGATCATACTTGCTTGTCTTTCAGGGCTGAGCTTATTTGCCTCTTCCTCCGGAAAGCCCTCCCCGACCCTCCCATCAAGGTGTATTCCAGCACCCTCTTTAGGCTCTTTTGTCCTACTCCTGCCCACTCCTGTTCATCACTGTCTGGAGAAATGTTTGGGTTTTTTTTCCTACCAGTTAATTCTTTTTATTATTTTTCTTTAATTTCAGATTAATATGAGGGTACAAATGATTAGGTTACAGTGTTTGCATTGTTAGGTAAGGTCCCTGTTGTCGTTGTGTCCCACCCCCAGCAGGTGTGTCATATACTCTTACATGTGCCCGTTAGGTGGGAGCACACCCATCCCCCTCCCTCTTCCTCTCTCCCCCCTCCCCCCAACTTGAATTGAATCAAATTTTTCTCTTATGTGAGCATGTATTAGTTTGTCTACTGGCTTCATATTAGTATCGAGTACATCGGATACTTGCTTTTCTATTTTTTTTTTTTTTTGAGACAAAGTCTCACTTTCTTGCCCCTGGTAGAGAGGCGTGGTGTCATATTTCACAGCAACCTCAAATTCATGGGCTCAAGTGGTCCTCTTGACTCAGCCTCCCAAGTAGCTGGGACTACAAGTGCCAGCCACCACGCCCAGCTATTTTTTAGAGATGGGGGGGTCTTGCTCTTGTTCAGGCTGGTCTTGAACTCCTGAGCTCAAGCAATCAACCCACCTCAGCCTCCCAGAGTGCTGGGATTCCAGGCGTGACCACTGTGCCCTTTGCTTTTCTAATATTGTGATGCTTTATTAAGCAGAATGTGTTTCAACTCCATCCAGGTTAACCAAAGATATAAAGTATCCGTCTCTCTCTCTCTTTTTCTTTTAGGCTGAATAGTATTTTATGGTATACATATGCCACAGTATATTAATTCATTCATGGGTTGGAGATGTTTTTATTGGATTAATTTATCATAAAGGCCCCAAAGACACCAATGCAAAAGAGGAAGAGGTTTAAGGTGATGGCTTGACACTTGGTTTGGGTTCACGTCCAAACCCCATGACTTCAGAGCTATGAAAACTTGAGCACAGCACTCCACCCTTGTAAGCCTCGATTTCTCTGCCCATGAAATGGGGTGTTGGGAGGATTCCAGAGATGATGCATAGGAACCCTGGGGCCTGTCATGTAGAACACATTCAGCACTGGTCACTTCACATCACTGTTGTTATCCAAGGTGGGGACATGAATGGATTTCCCAACAAGCACTTATTGTCATTTCCTGTTTGGGGGGTTAGGGAACAGTTATGAACATGTATTTTTATCTGACTTTAGAATACCAAAAAGGCTGGACATGGTGGCTCATGCCTGTAATCCCAGCACTGTGAGAAGCTGAGTTGGGTGGATTGTTTGAGCTCAAAAGTTCAAGACTAGCCTAAGCAAGAACGAGACCCTGTCCCTAAAAAATTAGCCAGGTGTGGTGGGAGGCACCTATAGCCCCAGCTACCTGGGAGGTTGAGGCAAGAGGATCGCTTGAGCCCAAAACTCACTGTGAGCTCTGATGCCACAGCACTCTACCCAGGGTGACCAAGTGAGACTGTCAAAAAAAAAAGAAAGAAAGAAAGAAAAACAGAATACCCATTATGAAGAGTTGAGAAAATATTGAAAAGAGGAAAATAAAAACTTCCACAATTTCATTTTGCATGGAGAACCCTGTCACCATTTTTTGAAAGGTAAAATTATGACCCTCACACAAATACACAATGGACGTGTGTTATTTTATTGAACTCATCAACTAACTGGAGATAGTACAACTATAAGAGAAGAAATGGCCCCAACTCCCACCCCCTTAGCTGCAAAAGTTACTTAATGATCTCACTACTTATCAGTCACGTCAGCCAGCCTGTCCTCCTCTGGTTCTGACACTGCGAAGGTCATCACGACCCTGGGCTGAAGAAAAAACAACAGCTGGAACATGTACAGATTAGAAACCTGACCCAGAGGCCTGCAGCTGGAGATCAAAGGGCTGGATGATGTATGGCTAAAGATAATGATTTGGGGGAGGGTGTAAGAACTCTGTGAAGTCCTCTCAAAGTTAGGCAGGCTTTGAGAATGACCTCCTTGTTTTCCTGGGATTCTGAATCTTGGTAAATAAAGGACAACTTTAACTCCCAAAAGTGTTTGGCTCTTGCTCCCTGTCCTGGCGCCTCGGTTGCACAACCAGTTCAAAGGGAAAATCCAAAGAGCAGACACAGAAGAGGCCGTTAGGAATGCTAAAATGAATTTACTTCACATATAAAACTGCCTTTTCCCACAGTGGGAGAGAGAAATCAGATGAATCTCCACCATATAAAATTCACTTACATGTACATCCATGACAAGGACGATTTGCGTTGCTTTTATCTATAATTTGCAGGGGTGCAAATAGCTCAAGGACTCAGAGGCCTCATAGAATCAACAAAAGGATGCCCTGGACACCTTAAACTTCCACCAAAGACACCAGGCATCTTTTTGGCACATCTCAAGGTCTCTCACAACTTTTCCCTACAGAAACAACTGAATATAGTACAAAATATACAAGTACATTAAATATAGTATGCAATATGAACCTGAGTTCATCTTGTGTAGGGTATGTAATTTTATAAAGCTTTGGTTGCTATAAGTACGTGTGTGTGTGTGTGTGTCTCCTAGGTTACAGTGAAATGAATTTCTTACTATGGATTATGGTCAATAACTTGTGACAGCCACTGCCACAGGTTAATTACGTCTTTCTCCAGGGATGGATATTAGGTCATTTCCAATGTGTTGCCATTTCAAATAAAAAGCTGGGAAGGGTTGGTGGGTAGTGCCCTATGCAATTCTACAGTGCTTGGATTCAAGTGTGATTTCTCAACCTGTTTGAAAGTACAGTGCTTTTCCAAAGATAGTCTGATCTGTATATGTTCTTCTTCTTCTTCTTTTTATTTTTATTTTTTTGGAGACAGCGCCTCACTCTGTTGCCCTGGGTAGAGTGCGAGTGCTGTGGCCCTATGGTCATCATAGCTCACAGCAACCTCAAACTCTTGGGTTCAAGCTATCCTCTTGCCTCCGCCTCCTTAGTAGCTGGGACTACAGGCACCCACCACAATGCCCAGCTCTTGCTATTGCTCAGGCTGGTCTCAAACTCCTGAGCTCAAGGAATCCACCCTCCTTAGCCTCCCAGAATGCTACGATTACAAGCATGAGCCACCACGTCTGGCTCTGGTTTGTCCATTTTCATTGCATAGAACAGGAATCTGAGATAAAGCCCAATGCTTCAATATCACAAACCTGGCAACTCTATTCTGGGCCATTCTGAATTTGTTCTCTCTCCCTCTCTGGAAATAACCAACAAAACCTGGGGATTATGTGGAGGGAGAAAGATATGTGTTCTCCTCTGAGCTGGGGCTCGGGTTACAGCCACAGCTGCAGGCCCTGAATTTTCTTCTGACCACATTCCAGCAGCTGTCTCAGCTCTGTGCAGTGAGGGAACAACATTCCAAGCAAGGAACCGTGGCCAGGAAACAGAGAGGCCCCACATTCTTCTTCTTTTCTTGATTTATTTTTGCTAAAAAACAGCCACCCAGCAAAATAATCCATCCAGTAGAGATTGCACTAATACTGAGTGCAAAAATAATCAAATTTATGTTGAGAGATACTTAGTTTGTTAACAAACATACATGTCTATAGAAAAGCAAAGAAGTATTTGTTACAAAAGAGTATATTATTTCCTCCTGGGGCAAGGAGGTTTAGGGATGAGGATAATGACTTCTCCATGGGGTGGTAGTGACATGGAGTTTGCTAGAAAATAATTCGTTAAGCTGTATGTTTGTGCGTAGGGCATGTGTGTTACACAGTGTACCATTTAAAAAATATTTTTAAGAAACAGTCACATATTCAAGGTTATAGCAGTGAAATAAAGATTATAACTATTTTCTAGAATGTTCTGACCCCAAACCTGAATCCGGCAGTACAAGTGCACATTCTTCAAAGATTTATAAATGAAATGCACGAAACACGGTCAGGCGATGTTTCTGTCCTTTGCTATGGAGGTTGATCATACTTGTTTTTTGGTGCCTGGAAAACGTCACGTGGTCAGAACACAGTCTCGGCTGGTGACTGATTCTGCTTTTCGTCTGAATTCTTAACCAAAGAAAAAAGAGAATTAACTATTCTTATTTTTTTTTTAAAGGTGTGTGTTATATTCCTTGGATTCTAATACTAAATGTGCATTTACATTTGATAAAAGTTACAAAAAGTTACATTTGATAAATATCCACTTGAAGAGACAACAGCGGAAAAACAACTGGTAAATCAAATTTGATAAACATACCAAAGAGAAAAATCTATCACCATGTTTTATGGAGGGGGATTGTGTTCCTCTGTGGGCCTGGAGGATTTCATGGGAAGGCAACAAAAATCACGTCCTTAAACCCTACATACAAGGAAATTGGAGAGGCAGGACGTCAGGACCGAGGGGTCACCCTGATGAGGAGCATAGACATAGATCCAGGAATAGGGAGATCTCATTCCAACAGAAACAAGTTTATGCAAGAGTAAGGCTGCCCCCATTCACCCTGGGGGAAAGGTTTTGCTTAGAGGTTGAAGAGGAAAATGAATCCTTTGTACCTCTCTCTCTCTTTTTTTTCCTGGCCAGAGTTGGCATTTCCATTGAAATGCTCCAGGTCCATCTCACTCTACTTAGTCTACTTATTTTTCGATTATTTTTTTCACTCCAGTGCCATTTAGATAGATATTTTTTATCTGACTGTAAAAGTAACGTATGATTACCGCCGAAAACCTTGACAGCTGGGCACAGGCATGGTGATGCTTGCCCACCAGTAGTCCAGCTACTGGGGAAGCTGAGGGGAGAGGATTGCTTAAATCCAGGAGTTCCCATCCAGTCTGGGCAATAGAGCAAGACTATGTCTCAAAGACAAAACAAAACAAAACAAACTATATATATATACGTATATATGCATAGTTTGCCATGGTGTCATCATAGCTCACAGCAACCTTAAACTCTTGAGCTCAGGAGATCCTCTTCCCTCAGCCTCCAGAGTAGCTGAGATTACAGAAGCCCGCTACTATGCTTAGCTAGTTTTTGTATTTTTAGTAGCCTGTGTTCTCACTCTTGCTCAGGCTGGTCTCGAGCTCCTGTGCTCACTCCTGCCTCTGTTTCCCAGAGTACAAGGATTACAAGTGTGAGCCACTTTGCCCTGCCCATAATATGTATCTTATTTCTTTTTCCTGTTTATTGTGTGTGTCCTCTGAAAAGGCTACCCTGTGGGTGGGGACTTTTATTTTGTTCCCCACTGCATCCTCAGCTTCTAGAATAGGGCTGTGCTGTGTTGAATATTGTCTCCCCAAATTCATGTCCACTCATACACAACCTTAGGTCAGTGAGGTCATGCAGGATTAGGACGGGCCCTAAATCCAATGACTGGGTCCACATACAAGGAGAGATGCATAGATATACAGGGAAGGTGGTCATGTGATGATGGCGGCAGAGACAGAGGTGATACAGATAAAAGCTAAGAACACCAAGGTTTGCTCTCCAGTAAACACTGGAAGCTGCACGAGGCAAGGAAGGACAGTGGATTGGATTAGGGCCTATCTATGTGGCCTCATTTTACCTTAATCCCCTCTTTAAAGGCTTCAACTTCAAATACTGTCACTTTCTATGGTACTGGGAGTTACGACATCAACCTATGAATTTGGAGGGGACATGACGCAGCTCATAGCATCCAGCAGCTCTGTGTCTAACCTCCAGAGGAGCCACCAGACTGTTTTCCACAGTGACTATGCCCACAGGTAGCTCTTTAACCTTGGCGGCGTTTTCTCTACGCTCATCCTGTCTGCTGAAGAATTTCAGCTTTTTGAGACAAACTTAATCTCCAAATTGTTCTCAAATGTAAGGACGTGGCAGGAATATTTAACCATTACTTGACTTACTGTTAGAAGTTTAACAAAACATTAGCTAACTTTGATGTTGCTGGTTCATTTTTGTATTTTGGAACCAATATTCTTTTTTTTTTTTTTTTTT
>NW_003852547.1:3334320-3335796 GCF_000181295.1 Otolemur garnettii | reverse complement strand
CCGGGCTGGGGATTCGAACCCGCCACCTTAGGTGTATGTGGCTGGCGCCTTAGCCGCTTGAGCCACAGGCGCCGAGCCTATTCTTTTTTTCTTGCTCAAACATTTTCGGGAGGTGCTTAAAAAATAATTGCAATTGCCAGGATCTCACTTACGGTGCACAATGTGAGGGTGTTCAGGGCATCCCCTTGGTAACGGGCTGAAAACAAAGCAACCTAAACGTCTATTCCTTGTGTTAATTTTTTTTTTTTTTGAGACAGAGGCTGTGTCACCCTCAGTAGAGTGCCAAGGCATCACAGCTCACAGCAATCTGTAACTCTTGGGCTTAAGTGATTCTCTTGCCTCAGCATCCCAAGTAGCTGGGACTACAGGTGCCCACCACAATGCCGGGCTAGTGTTGTTGTTTTCCAGTTGTCATTGTTATTTAGCAGGCCCAGGCCAGGTTCGAACCTGCCTGCCTTGGTGTATATGGCCAGCGCCCTAACTGCTGAGGTACGGGCCTGAGCCCCTCATGTTAATTTTTAATAAAATAAAAAATAAAAATTTCTCTTCCACTGGGCCTGTGAGGCCTGTAGACAAAGCATTAAAGTAACTCAGCACAAACATGCTAAGTTTGTGAATTTGGGTCTTTGATTTTCATAACTATGAAAAGCTCAGTGTAATGCTGAACTATCATAAAATCATTTCCAAAAGTTTTCCAGAAATACTAAAATATGTCAAAATGTCTATTTTGTGGACTACGCAATTCTTATTGTTAATCTTTTAGTTATATGTATGGGCACAAGAAAAATAAATCTGAAAGGACCAACACCAACATGTCAGCGGGCTGGGGGGGTTCCTCTCTGGGCTTGGGGGCTGGGGGAATGGCCGCTTCAGCTGTGTTTTGTTGCTAACAGCCCAGAGATTAGTGGCTTCAAACAATGATTTCCTAGAATTCAATGGGTTGACTGGTGGTTTTTCTGCTGGTCTCTCCCTGAATCACTTGTGTGGCTGCAGTCAGCTGGCAATGGACTGGGGGTGGCATCTAGGACACCAGGGCTGCGTCTCCTCAAGGCCTCTCTGCCTTTACATGGGTTCTCATTACTCCTTGTCTAGCTTTAGCTTCTTTGCAAAATGGCAGCTGACTTCCAAGAACGAGTGGGAGCTCCACTTGGCCTGAAATTCGCATATCATTCTGTTGCATTCTGTTGGTCAAAACAAGTCACAAGGTCCATCCAGAATCAGGGGGAGGAGGAACAAACTGCCCCCATGACGAGAGGAGGGAAAGGCAGGTACGAGAAAGGGAGAAATTGTTGGCAGCCATCCCTGGAAGCAACCCATCACAGCATCATTCTTTCTGTTTTCTAGAACATCTTCAGTGGGCATGTTTTACTTTTCATGATGGGAAAGATTATTTCTAAAATAGTATAATTTAGCTGAGAGTTGTGGCAGGCGCCTGTAGTCCCAGCTACAGGAGGCTGAGGCAAGAGAATCACTTGA
>NW_003852547.1:3293857-3332296 GCF_000181295.1 Otolemur garnettii | reverse complement strand
TGTAGTCCCAGCTACTTGGGAGGCTGAGGCAAGAGAATCGCATAAGCCCAAGAGTTTAAGGTTGCTGTGAGCTGTGATGTCACAGCTCTCTACTGAGGGCGATATAGTGAGACTCTTTCTCAAAAACAAACAAACAAACCCAACCTATCCGAGCCTTTGGCTAGGGAAGATGTTCAAGAGCATTATATCCTTGCCAGTTGACTCACAATGATCCCTTTCGTTTCTCAAAAGCCAGCATTCGGATTGGTTTCCACCCGAATGAGGGAGCCAATCCACTGCTTGCTCAGTAACAAGAGGAGGGGCTGGGGCATCCAGCAGTCAGGGGCTGTAGACCAGCTCATGCTCCACAGAGAGGTACACTGTACCACACTGGTCATTAGGGCAATGCTGGGAAGGAGGCTGAGAGAATACTCCTTTACACATCCTTGATTTACAGACAGGAAGACTGAGGTCCAGAGCAGAAAGAAAGTAGACAAACATGAGCCTCGAATAGAATTGTAGTTAAGACCAAACTATACAAATTAGAAATATTTGTACACTATACCAATTTTGTTGTTGTTGTTTTCGAGACAAAGTCTCATTCAGTCACCCTGGGTTGAATGCAGTGGTGTCACTAGCTCACAGCACCCTCAAACTCTTGAGCTCAAGTGATCCTCTTGCCTCAGCCTCCCCAGCTAGCTGAGACTACAGGTGTCCACCACAACTCCCAGCTAGTTTCTTCTATTTTTGGTAGAGACAGGGCCTCACTCGTGCTCAGGCTGGTTTTGAACTCCTGAGCTCAGGCAATCCACCCACCTCTGCCTCCCAGAGTGCTAGGATTATAGGCATGAGCCCCTGTGCCCCAGCCTTCTATGCCAATTTTGAAGATTAGAAAAATACATGGGAATTTGCAAAAAAAGGGCAGTCACTTTTCCCAGATACTTTACTGCCATCTGCTGGAGAATTCTTGTAATGACTAAAAGCATCCTGACGCTAGTGCACCCAACTGTACCCATGAGTGTGTAGCTGACATTCACAAAACATCTCATGAGAATTCTGAAAAGGAAAGCCAGCTAAGAAAAATGTTTCAAGAATTGCAAAGCTTGGGTGGCGCCTGTGGCTCAGAGGAGTAGGGTGCCGGCTCCATATACTGGAGGTGGTGGGTTCAAACCTGGCCCGGCCAAAAACTGCAAAATAAATAAATAAATAAATATAAATTTTAAAAAATAACAAGAATTGCAAAGCTCTGGGGAATTTGTGAGCTGAGCCTTTCTTGGGTAAGGTTAAGGACCATCTACATACCACATACTGCTTACTGAAAAGAGAAAAAAGATACCATTAAACCAGGTAGGACAAATTCTTATTTAATTAAAATTTTTACATATTCTGTGTCTTGCCATCATGAAAATTTTGTTTCTATTTTGTTTGCTGAAGGGAGTCAAAAGCTTTCCTCCAAATGTTCTGCTTTTAATATTGAACATCAAAGGTTTCATCATCTCCCAATAAATAATTTCTATATCCCTTCCTAGCTATGAGCTCAGGCAAATTGCTGCCTGACTTGTGTCTCAGTTTCCCCATTTGTAAAATGAGTATCATGGCTATGTTGAGGACCCAGTGTGCTCATGCCTTTAAATCATAGCACGTAAAGTGCTCAATACTACTGCACACTGGCTCATGAACAGGCTCCAGAGCCAGTCAGGTGGCGTTTAAGTCCCACCTCTGCCACTTGCTTGCTGTTTGACCCTGGGCATATAACTTAACTTTGCTGTACTTCAGTTTGTTCATCTGTAAAATGGGCATCCAAAAATGTCTAATTCATGGAGATAAGAATTAAATTTTATTTTTTTATTTTTATTAAATCATAACTTTGTACATTGATGCATTTATGGGGTTCAGGGTACTGCTTCGATATACAATGTGAAATGTTTACACTGAACTAAGAATTACATTTTAATATATGTCTTAGATAAGAGCCAGGCACCCAGCAATTCCTTCATTGCCTTTTAAGGTCTCCATTTTATAGGAGGAAACAGATGCTTGCACAGGTGCAAGGGTTTCCTCCAGGCCATCCTTAGGATCTAATTCAATGTCAGTGGGAGGAGAGCAGGAGGGACAGGGCCACAGCCCTGGCTAAGTCCTGGGACCACTGGACCCCCCTGACCTCCACCCACATCTACATCCTACTTCCTTGTTTTTTGTTTGCTTGTTTTTTAAGACAGAGTCTCACTCTGTTGGCCTGGGTAGAGTGCTGTGGCCTCATAGCTCACAGCAACCTCAAACTCTTAGGCTCAAGTGATCCTCTTGTCTCAGCCTCCCAAGCAGCTGGGATTATAGGGGGTTGCTATGATGCCCAGCTAGTTTTTAGAGACAAGGTCTCGCTTTTGCTCAGGCTGGTCTTAAACTCCTGAGCAATCCACTCGCCTCGGCCTCCCAGAGTGCTAGAATTCCGGGCATTGGCCATTGCGCCTGGCCTGTGTTTGTATGTATGTATGTATTCAAGATAGAATCTCCCTCTGTTGCCCTGGGTAGAGTGCTGTGGCATCTACACTCATAGCAACCTCAGACTCTTGGGCTGAAGTGATCCTCTTGCCTTCACTTCCCAAATAGCTGGGGACTATAGGCACCCACCACAATGCCCAGGTAGTTTTCCTATTTTTAGTAGAGATAGGGTCTTGCTTTTGCTCAGGCTGGTCTTGAATTCCTAACCTCAAGCAATCTGCCAGTCTCGGCCTCCTAGAGGTTAGGATTACAGGTGTCAGCCACCATGCCTGGCCCTACATCCCTGTTTTTAAAGACATCTGTTTTGATTTTGGTGATTTTTACTTGTTTTGCAAATGTTTGCTTGCCTCATGTGCTTCTTTGTCTTTATTGTGGTAAAACATATATAACAAAATTTACCATCTTAACCATTTGTAAACGTACAATTCAGTGGCATTTAGTACACTTAACTGCATTGTGCAACCATCATGTCCATCTAGTTCTAGAACACTTTTGAGACACCCCCTCCCAAGAAACCATAGCAGTAAGCAGTCATTTCCCATCTTCATTGCCCCAGCTCCTGGCAACTACTGATCCACTTTGTCTCTCTATATAATTTTCCTACTCTGGATGTGAATCATACAACACATACCCTCATGTCCAGCTTCTCTCTCTCTGTATAACATTGTCAAAGTACATATTGTAGCCTGTATCAGACTCACTCTTTTTCCTGGCCGAATAATATCCCACCACAGACAGACCACAATTAAAAATCTACTTATCAGGCAGCGCCTGTGCCTCAGTGAGTAGGGCACTGGCCCCATATACTGAGGGTGGTGGGTTCAAACCTGGCCGCAGCGGAACTGCAACAACAAAAAAATATGGCCAGGCGTTGTGGCGGGCACCTGTAGTCCCAGCTACTCTGGAGGTTGAGGCAAGAGAATTCCCGAAGCCCAAGAGTTGGAGGTTGCTGTGAGCTGTGACACTATAGCACTCTACCGAGGGTGACAAAGTGAGACTCTGTCCCCAAAAAACAAATTTTAAAAAATCTATTTATCTATCAGTGGACATTTGGGTTATTTCCACCTTTAACTATAGTGAATAGTGCTGCTACGAACATTCATGCACTGGTTTTTGTTTAAATACCTATATTCACTTCTTTTGGTTCTATACCAAGAGGTGGAATTGCTGTCATGCTGGGAGCTTATTTAGGAGTTCTGCCTGATGTGGTGACTCACACCTGTAATCCTAATACTCTGGGAGGCTGAGGCGGGCAGATTGCTTGAGCTCAGGAGTTGGAGACCAGCCTGAGCAAGAGCCAGACCTCATCTCTACTAAAAATAGAAAAACTAGCTGGGTGTTGTGGCTGGCCCCTATAGTCCTAACTACTCAGGAGCCTGTAAGAGGATTGCCTGAGTGCAGGAGTTTGAAGTTGCTGTGAGCTTTTATACCAGGGCAGATCAACAGAATAAGACTCTGTCTACAAAAAAAAAAAAAAAGGATGAAATAAAGAAGTTCTGCTTAATTATTATTATTTTTTTTTTTTTGAGACAGAGTCTCACTATGTCACCCTCAGTAGACTGCTGTGGCATCACAGCTCACAGCAACCTCAAACTCTTGGGTTTAAGCAATTTTCTTGCCTCAGCCTCCCAAGTAACTGGGACTACAGGTGCCCGCCACAATGCCTGGCTGTTTTTTGGTTGTAGTTATCATTGTTGTTTGGCAGGCCCACGCTGGGTTCAAACCTGCCAGCTCTGGTTTATGTGGCTGGCGCCCTAGCCGCTGAGCTACAGGCACTGAGGCTCTGCTTAACTTCTTGAGGAATAGCCAGTTCCCCCACAGGAACTGTAGCAACTTACACCCCACCCAAAGTGATGTATGAGGGTCCCATTTGTTCCATAGCTCTCTGCTGTAAACTACAGGCTACAAAGCACGAGACCCAGGCTTTTGCCTCTGCCCCCTTAAATCATCTCTGACACTGGAGCTCACCCCACTGGTACCCTGAGGCTTTAACTGCTTCCACCCACTACTGAGGTGTTGAAATTCCTCAGTCTGGCTCCCCTCAAACTTTGGGCCATGGAGATGGGAACTGTGGGAGGACTCACAGGCTGTTTTTGTCTGTCAGGTACAGAGTTGAGTGGGGGAAGGACAGTGAGCATCTGTCCCTTTGGCTGCCAAGTGCCTGACATCAGCTGGCAGGCAGGAGGCAGTTGTGCCCACCCTTTGCTGTGGTGGGCTGGTCATCTCTCTGCCTACTCCTAGTGGCCAGAGCTTGGGCCTGTGGCCAAATCATGGCCAATGACAGATGAAGGGGCAGGTGAGAAGGAAGCTTAAAAGAGACCAACAGTGGTGGGAGAGGTGGCTTGTAATCCTAGCACATTGGGAGGCCACTGTGGGAGGATCATTTGAGGCCAAGACATCCAGACCAGCCTATCTTGAACTCCTGGCCTTAAGGCCCTGTCTACAAAAAATATAAAAATTAGTCAGGCCTGGTGGTGCACACCTATAGTCCCAGCTACTTGGGAGATTGAGGGAGAAGGATGGCTTGAACCCAGGAGTTTGAGGCTACAGTGAGCTACAATGATGCCACTGAACTCTAGTTCAGGCAACAGACTGAGCTTCTGTCTTAAACAAAACAAAATAATAATAATAATAATAATAATAAAAAGGGACCAAGAGAAAGATAGAGGAAGAGAACCTAGCTGCTTCCAAGTCTCTGCTCCATCCAGTCATGGTCAGTGGGGAAAGTGGGCTTCTGAGACTTCTTCCTGGGTCTCTGGTCTTTTCTTCATGGGGTTCCTCGTTCAGGCCCATGAATCCTGGGACTCTGGCATCTGCTCTTGCCCAGCAATCTCTTGACATCATCACACTCATGGTGTCTGCACCTGACCTCAGATTCTCCCTGGCCTCCCTGTGCCTTCCATACCCCTAGGTAAGTGACCCCCTCTCAGAACCTACAGTCCTGGGTGTTAAGTCACCTGCTTTCAGTGGTGTTTCAACCTCATGCTCAGAAGTTAGACTGTGCTTTTTTTTTTGTTCAAACTGCCTACATCCGACTCACTTGTATTTATCCTTCTCAACTTAAAATGCACTGATGGACCAAGACTTTCCTGCAATAGATACTTTCCCTCCACCCTGCTCCTTCATGCTAACCTGATTATAGTTTGGGTTATGGGGACAGCTTCTGAATTTGTTCTAACTTTTGTGTTAAGACAATAAACTTTACCGGCTGGTTGCAGTGGCTCACACCTGAAATCCTAATGCTCTAGGAGGCTGAGGCGGGAGGATTCCTCCAGCTTGGGAGTTTGAGACCTGCCTGAGCAAGGGTGAGACCCTGCCTTTACTAAAAATAGAAAAACTAGCCGAGTGTTATGATGGGTGCCTGTAGTCCCAGCTAGTCTGGAGGCTGAGGCAAGAGGTTGCTTGAGTAGGAGTTTGAGGTTGCTGTGAGCTATGACACCACAGCACTCTACACAAGGAGAGTGAGACTATGTCTCAAAAAAAAAGACGATAATCTTTTTATCAAGATACTCCCCATTGTAACTTCTCCTTTCATTAAAAAAATTTCTTCTAACAGCTACTTGCAAAAAGATAGAAATCAAACCCACCCCTCATACCATGTATCAGAAGGAAATCCAAACAGGGTGGAGATCTCAGTGTAAAGACTTTGGAAATTGCACAAATGCCAGAAGAAACCTGAGGAAACGTCCCTGAAACCTGGGTGTGGGAGAGGCATTGTGACTTCCACACCAGCCCTATGATGCAAACACTGATACATGTGATGTCATAAAAGGAACATTTATGTAGTGAAACTCCACAATGAAGTCTAAAGAGGAAAAGATAGTCTGGGATATATACTTCATAGAATGGTTCAGTTGTTTACAAATTTGTGTATTTGCAACGTATATCACCAGTAAAAGGACCTTTGGTCCATCACCTCTGCTCTGTTCCAGCTGGAGGGCCACCACCAGCAGAAATACCAGCTGAATCCCAGGGGACATTTTTCATACAAAGACTACAAGGGAAGGATCTTATTCTTCACAAATGTCAATGTCATTAAACACAAAGGTTGAAAAAAAAAGGCTCCAGATTAAAAGAGATTGTCCTGAGCTCACAGGTTTGAGACCAGCCTGAGCAAGAGAATCGCTTGAACCCAAGAATTGGAGGTTGCTGTGACACCACCATACTCTATTGAGGGTGACAAAGACTGTCTCAAAAATATATATATATTAAAGAGACAAAAGGGACAAGACAAATGAACACAAACATGCACACACACACAGTGCATGCCAAACAAACACTCAGTGTAAATGTTTCGTAATAGTGAATCTGGATAAAGGGTATACAGGTGTTTTTTGTACCTTTCTTGCAAGTTTTTGTTAAGCTTTAAGTCGTTTCCAAATAAGAAAAGGAAAAAAGCAAACAGGATTTTATGAGGAATACCAACAGCATGTGATCTGGAATTGTGCTGTTCTCATCATATAAAGCCAGAAGCTCATATATTTAATATAGGCCCCTTCCTATAGGAAAAACTGCCATTTCATACATAATGTTAAGAATTTTGGGCTTAACCTACAAATTTAATTTCAATCATAAGTTAAAAAAAACCCAACTTCCTCTTCAAAGATGTCACTGTGAGTCTTGGTGAGGTGGGGCATGGCAGGCAGCATCCTCCTAGGCTGCTTCAGGGGTTCCTGTCCCACCTGCTGCCCTGGCCACACTATCAGCATGAGGTAGCAGGTGAATTCCCCACCCCCTTAGACATGGGTTGGCCTTAGTGACTTGTGGATGGACAGAACATGGCAGAAGTGATGGGCTGTGACCCCCATGGCTTCCTTGCTGCAGGGGAAAAGCATCTAGAATGCTCCCTCATAGGACCCAGCTGCCGCGGTATGAGGAGAGGCCCCGAGCAGGGACTCAGGGATGGCTCAGCTAACAGCTTGCAGCAGCCACCTGCCACAGCAATTAGCCACCTTGGATGTCCACCAGGCCAGTCTTCATATGATGCTAGTCCCAGATGCCATCTGATTATACAAGTCCCCAGGTAAGCACTGCACAATCTTGGAACTGAGAGATGGCAGCGATTTGCAGGGTTTTGTTTTTTTTTTTAAAGTCTTACTCATTGCCTTCAGTAGATTGCCATGGCATCATAGCTAACAGCAACCTCAAACTCTTGGGCTCAAGCAATCCTCTTACCTCAGCCTCCCAAGTAGCTTGGGCTATAGGAACCCGCTGCAATGCCCAGCTAGTTTTACAAATGGGGTCTCACTTTTGCTCAGGCTGGTCTGGAACTCTAGAGCTCAAGCAATCCACCCACCTTAGACTCTCAGAGTGCTGGGATTATAGGTGTGAGCTACTGTGCCCAGCCCCACTACATGGTTTTTGAAGTCATTAGTGTGGTTTATTCCACAGCTGTGCAGGAAACGATTTAACTTTGCCCAAAAAAGGTTGTTCTCCTGAGGGGACACCTGTAAGCCCTTAGAATAAGCTCCCTGATAAGAAGGTCCTAGTTTTTCTGGGGCCTTGGGTCACACCATGTAGTCTAAGGATGTGATTTACAGTGGGAGCTGAGGTTAGCCAAGTGAGCTGGGCAGTCGCCATGACCAGCCCCCAGTGAAAACTCTGACACCGAAGCTCAGGTGAGCCTCTCTAGGTGGTCACACTCAGGTCCATGTTGGTCACATCAGTGCAGGAGGAATGAGTACTCTAGTGGAGAGGACAGAAGCTCACACCTGGGCTCTCCTGGATTCCACCCAATGTGCCTCTTCCCTTGGTTGATTTTAAACCGCTGACCATGAGCATGATGTCTCTTCTGAGTCCTGGGAGTCCTTCCAGCACATTCTTAAATGTGAGAATGTCTAGGGGAACCTCCCGAAATGCCACAGAAGAGAACCACCACACTCAATGAGCCAGACAATATTCCAGGTTCCCACTCAGCTGAATCCCACCAGAGGTCTGAGTTGCCCTCCTGATAGCTACCGTAGCTTTTGTTTTTCTTATGGAAAAAGGAGAACACTGGCAGCCTGGGACCTTTGCTCGTCTTCCTGAAGCCACTCTAAGCTCCAGAACTCCTGCCCTGAGAGGATGGTTTCCTATGGCAACACTGACTGGCTTAGAAGAGCATTCCTGATGGCCAAACAGAATTGGGAATGTGGTCGCCTCACTTCTGCCCAGGAGGCCACTAAAGGGGCCAAAATACTCACTGGACTCTACCCTCCAGGTTGTCATTTGCCTGTGGAAAATAGCCCAGGGCTATATCTCCCTAGGGAAAATTGAGTCCAGAAGAGCTCAGCCTTGAAAACAGAATCTCTCTGGAAGGCCAAGGCCAGGCATGGCAGCCTCAACACTAGTGAGGGAGTGGCAGAGAATCCCCCATCTCCCTTGGCAGTTAGAGATATCTGTCTCATTACGTAAGGTCAAGAACAAGAGCTGGGTCCACCTGAAAGGGTTCTACTCAGTGGGCCAAGAGCTGGAGGCAGGGCTGACTTGGGGAAATGAACACCAGCTGGCAAGGACAAGCAGAGGACAAGATGAGATTCTTCTAGCTTCCACTCTGTCCTGGCCTCCCTGGTCCAGCCCAGGCCACATCTCTCTGTCCACACGATAGACCATTGGCAAGACCTTTCCCTCAGGTAGCAGGAGAAGCCCTTTGGAGTACATGGTGCCAGGCAGACACAGGCAGCCTGGGCAACAGCCCTGAACCTGGCCTATCCAGCTGGTGAGACTGAGTAGCCTCCCCATCCCTTTGGTTCTTCTGAGGAAATGGTTACCCCAACCCTGGCAGCTTTTGGGGCTCTACTGTCTGAGACAAGCTGACGTACAATAATGATTTTATTTTAACATATTTAATTACAGACATAAAATAGCTGGGGAGGGGTGGGCCCAGTCTAGCCCCACCATGGGGCTCCTGGAGGGGGTGCAGGCGAAGCCTCCCTGATGACCCTGTTTCTGAGGGTCTTCCTATGGCGGGGCCCTATTGCTTTAGTTGGGGAGGAGCCATGCACATGAGGGGGGCAGGGCAGCCACTTGGCCCCACCTCACCCTGAGACTGGCCTCCCTCTAGAATGCCCGGCTGAGCCCCCAACCCCAGCCTCGCTACCTCCTTCCTCTTTGTCCAAGGAGCAGACCCTCTAGCCAGCCCCTGACTCTGCTCCCACCCCCTCTGCAAACCTAAAGGGGAATAAATACAAACTTTACAAAGTAAAAGGAGGTCCAATGTTGCCCTGGGGCGGGGCTGGCTCTGCCCTCCCCTGCCCTACCAGCTGGGGCCTGGGATCCAGTGGAAGGGGAGAGGTCCTGGGATGCAGGACGCCCCACATGTCGCCTCACATCATTCCTAGTTGCAGCAGCGTGTTGGCGTAGGCCATGGGCTTGACGTTGGGATGAGGCTGCGGAATGAGAGGCACATGGGATGGACGGAAAGGTGAGTCAATAGGAGCCAGCTTTAGGGGAACCTCTGAACACCTGCACACAGGACCCACCTCTTTCCCCCTGGACCAGGGATCTCACTCAGCCTCCTCCTCCCCAGGGCGGGTTTGGGAGGGGCAGGGACCCAATGGGTGACTCACCACTGCTGTGAACTGGTGGAACTGGGGCCGCAGGTCAGAGCCCCGGAGGTGGATATAGGAGGCTTTGTTCCCCATCTGGTCGCTGTAGGAAAAGGAACAGAGTGGACAGGGTGGTCAAAAGCTGGGCAGGTCTGGAGGGTCAAGAAAAAGAAGGGCCAGAGGAGGAAAGAGAGAAAGAGAGAGGAGAGGGGAAAGAAGGGGAGACAGGAGGAAGCAAAGGGCAGAGGCCAGGAGAGAGCAGAGGGAGGGACTCGGGGAGAGCCATGACAGGGATAGAAAGAGAATAATGCAGAGGAAAGGAGAGGGGCCCAGAACACCAGCAGGATGAGGGGGATGAGGGAAAGAGGATGGGGCTGAGAGAAGTGGAGAGGATAGGGTACAGCCCGGGGAGGGGGTTCTCCAATACTGGACTTGAGGTCTGATCATGTCTGATACAGGGACAGAGGAACGCGTGACTCAGCACCACTGGGGTGAAGTCTGCCTAGTCCAGGGCTCAGGTAACCAAAGCCAAGCAGCCTGGTTTCTTCAGCAAATAAATATGTCAGGGGGTGGGGGGTGAGGATGGCAGGAAACTCACAGGGAAAGAGACTGAAATGTGGCCCTTGTTTGGGAAGAAATCAAATGAACAAACAGAGCTGGGAGGAAATGGAATTTGGGCGGATTCAGGTGACATCATGGAATTATTCCTCCTTTCTCAGAGTTGTGACAGTAATACTGTGGTTAGGTTGAGAAAAGAAAAAAAGAGTTCTGTGTGTCCACCCCACGCTGGGCAACAAATAGAAGGCAGGTACGAAGCCTCGGAGTTCTCTATAACACAGCCAAAGGACAGGCCGGTTAGCAACAAGAGATGACTGGCTGGTGCCTGGTGAGGCCAGGTGATGGGTCTGCAGTCTTGATCAGATTGTCAGATCTACTCCTATTTTTGACATCTTTATGACTTCCATCTTAATGTTCCACCATAAAAGTTAAGACAAAGACAAAAGCCTGTGACCCAGGGAAAAAGGCCCTAGTGGGGCAGGCAGGACATACCAGTAGTTGGGAGCAGAGAAGACAGTGACGCAGCGGCCTCCATGTGCAACCTCATAGCCCTCGGCCTTGACCTCGTGGCTGCGGATGATGTAGTCCAGGTTGTTCTCCTCCAGGAAAGCCTTGGTGACATCAGGCCCAAACTGACAGCTCACGCCCCGCTTGCTGACTGAGCGCCCATTCTTGGGGCAGGCAGGTAGGGAGAGATGGGTGTTCAGGGTGACTGTTGCTCCCCCCAACTGCTCTGCCCACAGCCCACCTGCTGGCCCTGGACCTACCTCCTAGACTTACCTGTGGCTGTGGATCTGACCAAAGCAGGTCACACATGGGACCTGATGGGGAGAGAAGGGAAATGTCAGGGACTTGTCTGCCTTGCTGGGGGTGGGTACTCACAGGCCACATCCTGGCCCAGTAAGGAGCTCAGCTCATGGCACAGCCTAGGTGGGGTCCAGCAGGGAACAAATGTCCACTGTGCACAGGGCTCAGGACATGTCACTGTGATTCTGCTCCAGTGGGCTTCCCCAAGCTCTTCCCTCCAGACTCCACTCAATCTACTATAGCCCTGGAGCCACAAGGAACTTTTAACATTGCAACTCAGAACCAGTCCCTATCCAGCTTAAAGCCTCTGTGGCTCTCCACTGCCCTAGGAATAAAGACCAAGCTCCACATGGAGGCCCACTCGGCTCTGCAGGATCCAGCCCCAGGTAACCTCATGTCCGGTGTCAGCCCTAAAGCACAACCCTGCCCACCTGCAGTCACTCCGCTGCTTCTCCCCCTGCCACATTCTCCCTTCTCTGCATGCCCAGCATGTGCTTGTCCATGTCCTCCACAGCACTTACATCGTGTGTGTGCGTGAATACTCTCTGCCAATCTGTTCTCATCACTAGCATGGGGACCCCAATATTTCTCTCCAGGGGTCAGTAGGTGAACTTGGGCGAACAAGGACAGGAGTGCTCAGTGCTCTCCATGGCCTCTGCCCTGTGCTGTGGTCACTAATGTGCTTCTGCCAGCCTGGCCCACCAGGGAGGAGCACTAACCCATGTTCCAAGAGAGGAAATTGAAGCTCAGATTTGCTGCCTGTTGCCAAGGGCACAAAGTAAAGGAAGGGCAATGGTTGCAGCTGAGATCTGAGTCCAGGCTGCTCCTTTCTGCTGGCGATCCTGGGGCCTCACGGGGAAGGGGATATCCTCCTGACCCCATTACACTCACCGGAATCTGGGGGCTGCCGATTCCGCTCAATCTTCCTGATATCATCCAAGGTGACGCCATCTTCACTGAATAAGCCTCCATGCATGATCTGGGGAGTTGGAAGGATGGCCATAGTAAGGGGAGGAGCCAGCTACCCCCAATCCCAACCCACTTCACCTGCACCTCTGTCCAGGTGACATGGTGGTGGAGGGAGCCCGCACTCGGTCCCCAGCAACATCCTCACCAGAACTTTGCCGTTGATGCACTGTGCCAACGGGAGCCACTCAAACACCTCGCTGAAGAGCTCGTACATCTGAGCTGTGTACTTGGCCTTCACTTCACCCTCAAAACCATATATCTGGTTCATGTTGTCTGTCTCATGGTTGCCTGGCCGACAAGGGGACAGAAGAGAAACCTCAGCTTCCAAGTCCATCAGTGTCCTCCTGCAGTCCCAGGTGTTCTCAGCCCACTGGCCCTTCACAGAAACTCCACAAGGTATAGACACCATTCTCATGCCTTCTAGGGAAGCAAACTGAGGCTGAGAAGAATCCATGAGAACACAACCACCAGGGCCCCCAATGCAGAACTTCCAGGCTGGAGGTACCAAGGAGGAATCACAACAAAATCCAGGACAACTTACAGAGCATCTGGTGTGGCCTGGTCTGCACAAAGCTCCATCCTTTACACACACACACACACACACACACACACACACACACACAGAGTTCCATTTTTCATACACACACATCCAGCCACATCCATCCCTTCTGGGGTGTTGGGCAGACCAGTAACAGGCCTAGTCCTGCATCTGCTAAGACTCTGACTTTCTCATTCCTCAGTCCCAGCCTTTCCCACCTCCTAAGATTGGCCTCCTTGGGGGCTTCCTGAGCAGTCACCACGGTGCCAGGTGTTATTGCAGAAGCCCATGGCCGGGGACAAAGACTAACTGCCTCCTCCTGGTGCCCTCTCACAGGCTGCACCTCCTACTCCCCACCAACATCACAATGGGCCTCCTGTACCCCTGGTCCTCATTCCTAGGCAAGGTCACTCTGCCTACTGCCATTAGAATCCACATTCATGACCCCCTTGGAACCCCACTTCACCTCATGTCTCCTAAGTCTCAAAAATCTGGCCACTCCCTGCCTTCATCAGTGGCAGCCATGGCCCTTCCTGGTGCTCCAGCCTAAAACCTGGAGGCCCCTTTGGCCTCCTCTCTCTCAATTCTTTTTCATTCAAGAGACTCCAAATTTGATACTGAGCTCAAATCTGAGGCAACCCAGCCATCTCCTTGTCAGTCTTCTTGCTCTTACCCTCTGCCTGGTCTGTTCACTCAGTTACTCAGCTTGACTTTATTGCCTGATTCTGGCCACCTAGGAACCTGTTTTATGTCCTTGTACAAATCAGAAAAAAGGGGGCCCTTCCTTAAGACTCTGACTGCCAGCTGCTGAAAAATGGACATAATAAACACACTATTTATGCTGTCTATGACATGAGTGCTGCTCCTTAGTGTGATGACATTGTGCAGTGAACAACCTGCTCAACTTTACAAGACAGACCTGGGCATGATCTCAGTCAATCTCAAAAACAGATGATGGCAGCAACTATTATTTTTGCTTTCTGGAGAAGAAGATGGAGACTCACAGAAGGCAAAGTAAATGCCCTACCTAGGTTCCTACAATGTCCAGGCTCTGCTGCCTTTCAACTCACCTCGCAATAGGTGAAAATGATCTGGATATAGGAGCTTAAAGCCAAAAAGGGTGAGAATCACTTCTACGGAGAAGGAACCGCGGTCCACAAAGTCGCCATTAAATATCTGCCCTGCTAAGGAAAACAGCATGGCACAGGGGAGAGCTGGTGGGCCAGAGGGGCTGCTCTTTCCCAAGGTTTGTATCACTACCACCCAAGGAGTGAGGACTCAGCAGGGTTTGGGGGCTCTGGGTGTTTGTCTCTTTCTTTGCTATGTAGCTCTGGCCAGCCCAGCCACCTAGCCTCTGGGCCTCAGTGGGATGGTGTGGAAGACACCAACCTCCCATATCTCAGAAAAATCAATAGCCCCTGGGAGGGGGTAGGGGTGGGCACTGACAATCAGACTGCTTCAGCTCTTCCCCAGAAGAGGCCTAAACCTAGGAAGATGGGACACAGGCCCTCTTAGCCAACAGTGCATAGGCCCAATAGCCCTACACAGCGGCCATTTATCAAGGAAACGGCACAGCATAATAACAGCAATACTAACGTAGCATCAAGTACGGACCAGGGCCTGTTCTTAATTCTTCTACTCCTGTTGATCAGTCCTATTATTACCTCCCCTTTACAAGTGAGGAAACTGAGGCACCAGGCAACAAAGTAACCTGCTTCCACTTGGATATTATCCTATAGCAGACACAAAAAAGCCAGAACCAGGACAGACTGTGCTCCTAGCCAGGGCCACACAGCATATGAAACTGGCCCTGGCCTGTCTGACCCTACAGCCTGGAAGGTAGGGCCAGCCTGCTGCTCCCCTTCCCTTTCAGGGTCACACCTTTGATCTAGCAGGGCTCCTCCCCCTCCACATGAATGGGGTGGGGAAAAAAATGGCTTTTGTGAAGGATACATAGGGGTTGGTCTCAGAGGGTAAACCGTTGAGCTCGAATATGTTGAGGAGGTCATAGAACTGGCCATGAGTGTCCCCGCACACTGTAATCTTCTCTGTCTGGAAGAAAAGAGGCCACCGGAGAGGGAGGGGCCCAGAGAGAGATGTGGGGAGAGGGCAGAGGTGAGGGGAGGGGCAGGAAGTCACAGCAGGCCAAAAAGAATCATGCAAGAGGCATGAGCAGGGGACACAAATGAAGTTGGAGGGACACAGACCAAGAGGCCAGGAGAGGAGGAGACATTCAGGGGAGAAGACATGGGGTGGGGGTGTAGGGGTAGAGGGAGGTGGGTGTGTGAGTTCCTGAGTTCTACCACCCCTCCCCAGCCAGGAAGCCCCCATCCCATCCCCATCCCCACCCCCATCCCCACCCACTGCCCCACAACACACACCTCTTTGAGTGTAGTTTCCACAAGTGTGCTCAGCTTGGAGAGGACCTCTTTGACCTGTACCAGAATCTGGAAGGCAGAGCAAACTGTGAGTGAGACCTGTCCCCTACCCCTACCCTGGGATCCTAGACTGCCCAGGTGGTGCTGCTGCAGGGGAAGCGGGGAGATGAGAGGAAGGCAAGGGAGGCCAGGACCGGTGGGTACAGGCCAGGCTAGACGTGGCTCCCAGCTGTGTACTGAGTGTCCTATGAGACACTGAAGCATCGGAATTATTCCATGTGAAAATCTTGATTTTTGATTTCTGTTAAAGTAATCCGCATCATGAGGAAACATAGACGAATTCAGAACATAGAAGATTTTACTAAAACTGGCCAGGATATAACTCAATGACAATGTCAAAAAAGGTCTCCCACAAAAGATGTGAGACTTTCCAAAAGAAAAGAGGTAAAAAAAAAGAAAAGGAAAAGAGGTTAAAAAGGTTGTTTTGAGAAAAACTGGAGGAAATAAAAATATCTATCTAGGAATGGAGATAATACAGCATTATTTTTCACAGATTGAAGATTACCTCAAAAATGTCATGTATATTTGCCAGTGATTCCAGATTTTATGTATGGACAGCCTATGGACTGTTAAGTTAGTCAATACTGTCATGCCCATGGTAAATTTCTAAGGAGGAACATTCTACTGTAGTCATGCAGGAAAATGTCCTGTTTGTAGGAGATCCAGGTTATGATGACTGCAACTTATTCTCAAATGGTTCAGGGGAAAAAAAGTACACACACACATACATACACATGTAACCAGAAAAACTAAATGTGTCAAAATGTTAACAACTGGTAAATCTAGGTGAAGGGTACCTGGATGTTAACTGTACTGTTCTTTTCATTTTTCTATAGGTTTGACAATTTCCAAAAGAAGTTTGGGGGAAAATGTGTTTAAAAAAGTAAAAGGAAGTGTTCACTTATGGTCAAAATGTAGAAAGTTACAAAAGACTGTCACTCTCACCCTATCAATGAGAACAAGCTAAATAAGCAACAAAATCAAATGAAAAGAAAAGTCATCTGAGAGCCAAGAATACAAATGGTCTTAAATTAATTAAACTGCACACAGCAGTTAGCCCTTTCTTGTGGGAAGAAGCCCATGCTGCTTTTACCCTGGCAGTGTGGTGGACGGCAGGATCCGCCAAGGAGGGGCAGCCAATGGAAGTTCATGGCCTGTGGGGGCTGGTGGGACAGAGAACTCCAGGGAGGCCCAGCCCAACATGCCAACCCTATCATGCAGGTGTCATGGAAAGTTGGGCAGGAAGAAGTGAAGTGGAGAGAGGCCTCCTGAGGCTAGAAAGTGGAGGTGAAACAGGAGAGCAGAGAACTCTCCAGCAGCCCCCAGTGGGCTGCTGGGCTGGACACCAAAGAGATCACTCACAGTCCCATAAAGACATTCTTAGGATTTGCCAGGTCTAAAATCCCAAAACCCACTGAAGGGAAAGTCCTGATTCCACTTTGAAAACATTTAAAGCCTTAGGTGAATGAACTCCAGCCAAAGTTGCTCCTAAACTACAGATGAGGTCCATGTAGCCCCCTCACTCCCTGTAGCCTGACAGAAGGAAGCTGCGCCATCTTCTGAGGAAAAGTTTTATTTACCTCAATCTCTACTGTTCCTTTATTCAAAATGTCTGAAATACAATAAAAAATTATGAGACACATGAAGAACTGACAGCAGAAGCCAACTCTGAGATGAACCAGATGCAGGCTTTAAAATAACTATGGTAAGTGTGTTAAAGAACTCAGTGGAAACAGTGGACAGTATGCACGAACATATGGGGCAGAGAGATGAAAACTATAAAAAAACACCAACTAAATGGAAATGCTGCAAATAAAAATACAATATTAGAAATAAAGGAGTCATTTACTGGGCTTAGCAGCATTTAGAAAGAATCAGTGAAAGATCCAGGCAGACAGAAGCTGACAGAATAGATACACACTACAAGAAATGCTAAAAGTACTTGGGCAGAAGGGACGTGACACCAGGTAGAAGCTCACGTTTGGAAGAAGAAACGAGAAATAACAGCAAAGGTAAATATGCAAGGAAATATAAAAGACATTTGAAAAAATTAGGTATGTGAGTCCATATACACATAAGAAATTCCTTTAAAAGAGTATTGTCTACTTAAGGAAATAATAACAATATATTTATCGTGGGTTTACAGCATATGCATCGTATGACAACAGCATAAGGTTCCTGTAAAAGGAAAGATAGTAATGTAAGATTTTACATTGTTCGTTGAGTAACGTCATTTGAAGGTAGAACAGGACAAGTAAAGCTGCATATTGTAATCTCTGGGCAGCCTTTCTCACACTAGGTTCTGAGAAATAATTTCTGGGAAATAATTAAGCTCCACAGAAAATATTTTCAGTGACTATTTTCTCAGTTTTCCCAAGGAGGGTAGACAGAATCACAGGAGAGAAGTTAATTCACTACATAACATGGATCCTAAGGGCATTAGGGCTTAATTCTCTACAGAGCCCCAGTGGAGAAGGGCTGCTCCAGAGCCAACACTGAACAAAATCCCCTCCTTCTCTTCACACATGCTAACATGGGGGTGGGAACCCGCAGCTTAAGGTCACATATAGCCTTCTCAGTCCTAAGTGTGGCCTTTTGACTGAATCCAAATATACAGAACAAATTCTTTTATTTTTTTTTATTTATTTATTTTTTGAGACAGAGTCTCACTATGTTGCCCTCGGTAGAGTGCAACATCAACCTCAAACTCCTGGGCTTAAGCAATTCTCTTGCCTCAGCCTCCCAAGTAGCTGGGACTATAGGCGCCTGCCACAATACCTGGCTATTTTTGTTGTTGTTGAAGTTATCATTGTTGTTTGGCAGGCCCTGGCTGGGTTCAAACCCGCCAGCTCCAGTGTGGTCGGCGCCCTAGCTGCTGAGCTACAGGCACAAAGCCCCTTTTATTTTTCTTAATACATTTTTGTTTGTCTTTAATGTTTTTATTTTATGTTTAAAATAAATGTATTTAAAATACCAAAGAATAAAATAAGTTTCAACAACATAATCCTCCCACAATGACCAGCACAATTAGAACATTCGTAAGCCTCAAGGGCTAAATTGACAGCTGCTACACTCAGGATTTAGTTCTAACTTCCCCTGCCTGCCTTACACTATTGCCCCATGAAGCTGGTTGGTGAGAATTTATGGGGGTTGAGTACACCAGTTATCAGCTTTTGCCAAGGATACACTGTTTGTATGAAGTGGAATTTGTGAATAATAATAATTCCAGTACTCTTTAATTCTTTTTTTTTTTTTTCAGTACTCTTTAATTCTATCTACTTAACCTATAATGTCAAAAAAGAACAAGAGACTGCTGAAGGAAGAAAACAGGTTTTTTCAATGAGGACTGGGAACTGCAACATTATCTTGTTTCTGCTAAAGATAAAGTGATTTGCTTATGATACTGCAATATCAACAAAAAAGAAATTCAGTGCTCCTCAGCATCATAACGCTAATAAAGTCTACCAATATTTTAAATTAGAGGGAGAGGCATAAACAGTTGTACTGCAGAAATTAAAAGATAAAAAAGCAAACAGGCCAGGCATGGTGCCTCACACCTGTAATCCTAGCACCCTGGGAGGCCAAGGCAAATTGGAGACTAGCCTGAGCAAAAAAACAACACCACGTCTCTATTAAAAATAGAAAAAAAAAAAAAACTGAGGCAAGAGGATTACTTGAGCCTGAGATGAAGGGTGCTGTGAGATATGACGCCATGGCACTCTACCTAGGACAAACGCTTGAGACTCTGTCTCCAAAAAAAATAGAAAGAAAGAAAGAAAGAAAAAAGGCAAAGACAATTCTTTCAAGCAGCATTAAGATCTGGAATAATGCCACTGAAGGAACTTATAAAGCAGCCTATATTTGGGGGGCGGGGGGGAAGGGAAGCCATTCAATGATGGAGAAATTGTAAAATAATGCACAGTCCAAGTTGTAGAATGCTTAGACCCCAGTAATGTTTTAAAGTACAAATAACTGACTCTTTTAAGGAGAATCACAAATGATCCACAGCATGAATTAGCCTTCAACTTAACAGAACAACTTCATGCAATACTTCAGAAGGAAAATATATATTATTCAATTGCTTTGGATAAATCAACTGATATTGACTCAGCATGGATTTTACTGTTCATTCAGGTCATAACAGATTTTTTTTTTTTGCTACGAAGAGTTACTCACTTTGGGCACTCTTATAAATAGAATATGGGGAATAGATATCTTCAACAACTTTTAAGATAAATGTCGTGAAGTTAGACCAAATTTGGTAAATTTAGTGAGTCTATGTACAAACAGTGCACCTTCTACAACTGGAAAACATGAAGGGTTTTATTGCACAGATTAAATAAAAGTATTAATAGATCTAGATGCTCTCATTTCTTTTCATTATATCTTGCATCAGCAAAATCTCTGTGCTAAAGCTACTATCTTTGTAAGTATTGTTAACTATGTTTGTGCAAATGCAACACAACATTGTCAGTTTCATGATGTGCTAAAGTTGACCGTGAGGTATTCAGCACAAATTTGCCGTATCATTCTCAAGTGCACTGGCTATGGCAGCACAGGGACAGGTGTTAGCCAGAATTTTATCTCTGTGAGAACAGATAGTTAAATTTTATGAAGAACAGAATCAGCAATGTGAATTACTAAAAGATTACTATAGGAATGCAGCATCTCTGTGTGATAATGTCAAATCAAAATAATCTGAATATTTCTTTGTAAGGTAAAACTAAGTCCATATATAATGTATGGCAAAAAAAAAAAAAAATTCAAGCATTTTGAAAAATGCTATCTTTTTCCAAAACTTTTTTTTTTTTTGACGCAAGAGTCTCACCTGGTCACCCTTGGTAGAATGCTGTGGCGTCACAGCTCACAGCCACCTCAAATTCTTGGGTTCAAGCAATTCTCCTGCCTCAGCCTCCCAAGTAGCTGGGACTACAAGGCACCTGCCACAACGCCTGGCTATTTTTTGAGATGAAGTCTTGCTCTGGCTCAGGCTGGTCTCAAATCCGTGAGCTAAGGCAATGTACTCGCCTTGGCCTCCTAAGTGCTAGGATTACAGGCGTCAGCCACTGCCCCTGGCCTTAAGACACTTCCTCAAAACAAATTGTGGACGAATATTTTCCCCAGGTAGCAAAGGTCACTGATAAGCAAAATGACATATGTGAATCATCTGAAGAATATGTAGGTATTATAAACCTATTAACAGGAAAATGAAAGGTTCACTGATTTTGAGAATTATGACATCACACTCAAATTAGCATTTCAGTCTCACATGGTATCACCAAGGCACCTAAAGAACTACAGACTAAATTGACAGAGCTCTTGGGAGATGACATTTTAAAGTCATTGTTTGATGTTAAGGAAGATCCAACTGAAATGTGAGAAAATGCAGTAGAATGCCCATGCCTTTGGCAACATGCCCAAAAAATGCTTTCTTGCTTTTCAACCACTTATTGCTGCCAATTTACATTTTCCTACCTAACTCAAATCAAGATGTCCTTACAGGGTGGCACCTGTGGCTCAATGAGTAGGGCACCAGCCTCATATACCAAGGATGGCAGGTTCAAACCCGGCCCCGGCCCAACTGCAACAAAAAAATAGCCAGGCACTGTGGCGGGCACCTGTAGTCCCAGCTACTCAGGAGGTTGAGGCAAGAGAATCACGTAAGCCCAGTTGTTGGAGGTTGCTGTGAGCTGTGTGACACCATGGCAATAAGAGACTCTGTCTCTACAAAATGAAAAAAGATGTCCTTACAGTCAGATACCCATCTAGAGGGTCAACTGAAACTGTAGACCTTCATGCTGCAACCAAATACTCAAATGTTTTCCAACAAAAAGCAAACACAACAAAATCATTAAAAGATTGATTAAATTTAAAATTAAAAATTTTCATTTTTTAAAATTAAGTACACAGTAGTTAGATTTTTGCAAAATAATGTACGTTTTTAAGTATAGCTAATTAAAGTTTTTTGAATATGGCTTTATTTGACTACAGCTAAATAAATGTTGCCTTCCAACATGAAAAGGATCCCCACCCCTGTGCTAAGGTATAATAGGAAATTCAGTCAAAAACTTGAAACTAAAGTCTTCAAAAAAAAAAAGGAAAATTTAGTCAAACAGATGAAATGCTGAAAGGTTCTCAATTCACAAAGTCAAAAAAGGAAGAAAGTGGGGGAAAGTAAATGGGCATATAGAAAAGATATATCGAGATAGCAGATTTAAATGCGGTTGCATATATGATAGTTACATTAAATATAAATGAACTAAACACTCCAACTGAAAGGCAGAGATTGTCAGACTGAATAAAAAAGATCCAGGTACATGCTTACAAGAAAAATACTTTAAATATAAAGACATCGATAGGCTGAATATAAAAGGGTAGAAATATACCATATACATACTAAGCATAAAAAATCTGGTCTAATTATATTAATAACAGAAAACATGAATTTCAAGCCAAAATGTTCTGCTAGAGTCATTTCATAATGAGTCAATTTATAAGGAAAGAATAATAATCTTAAACGTGTACCTAAAAAAATGTTTTAAAAAACATGAAGCAAAAATCGACAGAACTTGTGACAAATCCACAAGCATAGTTAGAGCTTTTAACAGCCCTCTCTCAATAAATAATAGAACAATTAGGAAAAAACAGTAAGGCTGTAAGATTTTTAACAGCTGTCTCAACCATCTTGACCTAATTGTCCTTAATAGAGCCCTGCAATGAACAACTGCAAAATACATATTATTTTCCAGTGCACCCTGCATGTTTGCCAAGATAATCCTAAAAATAGCCCCAAGTGGAATCATACAGGGTATGTTCTCTGATCCAAACAGTACTAAATCAGAAACTCAGAACAGTATGTTTAGAAAGTCCCCAAATATTTGGTATTAAGCAATATGCTTCTCAATAACCTATGGGTAAAATAAGAACTCACAAAGAAAATCAGAAAAAAATTCTAACTGATAATAAAAATGCAACATATCAAAATTCATGGGATGCCACTAAAGTGCCTAGCAGGAAATTTAGGTTTAAATGCTTTGTGTAGAAGAGAATATAAAACCAACAACATAAACATCTACATTCAGAAGCTAGAAGAAAGCAACTTAAGCCCCAAGCATGCAGATGAGAATTAAAAAAAAAAAAAAAAGGCTTGGTGCTTGTAGCTCAGTGGTTATGGCACCAGCCATATACAACGGGGCTGGCAGATTTGAGCTCGGCCCAGGTCTGCTGAACAACAATGACAATTGTGGCAGGCACCTGTAGTCCCAGCTACTTGGGAGGCTGAGGCAAGAAAATCACTTAAGCCCAAGAGTTTGAGATTGCTGTGAGCTGTGATGTCATAGCACTCTACCGAGGGTGACACAGTGAGACTCTGTCTCAAAAAAAAAAAAAAAGAGAATTGAAAAAAAAGAAAGTCAATGAAATAGAAAAAAATACAAAGAGAAATTCAACACAGCAATGAAAACATATATTTACCAAAAGACTTGTCCAAGAAAGTACACAGCAGATTTATGAAAGTTAAAAAGTGGAAACACCCCAAATGTCTCTTAAAAGACTGCATGAGCAAATGGTGGGCTATTCATATGAAGGAGTACTTCATACAACACACAGGTATGAAGCTCACACATTAAGTCAAGTGAAGGAAGACAAGAGACACTGAGGATTACAGACCCCTCTGACATTTCTATGAAATTCAAAACCAGGCAGAATTAATTTAAGGTGACAGAAAACCTGGTTAGGGTGGCACCTGTGGCTCAATGAGTAGGGCATTGGCCCCATATACCAAGGGTAGCAGGTTCAAACACGGCCCGGCCAAATTGCAACAAAAAAATAGCCGGGCGCCTGTAGTCCCAGCTACTCGGGAGGCTGAGGTAAGAGAATCGCCTAAGCCCAGGAGTTAGAAGTTGCTGTGAGCTGTCTGACGCCATGGCACTCTACTGAGGGCAATAAAGTGAGACTCTGTCTCTACAAAAAAAAAAAAAAGAAAGAAAGAAAGAAAGAACACTAGGTTATCTGCTGCCTCTGGGATGGGATGGGGGACTTATGGCAAAGGGGTCAAGGGAACTTGCTGGGTGATGGAAATGTTCTACCACTTGTTTGGGCAGTGGGCACATAAAACTTAAACTCATCTACCCAGACATTTCAGACTGTGTATAAATTATATTCCAATCAAAAACAAGCAGGAATGTGAACATCCTTTCTCTTTGCTCATCTTCATCCTGTTCATGGTAACAGCTAATCCATTCAGAGCACAATGTGCCAGGCACTGTTCTAAGTACTGATGAGGATTAGACTCAGTTAACGCTCACAAATACCCTTGGAGGAGCCAGTATGATTATCCCCATTTTACAGACAAGGGAATCAAGGCACAGAGAGGTAAAGCCGCCTACCCATGAGCACATAGCCAGTAAGCAGGAAGATTTAACCTAGGCCATCTGGCTCAAAGATCCATCAACTGGCAACATCATGCATTGCCTGTAGGTGGGGTGGGTGAATGCTTGCTTGCACCAGGCCTAACTGCTCCCTAAATCTTCCCAATCACCTGCCACACTCAACTGCCTGTCAAGAGGACTCAGAGCAAATCCTCCTTATACCATCCCAGGAAGTGCAGGACCCCAGCAGTTCCCCAACTGTACAGTGAGGTCTCTGCATCCCTGAGAGGTCAAGGGAGAAGGTCTCATTCAGTTATAATACCGGAGCCTATGTCTCAGTTAGCTCAACAACCTGTGGCCAGCCGAACCATCTTAACGAACCATCAAATCTCAAACAACCTGCAGCAGCTGACAGCCACAGATGCTCAAAAGCCCAGGATCGAAACTGTCAGCCAACAGCTCTGCTGCTTCCTCACCTGTGGCCCAAGGCTGGTCACCTAACCGTCTGGCCCTGTGCCTCTATACCTCTGACAGGGTACCACCTGCCACCTCTCCAAACTGCCGTGGGATTAGATGAGATCATGCAGTAACCCCTCAGCATGGCACCTGATGCCCACACAGCGTCAGCTGTCCTGACTGTCCTTCTCCCGCTCAGCATCCATGGTGGTTTGTGCAGATGCTACAAGGAGTCCCAGGCAGGCCCAGTGCAGGTGTGATACCTGGTAGGCGCATTTCCGGTGCAGTTTCTTCTGGTCCTTGTACCACTGCATGAGCTCCTTCATGAAAGTGATTGTCACTTTGCCGTCCTCAAGCTTGGGCCCGCTGTACTCATCCTCGATGGCTAGTGTGTGAACAGAAGGAAAGTCAGTGGCCACAGTCATTGTGAAGGTGAGAAGGGCGGCCTGGCTCCCAGGGATGGGGCAGACCCAGCCCTGGCCACACAGGTCTCGAGGAGAATGGACTGAGTGCAGAGTCCCCTTCCCCATCAGGTCTGGCTCAGAGGCCTCTTCCTGATTCCCCAAGAGGTGAATCAGACAGCGGAGGCTGTGAAGGGTTGATGCTCCTGCCAGGAGGCAGGGGAATAGGTGGTAGAGAGGCCAACACGGAGCCAGGGCCCAGGCAGGGGAAGAGGGGCAGTGAGGAGGAGGGGGACCCTGGGCCCCAACCTGGCACAATGGGGATCACGAGGTCCAACTCTGGACTGCACTCAGGGATGCAGGCAGAGAAGCAACAGACAAGGACCCAGGGATAGGGCCAGGGACCACCCAGCTCGCCTGTACCTCAAAGTATGCAGGCAATGGGGAAGGCTCATGCCAAGATGTTCTTGGTGGGGAGGATGGGACAACCTAGTCTGACTCACTCATGCTCTCAACATCAAGAGAGTCCACGACTGAGCGCTTGTGCTCATCGCCCGCGATGGCCCGCTCGAAGGCCTTCTGCTTCACAATCTTGTTGCATTCCTGGTATTTCATTTTGGCGTCCTTGTCATGGGGCTTCACCTTTACCACCTGGGCAAGAAGGAAGGAGCATACACACTGAAGCCTCCACTGGGGACTGCCTAGCCCTGGTTCTGTGAACCCTGAAGTCAGACTGCCAGGGACCCCACGTGAGAGCAACCCTGTATGTGTTTCACTTCTGAGCCTTGGTTTCTGCACCTAAACAGGGTACAACAGAGCTGCCCACACAGGTGTGCTTCATAGGTCTAGCCATGGGTACTGTTAAAAGCAAACACCACTTCCTGTCTGAGAACCACTGCTCAGCTTCAAGTCCCTTGGGAACTAGCATAGGCATAAGCAGAGTGATAGAGGCAATCACCCTGAGGTCACTATTGTGTTACCAAGGCAGTGGGAACCTGAAAGGAAGGACAGACCAGGTCTATGATCACAATCCAGAGCCCAGACTCACCTGAAGGGTCAGTAACTTACTGGGTGACCCAGACTCCCTAAGTTCAAGTTCCCTCAGATATAAAGAGGGGATGCTGAGGGGCTCCCCCTGCCAGGGCTGTCAGGAGGAATAAGTAACAGATGCAAGGCCTGGCGGGCAGCAGGAGCAGGGAGCAGAACTGCATGGAGTCATGCGCCTCACTTAACCTCTAGGGACCCAGGACAAACTATTTCCCTCAGCTTTCTCCAGTGAAGAGAGGTGAGACTGAGCCATAGACCCAGGCCACCTGAGGCCAAATCCCAGTTCTGCCAATTATGAGCTGAGCAAGCTTGGGTAGGCCAGTCTGCCTCTCTGTAGGTCAGTTTTCCGGAGGCAAGACCCACAATGGTACCTAGCTCAGAGAGCCGCAGTGAGAACTGAGTGAGTGAACACAGCAGTGCCAGGCGAAAATGAACTGCAGAGCACAGACAGCTCTTCCTGGCCCCTTTCCCTGGGTTGCTGTGCCGAGTAAATGAGCCCAGTGAGCTTGGGGCCCTAGGATACAGTAAGGTAAAGGAGTCTGTTCCCTCTCCCCACTTTCTACCCCACTGACTGCACACTCTGACCCTCAAAAGCAGACAGAGCTGGATTCAGATCCTCACTCTGCACTTACTTGCTATGTGATCTCAGACAAGTGACTTCATGTCTCTGGTTATCTGTAATTATCACTGTACTACTGTGAGCCCTGCCTGACCTGCCCATTTCTGAGTTGGCCCCCATAGCTCCTGGTGCCAGGGAACAGAAGTAGCCAGAACTGGCCCTCAAGAAGCAGGGGCAGCCCCCGGTGAGCAGTGTGAGTCAGAAACCTATGCTAAAACACTAACCCTTGCAGGCTGGTTGGCCAACAGCTTAGGGGTGAGGCTTATTCACCCTGGGCATAGGTGTGTGTACCAAGCGGGGTAGGAAGAAGCTGAGGAGCAGTAGGCAATGGCCTCCTCCCTGTCTGGGTAGGTCCCAGCCAGGGCACCCTGCCAGATGGCTCCACCTAGCTCGTGGGTGTGATATAAGACAGGGGAGGGTTAGCACCACCAAACAGGCCCTGGAGTCCTTCCCAATGGGCTTCCCACACCTGGGAAAGAGTCCAAACCACTGGGCAGCATCTGTGGCTCAAAGGAGTAGGGCGCTGGCCCCATATACCAGAGGTGGTGGGTTCAAACCCAGCCCCCGCCAAAAACTGCAAAAAAAAAAAAAAAGTCCAAACCACCACATGGCCTGGCCCATGGACCACATCCACCTCACCACTGTCTCTATTTGCCTAGTACCACCCAACCAGGCCATCTCAAGCCCCTGATGTGCCAGCTCCCTATTAGCTCCAAGCCTTTGTACAGGCTGTCCCTGCCCAGAACACCTCCTTTCCACCTCCAACTCCTTCCTAGCTTCTCCTCCCTTAGGTCTTAGCCCCACTGTCCCCTCCTCCAGCTAGGTCAGGCACATCCTCTAGAACTCCATAGGGCCCCAGGTCTCCTTGCCTCAGCCCTGGGCACTGCTGGGAATGGGTCTGCCCACCACATTGGAAGATGGCTCTATGAGGGAAGGACCAAGGCTCAGTTACAGCTCTGTCCCCCATAGTGAATGAGTGGGGATGTGTAGGAATCACCACCACCCTGCACCTTTCATCAGTGGTAGCACTTATCTCTGCTGTCCCTCTGTGATACTCTTTTGATTCCCTACTTTCCTGGGTAGAGACAGCTCTATGGCTTCCATCTGGCCTTTTCTACCATAATGGCCCTCGCTGCACAGGTTTGGGGACCAACATGGAGATTCTGCCAGCTGCTGAGTATGTCCATTCTGATTACACATGCTGGAATTGCAGGGATGACCACAAGAAGGGTTCAGGGGTCCAGTGGACCCACTGTGAGCTGGACCTCAGCTCAAACTCCATTGATTACCTTACCTCCACAAACCCCTACTCTGACTGAGAACAACATTCTGAACACTCTGATCGCTGCTTTGCTTCTGCCGTCCATTACAGAGACCTGGCCTTCAATGGCTGAGGGCTACCACTTGGCCCCTGCCACCCTGAGATCCAATTATTCCCACTGTGTTTAAGTGTCCTAATTTATGATCGTGGTCCCCACTGTAAGGTCCAGCATACAGAGAGGCACAATCATCATTCTTCAGAGTTGCTGAGACTTGCTCACAAATCTATTTCTCAAAGAATTAGTGAAAAGTATGTCTTCTGAACCCTCTCAGTGTGGGTGAGTAGGTTTTAAGTGACAAATACACTTTGGTGTTCCGGTCTTCTAAGGCTTAGATCTCTTCCTTTATGTTAAACCAAGAGAGACTGGGCATTTTTCACTTGTCAAGGGCCACCTTTTGATCCATGTTTCAGCCAGCACTATATTAGCACCTTACCTAACTCCCAGCTGCAACATTCAATACAGAATCTGGGGAAAATGGGGTGGGGTAGATGCTGGGATGAAATGGGGTGGGGTAGATGCTGGGATGAAATGGGGTGGGGTAGATGCTGGGATGCTCCCTTTTGCCAAGGGAGAAGCACCCTAACATAACGATTACATTTTTTTTGTTTTTCTTCTACACATCACCTCAACTTCCCACCCCTTACTCTCCACCTGATGCAGTGGTCCCAGGACCAGAGCTTCAACTGTAAGTGCTAGAAGCAAGATAATTCCTAAGCAAGAAACTGTTAACTATCTTCTTAAACCGTGCATCAGAATTCCTAAGGCCTGATGGGGGTGAGTACTGCCTTTATCCCACTGGGCAAAACTGGGGCTAGAGTGAATGCAGCTGTATATTGCCAGATGTTGAAGTAGCCTGTGCAGTATTCCTGCATCTGAACGGGAGTGACTGAAGGGAGGCACTTACTAGACTTGCATCATGTCCTAAAATCTAGACCCAGCACAGTGGCTGATTCAAATGTCCCTTACAAAGGTGGAAAAAAAAAAACCAAACTTTTTATCTGAGGAAAGTGAGTCCCTTTTAAACTATAAGGACCAGAGTGGCACAGCAACGAGACGGCAGTCATGTCCCACTCCCCCCTTGAGAAAAGTAAACAGCTCTTTGCTATATAGACTCTAGACCAGTGGTTCTCAACCTTCCTAAGGCCGCGGCCCTTTAATACAGTTCCTGTGGGTGGCAACCCATAGGTTGAGAACCACTGCTCTAGACTGACTTATGCCACAGAGAGTTATACATCAACCTAACAATGTCACATCGACACCCATGTATAGCCAACAATGTATAGTCAATTACTAATTGATGTCAGTCCTACAAATCAAGGAGAATTCCTGAAAAACAGCTCTTATAATTGTCCCTGTCGTGATTTGTCGTGGAGCCTCTCCTTTGTTTCCTGGAGCAATTTCCAAGAAAACTTTGTAGTGTTTCCTAGGCTGTAGTCCTCAACTCTGGCTCAAATAAACTCTCTACCTCTATTAATTTTGCCTTAGTTTCTTCCTTTAGGTCAACAGGTATACATGAAGAGAAGGATAGCAGCTGAGGATAAAGGAATGAATAAACAGATTACAAATTGAGTAAAATCCAATACTATGACACATTAACACCCCCAAAAAGGCACACAGCAAGAGATGACAGTGTCTCTTAGCTCAGTTACACCAGATTCCTGAAAAGGTGAAGGTGGGTTTGCCAAAACCACCCCTGCTTATGGAACCTGACAAGATGGAATGGAAGCCTGAAAATCTGAATGACCTTCACACTAGTTGACGTACTCATACAATACAATGGACTTCTTAAAAAGAAAAAAGGGCCACCGCCTTAACTCCTTATACAAAGGCAAGGTAAAGAACTCAGGCATCTGTGTAGAACTGGCCCCATGATTGTCCACTAAGGAAATTCCCCACTGACCTCCCATAAGCAAGGACATGCAAATTCTAACTGTTAGAATCTAAAACTAAAGCTTGTTCAATTCCACACCAATAATGAATTACGAGTTTCCCTTACAGATGACAGCACTGGAGCCACACAGAATCATTCTTCCACCTACATCTACATAATTGATGCTTCCGCCACCCCCTTTTTTCTTCTAACATTCCTCTTATTCGATTATAAAAAGTAAATTTCCTGGGCCTCACAAGAACATAACCATTTTGCCTCATCAGTCCCCTCCTCCTTCCATTATCCCCATAGGCCTTTAAATGCTGAAGCTTCTCTTTTGAAAAACAGTCACAGGTCTACCTCAGCATCTTTCCAAGGTGAGTCCCCAATTTGGTTTAATAAATTTCTACTGGATTGATATTTTTGCCTCAGTCACTTATTTGGGTTGAAAGACTAGACTTATTTGGGTAAAATGACTGAATTGCAGTTATATGTCAGTATCTTCTCAGTTGTATATCCTCTAAGGCAGTAGTTCTCAACCTTTCTAATGCCTCCTAATGTTGTGACCCTTTAATACAGTTCCTTATGTTGTGGTGACCCCCAACTATTAAATTATTTTTGTTGCTACTTCATAACTGTAATTTTTCTGTTATGAATCGTAATGCAAATATCTGATATGCAGGATGTATTTTCATTGTTACAAAGAGGTCGCGACCCACAGGTTGAGAACTGCTGCTCTAAGGGAACTGTGTTTGAGGACCAAGGGTGGACTATGATACTGTGAAATACATATGTGGCATTCATAATGTTTCATTTCCTGACATACAGGTTCTAAAATCTTTGGAATCTCCAAAGTGGTAGGGTTTTGTATGTTAATGAGTTGACTGGTGGCTGGCCACCCCTAAGTAGCTTCAAGGTGGGAGCTAGTCACTGAAAAGACCAAGGCAGGATTATAGGACTGAAACTTTCTGTCTCATCTCCCCTCCTCCGACCTCTAAGGAAACGGGCCAAAGGTTCAGTTGATCACCAATAGCCAATGGTTTAATCAATCATGCTTGCCTAGAGAAGCCTCCATAACAACCCAAAAGGACTAAGTTCTGGAAGCTTCCAGATAACTGAGAACATGTAAGTTCCTGGAGGATGGTGCACCAGGAGAGGGTATGGAGGCTCCACGACCCTTCCCACACCTCCGCTGTGCATCTCTTCATCAGTAACTTTTTTTTTTTTTTTTTTGAGAAAAGAGTCTTAGTCTATTGCCCTGGGTAGAGTGCTGCCATGTCATAATTCACAGCAACCTCAAACTCTTGGGCTTGAGCAATCCTCTTGCTTCAGCCTCCCAAGTAGCTGGGACTACAGGCGCCTGACACAATGCCCAGCTAGTTTTTCTATTTTTAGTAGAGACAGGGTCTCGCTCTTGCTCAGGCTGGTCAAGAACTCCTGAGCTCAACAATCCACCCAACTTGGCCTCCCAAAGTGTTTGGATTATAGGCATGAGCCACTGCACCTGGCCATCTGTAACCTTTGTAACATCCTTTCTAACAAACCAGTAAATATGTTTCCCTGAGTTGTGTAAGCCCCTCTAGCAAATTAATTGAACCTATGAAGGGGGTTGTGGGAACCCTGAATGATAGCCAGCTGGTCAGAGGCACAGGTAAAACCACCTGGGCAACTGACAAATTCTTTGTCCCACAAGAAGATAGTCTTGTGGGGCAAAGCCTTCAACCTGTTGGATGTGATGTTACATCTATATAGATAATGTCAGAACTGAATTGAATAAGAGGATACCCAGCCAGTGCCTAGTACAAAACTGATTGCTTAATTGCTGGTGGGAAGAAATCTCTATACATTTCCTGGTGACCAGAAGTTTCAGAAGTGTTAATTACTGAGTTAAGAAAATAGAAAAAAGAAAAAATACTGATTTTTATCCCTATATTCTCAAACTCTTTAACAGATGAGGACACTAAAACCCAAGAGATAAGGCACTGGGAGACACTGGTTCCCAGTCTGAGCTGGCTGTGAAACTGGCATCCTGTGCCTTGCATCTCAGACCTTCTATGGCTGACATCATAGCCAACACACACCTATATTCATGAAAGTGAAAAACATTTTTCATTAAACAATATATACATATACTCTCTCCAAACGATGAACAATTTTCTCTTCTCCACATTTAATGAAGATGAAAAGTGCTGGTCTCAAGACATTCAATTGACTTTGCTGCCCACAAACAGTTACAAGCATGAACTCTGGGTTCAAGTTCTAGCTCTACCACTTCCTTGGTGGGTGACGTTGGAAGAAGGGCTGCCCTTCTCTAGGCCTTAGTTTCTTCCCTATAAAACAGGTTGGATTCAGGCACACAAAGAGCTCCCAGTGGTGCTGGAGCCAGAGTGAGCAGCACATGAGAAAAATGAGGCCCAGAAAGGGAATACCCTCACATAAGAACCCAGGCTGCTGAAAGGTCACATCTGGCTCTGTCCTCAGGTGAGCTCCGGGTCCAAAAGGACAGGGCCTGGGCAATGTCCTCTGTCACACTCCAGCATCTGTTACAAGAGGTGTCTGGAGGGCAAGAAGGGTCTTGGCAGGGGTAGCTGGACTGGGGCACACAGGGCTGAAGAACCCTGTCAGAAGGGAGCAGGATGGAAGGCCTGCAGGCATATGATGGCCTCCTGATAGGCTAGGCCAGGGGTTCTCAAACTATGGCCCGTGGGGCACATGAGGCCTGCCGTAGACATTTATCCGGCCCACTGTTGCCTATCCTGCTTAGCAGCCGACTCGTCCCGGGCCTGCTGTCCAGCCCTCCAAGGTCTGAGGGACAGTGAACTGGCCCCCTGTTTAAAAAGGACCCTTGGTAGGCCTTCAGGCTCAAGTGAGGGTCCCCAGTGCTGCTGGGAGAGCCCCCACAGGGAAATGGACTATGACAATTTAGGGCCTGGCTGTGGCTCCACCTCGAGTGGTTCTGCAGAGGGCTCTGGATACTCCCACCAGCCCTCCTTGGCATCAGCCAAACCTGGACACAGTTCTCATGGATGTGACCACCAGATGGCTGCAGCCAACCACCCAAGCCTCAGGAAACATGTGAGGTTGGGGCCCAGACTGGGCCAGAGTCCTCAAAAGAACCCGCTCCTTGCTTTGGGGAAAGACTTTCCAGCAACCCTGAAAGTACCAAAGATCCTGCCCTAGACTTGTCCTCTTGGCACTCTTCTTGTCTTCTGCCCCCACACATCTCCCCCAGGTCTTCGTCCCACCTGTAGCCCAGCCCTATCTAACCTCAGCCAACCTCTACTATCCTTGGTTATTCATTACTGAGCCCTGCCCGCCCGTGACCTTCACTCACACCATGTCATCAGAGCCAGGGGATGGCTTGGGAGCCAAAGCTCAGAAGGACTCTGATCCACTGTACCTCCCTCCATTCTCCCAGCTGTCACTCTAACCCCCTCCATGCCTCTGCCCCCACCCAGACATAGCCATCCCCTGGCCATACAGGGACCTGAGGATTCCCCTTCCAGACAGTCCTGCTGCTATGACTGGTGAGGGCCCTTGGCTCTCAGCCTTTAGCCTCTCTTGTACAGGCTGAGAAATCATCCCCTGAGATAAGTTTTTCCTCTCCAACTCCCACCCCCAATTTAATATTAAATTAACAGGCCAGCTGGCCCCTACCTCTCTCTGGGGGGGTCTCAGGGAGAACTTTTCACTGCTCCCTTTGCCTACATTTTCCTTCTTTAATCCCCTACCATGATGAACTCCACTTCTCCTATATCCACTAACTTCATTTTTCATTTTGCTGCTCCATCTTTGAACCTCCTCACCTTGCCCATTCTACCCCTGCCATGCATCAAAGCACCTTTGGGGTGAGCTCTGAGTTTAGGGGCCCTCTCCATCCCTCAGCTACCCTAGATCTTTCCACACCTCTTCCCCTAAGGGGTTACAGCACTATGCTGGGCTGTAGAGGGAGCTGACTGGTTCCCAATTCCTCTTCTCCTACAATCTCCACTCAGACACATCACAAAAATCTTCCAAATAACCTCTTCTGCCTTTATTTTTTGATTTGTGAAACTTGTAACTAGGTGTTTATGGAGGAAATAAACTAGGAATAAAGAAGAATGGAAAAAAAAAAAAACTTGGCTCAAGCCTTGACCCAGCCTAAAGTCCACCCTTCACCCCAGGAGAGCAGCCAGTCCAGGCCACCTGACCCAGCTTCCACCAATTGTAGACTGTGGCCTCTCAGCCCTCTTTGACTGCCCCACCCTAGGTGACAAGAAATGCTATCAGAGCATGTGACAGATGCAATGGAAGGAGGGAGTAAAGACCTGTCTGTATGTGGGAGAGCAGAACATGTACTGACCAAGCTCCTGCTGCATCACCCCAATGAACAGAACAAATGCCCACTCTCACCCTCAGGGAGCCAACTCTGCAGTGGGAGGGACAAGGCCCTAAGGGTCTAGCCACCTGGGTTCAAGTCTCAGCTCCCACTTACCAGTTAGGGGTCACTGGGCATGTGACTTAACATTTTTGGGCCTTAGTTTCCTCATCTGTGCAATGGGTGTGATCCTAGTTCCCACTTCCCATGCTGCTACAATGATTTGAGTCAGCCAGTCCCCAGCAAGGAAGAAATAGAACACATCTGGTGTGAAGATGTATTCTTGCTCTGTCATGATTAACATCAGAGCACCGTCTGCACCAGTGGTGGCAGTGATAAATTCACTAGGCAATTCCAGCCAGGCTTCAGATTCCCTTCTCATCACTACATTTTGATACACCCTGTCTGTTTGCCCCAACAGCCAATTGCTCTATTTTCTTCAAAGCACAGACCTTGGTCTATAGTTATGTTGTCGACCTACCCAGTGGTGGGCTGTTTTGCCAGCCCCTGAATTACCAGCTCCACCAGAAGGGTAGTGTGATTCCTGTTGACCACGACCAACATTAGCAACAATAACTGTCAGGCTAATCATCACAGGATACCAAAACTCACTTATTCCTCACATAACCCTTAAGGGTAGGTCCTCTGGTTCTCCTCATTTCACAGAGGGGGAAAGGAATAGAGAGACTAGGTAACTTGTTCAGGGTCACAAAGCATGGGGCAGCCCTCCAGGGATGTGACCTGGGTAGTCAGCTTGCAGCCAAGGGCCCTAGAAATACTCGCTGGCTAAATGAGTAGTGATTGAAGACACAAATGGCCCCTCAGCAGCCATCTGGCACAGGGGCCAGCACTGGGTCACACCCTGCAGCCCAGCTTACCGTCTCGTAGTCTCGCAGGGCAGCCCGGAACTTGCCCAGTGCCATGTTGCTGGCAGCCCGGCGGTAGTAACCCTTGATGTACTTCTTGTCGAGCTCAATGGCCCGTGTGGCATCACCCAACGCATAGCCGTAGCACTCGGTACGCAGGTAGGCCAGGCTGCGGTTGCCATAGTAGATAGCATTGCCGGGGTTCAGCTCGATGGCCTGGCTATAGAACTTGATCGCGTTCTCGTAGTCCTTGGCTGCGGAGATGGAAGAAGAGGCATAAGGCAATGTACCACCCCAGCCAGAACAGGCCCTAGGTTGGGTGTGGTCCAGTCCCCTAGGTCACAGGTGGGAAAGCTGAGGTCCACAGCTGAACTCAAAAGCATCTCTTCAGCCTGCCCCTCTTCGCTGCACTGATCATCCCTCCCTACCTCAGGCCCTGTCCCCTCAGGCCACCATCTTCAGGAACCAAACTGATTCCACATACCCACCCAACACCCACCCCTCAAGGCACCAAGCTGGGCACTACTGGCAGGACTTTAGGAGGGGCTTCCTGAATCCTCGCCATGGTCCCTAGGGGTATGTTAGTGAGGGCCAGAGCTTTGAATGAGGCAACTCTGACTCTGTCCTGGGCCCCCTGCAATTTGGCAAAGCAAGTAAACAAGCCCAAAGAGGAAGTCAAGTGGGAGAATAAGAAGTGGGGAAGGAGAAGGGACATATCAGCAGAGACCTGAAGGAGGAAGACACAGGCCTGGAATAAAAGCACTGGGGCAGAAGACAGTAGGTGGAGACCCTGAGGCATGGCCAGTTTGGAGTCTGAAACAGGTGTGGCTAGGGCGGAGGGAGATGGGAAGAAAGGCAGGGAGGGTGGAGGGACAAATCCCTAGGACCCTGAGCCACAGCAGAAGTCTGGACCTTGGTGTTCTATTATGCAGTGATAGCATGTGACATCTGGCCAAGGGGATTTAAAATAAGCCATGGCTGTGCCCTGTGGAATCCTCACATCTCCGTGGCGTAAGTACCACCCAGTGCTTACTTAGCAGACAAGCTACAGGGTCTAACACCCTGTCTGCACCTGAAAAGCCAGGCTTGACCCCTCCCATGTGCCCATTTGACAGGCAAGAAAACTAAGGCTTAGACAGCCTTAGAGCCTTGCCCAAATTGGAGGGCTATGATGCGCCAGGTGCCACCTGGGATTTCAGTGCACGAGGCCCTTCACATAACTCTCACAAGGACAGCTGCATCACCCCATTCTCCACACAAGGAGAATGAAGCTCACAGAGGGAGGGCCTGTGCCAAGGTCATACAGCAAGAGACAGATGGGGATTTGGAGCCAGGCCAAGGCCAAAATGCTTCTACTCTTACCTCCCATGCCAGGTGACTGCTGGGTGGGAGCCTGGTAGAGGTGCAGGCACAGATGGAGTGGCAGGCAGTTGGGATCCTGATTCCTTGCTCTGCCACTTACTAGCTGTGTGGCCTTGGGCAACATAGGAACCCCCTCTGGACTTGTGTTTTTGAACAGAATCCCTACTCTAACTCTGGACTTGAGTCTTTGAAGAGTCCCTACTCTAACTCCCACTTTAAACCATGACATTCCCTTGTTTTGTCTGCTTAGTGTCCAGTGCCACCATTTGAACCTAAGCTTTCTCATACTTCCTTGAGAACCTCCCCTGTCTGATGACAAGGAACCCCCAGCCCTGCCCTCCCAGTGCTCACAGTCCAGAGAAGGAGACAAATCCATCCCCAGTGATCCCCCGAATGTTCATGGTCAGGGCAGCCCAGAGGACACTGGTGCTGAGACCCGAAGGGTGAGAGTGAGTCAGGTAAAGAAAATGGAAGAAGAGAGGCCCAGGTTCGGGGAGGGAGGCACAGAGAGATGGAGATAGACACTGGAGAAGGGAGAATAAGCTGGGTGCTGGGGACATGGCCAGTAACAGTCTACTGACAATCTTTCCTGCCAGCCTAACTCCTGGAAATCTTTCAAATGGCTCAGATGTCTCTTCCTATGGGAAGTCCTCCTTCACCCCCAGGGCAAGGTCAGATGTTCCCACCAGGCTTCCTTAGTCCTTGGGCTCCCCTATCCCAGCCCTGTCCACTCCAGTTGTCACTGTTAGGTGATGAGTCCTTCCCCTCTGGACTGTAAGCCATAGATGGGCAGGGCCCAGGACTTTCCAGAAACAAGCAAGGGCAGAACCGGCAGCCCAGCTCTGACCAACCCTCCCTGGAATGCCAGCACCTTCGAGGACTCCTTCCAGCCTCCTGGCTGTATTCCAGAGGCCAGCTGGCCAGCACTCTTGATGGGTGAGCCATTACTTACTCAAGTGGCACAGGGTAGAGAGCCTGGTGTCTCCGAGCCTGACACCAGCTCTGCAGGTCCCTAACAGCAGACCTCAGGCAAACAGCTGCCCCTCTCTGAACCTCATCTGCTTACCTGGAATTTGAGAATCACAATCAGCTCTGCCTCACTGAATGGCTGTGAGGCTTCTCTGAACTTACTTACGAAAACTGGCTTCCTCAGAGTAAACAGTCACAGATACTCTTTTTGTAAAAGAAGTGAATGAATGAATGAATGACTAATGAAGGAAAGAAGTGAAGAAAGCTCAAGGAAATAGGAGGGGCCTGACCTACACACCACATCCTGGGCCTACTGTAAGTGCTAGAAATACAAACACATTTAAGCCGTAAGACATCTCCCATTTTAGAGATGAGAAAACTGAGGCACAGAGATAGTTAGGGATTACACAGGGATTACACAGCAGGAAAGACGAAGAAATAGGATTTGAATGGACGCAGCCTGAGCTCTTAATGATGATGCTTCCTCTCCACAAACTCTTAGACCTTAAAGGTTAAGCAGTACCCCCACCCCAATTTTACAGAGAAGATGCATTGAGGCCCAGAGAGAGGAGAAGAGGGCTGAGTCACTTCCCTTGGACTTGGACATGAGTCAGGGACCAAGCTCTGCCCCTCAAGACCTCTGGAATGGGCCTAAGCTCCCTCCCAGCTGGTGGGAAGACATTCTCTGAGCTTCTAGGACCCATCTCCCAACTGAGGCCCCTTTTCTCTCTAATAGGACAAGGATGGCTGTGGTAGGGACTCAACCTAGGAGCTAAGCACGTGGCAAGGAAGGGGATATCCGGGCCCTGCTGCTCATATACTCTGACCTTGGGCAAGTAGTTTCGATTCTCTGAGCCTTGCTTCCTCTGTAAAACAAACAGGGCTGTTCCTACCTACCTCCCAGCCCCCAGGGAAGATTAAACCCAGAGGTATACCTGGCCACCGCAGGGCTCAATTACGGCGAGCTTTAATTATTCGTTTTATTGTTATTCCCATAGCCCCTGAGCCTGGAGCTCTGTGCTTGCCACTGCCTGCCAGACAGCAAGAGGCCTGGATGGCAGGGCTATATTCTCCTTCATGCCAGCTCAGTGCCACACACCTCTGGTTGCCTGCCCAGCCCCAGGGTTCCCAACTGCTTGGATCTCTAGTCCTGGGGGGACAAGGGGTCCCTCCCAATTGCTAATGTTCCCAGAATTTGTACAGCCTCAGCAGCAACCTCTATATTGGCTGCTCCCCCGGAGCACCATCTCAGGGACAGGCCACCTTCCATGTCATCACCCAGCTGAGATTTGGCCCCTCCTGGACATCCTTGACCCTTTAACTCCCAAAGCCTGGTAGTCACTTTGTTCTGTCAAGGAATATCTCTCACATCCATTAACTCCCTTCCACCCCTGCCCTGCCCTAATCTGGCCTGTCCTCTCCTGCCCAGGCTTCTGCCCTAGCCTCCACTGTGGCCTCCCAGCCTCCAGTCCTGCCCCTATAGAGTG
>NW_003852547.1:3282573-3293640 GCF_000181295.1 Otolemur garnettii | reverse complement strand
GCGCCCGCCACAACACCCAGCTATTTTTTGGTTGCAGCCATTATTGTTGTTTGGTGGGCCGGGGCTGGATTCGAACCCACCACCTTAGGTGTATGTGGCTGGTGCCTTAGCCGCTTGAGCCACAGGCACCGAGCCCAGAGGAGTGTTTTTAAAGCACAAACCTAACCCTGTCCTTTCCCTACTCAGAACCATTCATGGCTCCCCAGAGCTCTCAACAGAAAGCCCTGGGTCCTCCCCAAAGCCCTGCACAATTTGATCCCTGCAGCCACTCAGAAAACTTCTTCCACCTTCTTTACTCACCTCCTCAGGTGCCAGGCTCTGCTCACTCTTGGGCCTCTGCCACCCAGTTTTTTCTGCCTGGAGTACCCTTCCCCTCTCTCCAAGGAGCCCAGGGATTACAGAGCAGGAAAGAGGAAGAAACAGAAATAGAAATAGCTTTCCTTCCACTTCACTAACCATTTCTCCTTTGCCTCTCCCTCTTGCACTTGGATTTGTCTTAGACCCTGTTCCTAGATAACCTTACACATTCCCAGGGCAATTCCAACCACAAGTTGATCACACTCACTCTCACTTCCTCTTTGAAACACTTCTAAAGTCCATTTCCACCCTTCTAGCCTGTCTGGCACCAGCCACCCCTCACCTCTCTACCATTCTAGTCTCCTTCCTGGTCTAGTCTTGTTCTGGTGTCATCTCTGCACAGTGGCTGGGGATCTCTTCTGGACACTGATCAAACTATGTCACCCCTTTCTGAAAACATTCCATGCCTCTCCACCACCCTCAGGACAACACCCATGCTCCCCAACCTAGCTTCCAAGGTTCTGCCTCTGGTCTCATCTCTCACCAGTCCTGCCTCCATGTCTCTGCCCCTGCCTGATCAAACTTCCCCACACTTTGGATCTGTTTCTGCTCCCATTGAAGGCCAACTCTCCTCTAGGGCTCTAGATCCTTCCCACCCTCCACCTTCTCCAGTGCTTTGCTGCTGCAAGTCTCCCCATTCTTCTGCAGAATCAATTCTATCTCTATTGGACCATACTCTACTCTCTTCCACCCCTAAAAGTATCTTCCCTTGACACCACACATTCCCCTCTTTTCATCCCCCCCCCATTTCTGCACTGCTCTTCAGAACCAAAATACTCCAAACGTTTGTCAACATTTGCTGTCTCCATTTCCTCTCCTCTCATTCACTCTTAGCAGGCTACCACTGCCATTATTCCCCAGCAACTGCTTTTATTAACGTCACCACCAACATCTATGGAGCCAAATCTAATGGTCAATTCTTGGTGCTCACATAGACAACATCTGACTCAGTGCACCAGCTCTTCCTTCTAGAAGCACTCTCTTCTCTCAGCTTTCCTTCCACTTCACTATTTCTCCTTTGCCTCTCCCTCTTGCACTTGGATTTCTGTCCTAGACCCTGTTCCTAAATAACCTTACACATTCCCAGGGCAATTCCAACCACAGGTTGATCACACCCAAATTCTTCTCCAGTCCAGACTAGCCCATCTAACCTACTCAATGTGTCCTCTTGAATAGCTAAATAAAATCCAAACTTGTCTTTGTAATGACTTATGAGACCCTGCACAATCTGGTCTCCTCCCAGCTCCCTGAAGTTCCAGCCATGCCAGCCTCCTTTAATTCCCTCACCCAGGGCCTTTGCACATGCTCTTCCACACACCTGTAACACTCCTCTCCAGTTCCCCTTCTCCAAGTTTCAGCTTAAATGCCTCCTCCTCAGTAAGGCCTTCCCTGTCTACTCTATATAAAGTAGCCTCCAACCCTTTTCCTCTACTTCATCACCCTGTTAGTTTTCTTTCAAAGCACTCATCACAATTTAAGCATTTTATTTATTCGTGTGTTTACTCAATGTCTGATTCTTCTGCTAATGCAAGCTGTCTAAGGGCAGGGCAACATCTGCCTCATTCACTGCTACATCCCCAGAGTGTAGCATCACCTTTGGCATATAACAGGTGGTTAATAAACACTTTTGAATTAACATATGAAGGAATGCCCCCACACCTCCTTCCCAAGATCTTAAGTCATGCTGTTCTTGGGAATGCCACACCTCTGCTCTCAAGGGCACCCCACATATCCCTTTTGCTCAGGTCACCCCAAATCCCCCACTTCTTGACCCCCCCACACCACCTTCTAACGATCTACGCCCCACCCCCACATTGCCTTAATAGGGCTGTCCCCTCTTTACTCCCCATTTGGTGGCATCCACCCCAGGTCTCCCCAGTTGCTAGCACCATCACTCCTCTGCCATATGTCATTGCTTGGTAGCGCCCTCTTCAGGTCTCATCACCAAGTAGCACCTCTCTAGATCTCAAGAGTTGGTAGCGCCTTTATTTTGGTCCCTCTCCCGCCCCACACTTGGTAGCGCCTTCCTCAGTCTCCCCACTTAGTAGCATCCACTCCATACACCCCTTCTAGGTATTATCCCTCCCTTGCAAAGCCCCCTATGCCGCCCCTCAATAGCGCCATCCTGGCCTCCCCACGCCAGGTCACTTGGTAGTGCCTGCCCCGCGCCCAGGCTGCCGCTCCGCGTTGCCATGGTTCCGCGCGGGCCCGGCACCCCTCGGCCTGGGCCGCTGTCCACCCTCCCTCAGAGGCAAGCATACCTTTGAAGTAGTCGTTGGCCTGCGTCTTGAGCTCCTCTGCCCGCTTCAGGGAGCCATCAGCTGGGGGCTCGTCCCGGGGGGGCTCAGCACACTCAGTCCGCTCGCCCTCCGCCATCGCCATGCCGCAAAGCGACCCCCACCCTGGCAACGGCCGCCAGCGGCACCGGGCCGAACCGTCGCGAAGGAGCGCCGGGTGGCTGCCGCCGCTGTCGCACAAGTGTCGTAAAGCGCGGGCCCCGAGGGCCCCCTTTGCGCGCTTGCGCAGGGTCCTCTTGCCACAGAGCGCGCGGAGAAGGTGACCACAGGGTACCCAGACGGCACCCCTTGTAGAATGAACCAATAGGGAAGGAGAAAGGGGCATGACAAGGGGGAAGACCTGGTGTAGCTTCTGCTCCCAAAGATACCAAGTTCTGAGGCCGCAAAAGTGTCTCAGGTCTTAAAAGTGGGGTTCCCCGCCGTTCCCTCCGATTGGTGGGTGGGTTGCAGATGCCACTGGGAGTAAAGCTGCAGCACAGTTCCCAACGCGGAACCGGAGCTGGGCGTCTAGCCGGACTGCCAATTGCCTGTGTGACCTTGAACAAATCTTCCCCTCCTCAGTTACCCCTCTATGGAAAATGGGTGGTTTCCCAAAATTAATTTCCAACCTGGAGGATCAGTGTTTCTAAGTTTTTAAGTGAAAGCAATCTGGGTCCCCAAGTCCTGAGCAAGACTTGGAAGTTTGTTACCCATATTTTTTCTCCTCCCTGTATTCACCTTCCTGAATCCTGCTGAATCTTCAAATTGACTCTCCTGCATGTATCTGTATTTTTTTTTCCTTTGTCTAGATCACAGTATCTGCCTTCTCTACTGTTTGCATTCAGCTTTCCTCCTCCAGTTTACCCTCCATATGGCAGCTAGAGGGATCTTTCTAAGACAAAATAAGACCATGGTACACCCCCCCCCCCAGCCTTCCGTGCCTCCCCAGTGCCTTTAGGAGAAAATCCACTCTTGATGACCTAGGAGACCCTAAATAGTCTAGCCTCAGGCAACGTTTCCAGATGTTGCCCCTTTCCATTAATCCCCACACACTGCACACCCTTCTAGTCCATCCCTTCCAAGCCCTTAGCTTCTGTTCAGAAGGAGCTATAGCTCTGAGTCCTTTAAGGCACTACCCTGGCTCCCCTCCTGGAAGCACAAGCTATCCCATCCCTAACCTCTTGTCCTATCTGATATCACCTCTCTGACCATTTCATGTCAATACACGTGCCAAAGGTTAAACTGCAAGGAAACGTCAGAACCAATGTCCCTCCTAATTCCTGTGCTCTTCATGACTACTATAAACCTGTATGCACCAGAGGGTTAGTAAATTTTTCTTTTGTTTTTGTTTTTTAGGCTACCTTAATGGATTTGAATCTTGGGTATAAGTCCAGCTCAGTCCTATCCTGGCTATGTGTCCTTGGGGAAGTGTTCACCCTCTCTGGGCCTCCTTTTCAACCCCTATAAAGTGAGGAATATGCCTATTATAGAAAATTAGAGGGGTATTTGATGAGATTACAGGAGTATAGCTTTTGGCAGGGGCCTGACACAGAGTAAGCACTTCTAATATTAAAATACTCAGAGTGTAGCAGAGTACCTAGTGCTGTGATAGGGGCAGGAGATTTCAAAGGGTTATGGGAAGACTTTGCCCAACTGGGGAGGTAGGGAAGACTCCTGGAAGAGGCAGTGTCTGAACCAAGATAACCAAATGAGGAAAGGAGGGAAAAGAGAAAGGCATTTAAGGCAGAAGGAACAGCAAGTGCAAAGACTTGAAAGTGGTTTTCTTCCCTTGAAAAGATTCTTGTGTAGACCACCAGAGAGAGGTTATGAGGGATATAAAGAGATATGACAGAAGAAACATACCAACTTGCACATGAATCTACAGACACACACTCTTTCCCCCACACATGCTCAGTTAAGTACATGGAATCAGGTCACATACATGTCAGTACCCAGAATCACAGTGTCAAACCAGTCCCATGCAAGTATGCAGAATCATGACATTGCACAGACATACACAAGTACCAAAAAAAAATACCTCCCACACTCAGGAACACAGAAACCCAAAGTAACCAGAGACACACATAAGGCAAAATCATTTCACCCAGATACTAACACATGTAGAAGGAATTACAACCCTCCAACAGGTTCACAGAATTATGTCACACAGACAACATGTATATACAGAATGACCACATCACCAGGTGCACACATTACATAGACCCTGTAGGAAGACAGTCACCCCCTCACACACACAGAACCAGAAAGTAACATGGACTTCCAACTACCTGGGGTACCCACACCTCCCCAAAGCGATCCCAAAGATGAGTCAACACACAAAGGTCTGGTGCCTACCAAGGTGAAGTCTTTATATGGTGGCATAGAGATTAGTGAGTTTCAGATCCAGCATGGCTGATCCAGTCTCTTCTCCTCCCCTAGACAAGCATAGCTCCCTCCCTTAAGGATCCATATCACCCCCTGAAGGAAGGAGGGGACAGACCCTAACCTCCCCCCCAGCATCAATTTGGACAGGTCACCTTTTGTCGAAAGAGAATTAGTGGTCCCTTCCCAAAAGGGTATGAATGGAGCTGAGAAGCAAAGGGCTTTCCCTGTGGGAGATAAAGGGTACCACCATTGTAGAAAGGGAGCTGAGAGGTAAGAGGGACACGTAAGTGCTGGCAGAGAGCTGAGGAGTCCTGGCCTCGCTCCCCACCTTGTGATATGCAGATAGGGCTGTGTGTGTGCCTGTGTGGCTGAAGAAGCCTTCTGGATTGTGAACCCCCCTAAGGGGATGAGGGAGCCCCAGGTTTCCCAGACATCTGGGGTAAAGTCAAGGTAAGTGCACATCTGGAGGAACAGGGTAGGCAAAATAAGAGGTTCTGGGATAGAAATTGCACGGATATGAGGTTGGAGAGGCTTGAGCAAGGCGTCCAGGAGCAGTGGGGCCTGGAGGGTAGGGGTATAGAATAGGAAGACTTAGAACAGGGTAGGAACTGGGGTATGTTCAGTGGGGTAGGAAGCCCTATAGTTAGGTGAGTGAGGTCTGTAGTCAGAGAGTCAGAGGTTGTAAGATTTAGAACCAGAGGAATCTGGTACAAGGTAAAGTCTAGATTCTAAAATCAGAAGCATTTGGAGGCCAAGTTCTAGAACCAGAGGAATTTGGATCTGAAATCAAAGGAAACTGATTAGAAGCTGTGAGGCCTAGAAGCAGAGGAATTTATAGAGTAAGGACTAGAATTAGAAAAAGTCTAAAGACTGAGTTCTAGAACCAGAGGAATTTTGGTACCATAAGCTCTAGAATCAGAAGGAATTGGGGGAGGGGTTGTAAGGTCTAGAACGAAGGGACTTTATAAGGCAAGGTCTAAAATCACGTTTGAAGGCTGAATACTAGAGTCAGGATAATTTGGAGTCATAAAATCTGAGTGAGGGGGAGTTGGAAACTATGAGGTCTAGAACCAAGGGAACTTACAGGATACGGTCTTGAATTAGAAGACATTTGCAACTCAATTCTAGAATCAGAAAGAAACAGAAAATCAGATCTGGGATTAGAGGACCCAAGAGATCACAAGTCTAGAGGTTATGTAGTCTAGAACCAGTGAATAGTGGAGGTCATGAAGTCTAGTACCTAAAAGAACTGGAGCATGGTGTCTGGTTCTGGAAGAACTTGTTATAAGATCAAGACATGAATGCCATTTTATTTCTTTTTGATGGGGAAAATAAGTCCTGATTGTAGAAAATTAAAGAGGAATGAGTTGGGCCTCATGAGGTCTGGAATCAAAAATGATTTAGAAATTAGAAGGTCTGGATTTAGAACCAAATGTATCATAAATTGGGAAGACTAGAAAAACAGGAAACTTGAAGCTGTGGAGTTGTTGGATATAAGATCTAGAACCAGAGGGAGTTGGAGAGTGTGAGATCCAGAACAAGAGGGATTTATAGGGAGAAGTCTAGAACCAGAGGAAGTTAGAGTTCTAAAAGCAGTAGAATCTGGTGGTCATAGATTCTAGAGCCAGAGGGAGTTAGAGGTTTTAAGTCCCAGAACTAGACAATTTTTGGAGATTATGAGTTTTGCAAACAGGCAGAATAGGAGGTTGTGAGGTCCAGAATAAGAAAGATTTACAGGATATGAGGCCTAAATCAGACCATGTTGGAGGTTATGCAGTCCAGAACCAGTTGGAGGTCAGAGGTTATACAGTCTGGAACCAGAGAAGGTTAGAGGTTGTGTGGTTTGGAAGCAGAAGAAGTTGAAGGCTGCCACTGAAATTGGAAGACCACAGATGAAGCCAATGTCCAGGTGGAGCTGGGGGCAGCAGGAAGTCTGAAGCAGAAGGGGAAGACAGAGCTGGGTGGCAGCCTGGGAGGCTGAGTTCTTTTTTTTTTTTTTTTTTTTTTTTGAGACGGAGCCTCAAGCTATCTCCCTGGGTAGAGTGCCATGGCATCATGCTCACAGCAACCTCCAACTCCTGGGCTCAAGCGAGTCTCCTGCCTCAGCCTCCCAAGTAGCTGGGACTACAGGCGCCCGCCACAATGCCCGGCCATTTTTTGTTGCAGCCATCATTGTTGTTTGGCAGGCCCGGGCTGGGGATTCGAACCCGCCACCTTAGGTGTATGTGGCTGGCGCCTTAGCCGCTTGAGCCACAGGCGCCGAGCCAGGAGGCTGAGTTCTTAATCATAAGTTGCTGGGGGTGAGGTCTGGCCCAGAGCCTCCCCCAGGGACACCTGAGGATGGGGGAAGATCAGAGTCCCACATTCTTCTGGACTCTGAGAAATCTGTAATGATTTAAAACCATTCTCATGAAATAAGCAAAAATAAAAATAATAATAAAAGATAGAAAGAAATTGATTATGGTTATACACACTCCCCAGAACCCAAAAACACAGCTCTGATCCGCAACCCTTCCCACCCCTATTCCCCAAAATAAAGCCAAGAGAATCTGGAAAAGGAATAATGAGGTAACCAAGTACTAAGAACCCCAAGGGAAGTCCTGAGTAGAGGAGGGGGCCAGGACCCCCTCCCAGAGGTCACTGAGCTAATACCCCAAAGAGCCCCCAGACTGGGAGCAGGCAGAGGGGTGAGGGCTGAGGTAGGCCCGAGGTGGGCGGGGGACACTCTGAGAAGAGAGGTGGCCTCTCTCCTGGCACCCCCATCCTGTGCGTTGGCTGCTAACTTGGAGTGTGGTTGAGGTCCTTGCTGGGGGAGGAGAAAGGACAAGGTAAGAGGGGCTGGCTCAGTGGGTCTGGGCCAAGCCTGCGCCTGGCTGGAAGTGGCTCCCGGGCTGGGCAGTGTCCTCATCCGGACAGAGAGAGAGCAGCGAGGGGCCTAGGCCTGTGGGGGAAGATGGAAGATAAATAAGTGGAGAATTATCAACCCAAGCTGTCTTCCCTTCCTGGGCATGCAAAACTTGGATGGTGAGACAGGTCTGCCTGGATTTGAACAGCAGTGAAATCTCTGGAAAGTCCAGTTCTCAGGGCCGTAGTTAAGAGCCCAAGTCTGGAGCCAGATGCTGCTCTTGTTTGAATCCAAGTGATCCCAAAGATGAATCAACACACAAAGGTCTGGTGCCTAGGTGAAGTCTTAAAGTGGCATAAAGATTAGTGAGTTTCAGATCCAGCGTGGTTGATCCAGTCTCTTCCCCTCCCCTAGACCAGCATAGCTCCCTCCCTTGGGGATCCATATCACCCCCTGAGGGAAGGAGGGTGTGCTACTTACTTGCTGTGTGACCTGGGACAGGTGACTTCACCTCTCAGTCCCCTCATGTGTAAAATGGGCTAATAACAGTACCTCCCTCCCAGGGCTGTTGTGAGGACTAAATGAGTAAATCCAACTAAAGTGCTTTGAACAATCACTAGTACTGGTGAGCGCTCAGTGAGTGAGCTGTTATTACTTGGGAAATGGGGATGGTAATGCCCACCTCATTGTGAACATATATTTATTGAGCACCTACTATGTGCCATGCACTTTGCCAAGTGCTGGGGGACACGGCAGTGAGCAGGATGGATGAACTCCCTGCCCTCACAGGGCTGACAGTTCAGGGAGGGGGACCAATTGGCCCATGTACATAAAGGATTTAGCAAAAAGCCTGGCATAGAGTGAGTACTTGAATGTTAGCTCTTCATTTACAAAGATGTTCTGGGGACTTTCTCTGTGCCCAGCCACATGCACAAAGTAAAGTACAGCAATGACCAAGACAGCACTGGGCTCCTGCACTCACCCATCTCATACCTGCTGGGAGAAGACAGCCAGTAATCACATAATGACACAAATGCCTGTATAACATAGGCCTGATCTTTCTCTGGAGGATAATAGGGAGCCATAGAGGGTTTTGAGCAGAGTGGGGCCAAGGTCAGGTTCATACTTTGGAAAGATCCCTGTGGTTGACGCCTGGAGGCTCCAAGTGGAGCTATGGCTTTTAAGAGCTGCATGAAAAATAATAAAGCATGGCGTTATAAGCCGTGAGTTTATGAAGGAAGGGAAGCCCTTGTGGAAGGAGTAATATTTTATCTGAGATCTAAAGTATGTGGGCATTTGGCAAAAAGTAGAAGGAAAAACATTCCAGGCAGAGGGATCAGGATATGCAAAGTGCTGGAGGCAGCCTTCTCAAGCAAGAAGCTATTGGCAATGCCCTACAGAGAGGCTCTATGCAATCTTCTCCCCCTTCTGTCCTTTTCTCTCTGCTTCAGCCACACTGGTCTGGCTTTGCCCACCTAATACAGATACACTCCCACCCCAGGGCTTTTGCACTTGCTCTTCCTGCTACCTGACACACTTTCCCCCTAGATATCATCAGGGCTCACTCCTTCAGGTCTATGCTCAACTATCACCTTCTCTGTGAGGTCACCTTGATCATAACTATTTGAAAACTGAAATCCTCTCACCCTAGAGCTCTCTCTTCCCTTGCATGTGTTATTTCCATAGGAGCACTCGTTTTCATCTCTATGCTATGGTCTATTTCCCACACTAGAATGTCAGCTTCATGAGGGCAGGGATTTCTGTGCATTTGTTTACTGTTCTAGGTGCTGGACACATACTTTGTGCTCTATAAATATTTGTAACATGCACAAAGGAAGGAATAAACTGAAAGATGGTGATTGTGGCTGAAACGGAGGGTCTGAAGCAGGGTGTGGCCTAAGATGAGGCAGTAGCCATACCCCAAAGGGGATTGAGTCCAAGCTTGATCTTTCTTTGAAGGGCAAGAGGGAGCCATGGAAGGGTTTTGAGCAGATGAGGGCCAGGGTCAGGCCGGTGCTTTGGAAAAATCCCTCTGGTTGATGCCTGGAGGTTTCAAAATGGCTTTTGAGAGTTGCACGAAATATGACAAGCACAGTGGTTTGTCTAGTGTTCCACGGAGCCCCACAGCCATTGGGCAGACATTTCTTGAGTGCTTATAACATAACATATCTTAGGCTAAAGCCCTTTTGGTGTGGCATCTTCATGAGTCTTCAAAACATCTCATTTGGGTGGCGCCCATATCTCAGTGGGTAGAGCACCGGCCACATACCGAGGCTAGAGGGTTCAAACGTGGCCTGGGCCAGCTAAAACAGCAATGATAACTACAACAACAAAACAAGATAGCCAGGTGTTGTGGCAGCCACCTGTAGTCCCAACTACTTGGAAGGCTGAGGCAAGAGAATCACTTAACTCCAAGCATTTGAGGTTGTTGTGAGCTGTGACGCCACAGCACTCTACCCAGGGCAATAGCTTGAGACTCTGTCTCAAATAAACAAACAAACAAACAAAACATTTCATTAAGGCAAGAGTTCACGATAGGCCCCAATTGGCAGAAGCAGCAGCTTTCACAAAGGCACAGATGGGAATGGCCATGGCGGGATTCAAGCCAAATTCAGTCAAAAAACCAAGGCTTGGTGCCTATAGGTCAGAGGCTAGGATGCCAGCCACATACACCAGAGCTGGCGGGTCTGAATCCAGCCCAGGCCTGCCAAACAACAATGACAACTACAACCAAAAAATAGCCAGGTGTTGTGGTGGGCGCCTGTAGCCCCAGCTACTTGGGAGACTGAAGCAAAGGAATCGCTTAAGGCTTTAAGCTCAAGATTTGGAGGTTGCTGTGAGTCCTGATGCAAGGGTGACATAGTGAGACTCTGTCTTCAAAAAAAAAAAAAAACCAAGGCTTGGGCCTGTGTACCAGCCCATGTAGCCTATGGCTAGGAGGAGTGAGAGTTATAAGAAACACCTGTATAGCTCAATAATGGAACATCTTGGTGAAAAGGGCATGGGGAGGGATTTAGCTCTCTTAACAAGCATGAAAGCTTGCAAGATGAAAGCATTGGTGAAATTGGAGTGTCTACACCTGTAGAGTTAAGCGCCACAAGATCAGCTCTATATTAGGCTGCAGGAGAAGGCAGTCAGGAGTACACATTCTTTTTTTTTTTTTTTTGAGACAGAGCCTCGAGCTGTCCCCCTGGGCAGAGTGCC
>NW_003852547.1:3252366-3282245 GCF_000181295.1 Otolemur garnettii | reverse complement strand
CTAAAGACTGCTAAGACTTATTCTTCTAAAACTGCTTCACCCTCAAAGACTCTCTCTTTCTCTCTCCCTTCTGCTAAAGTAGATAGCCCTCAGGCACCTAAAAGCAATTGTTCCTGAGTAAGGTAGCATAGCGGTCCACACCTGGAACCTAGATAAGCCAGGGCTGGAGATCAACCAGTCCCAGGCCCAACCAGTGGCAACGAGAGGCCTGGGCTCAGCTTTCACCCAAAAGGGAAGCCTTGGCAAGTCCCTGCCTCCTTGAGGGTGTCTCCTTCCCCTGCAGTGCCTGTTTCCACCAAGGTCACCCCTGGGCACTGATGGTCTCTTTGGAATGGCTCCATCCTTTCAACCATCCGGGTACCTTCCTGGGGAGAGGGTGACCCAGGGCCTCTGGATACCCAGATTGCCACTCACCCAGGGGCTCGTTCAGGTCCAGGAGGTGGGTGCTGGGATGCTGTTGGCTCCCTGGGGCTGGGCCTCCTGTCAGAAGAAAACTCTGTGGGAGAGAGACATACCCACTGCCATCATTGTCATCACCATCATCATTAATATCCAAGAAGTGGTTAAGGGCACTGTTGGGGTCCAGCAGCCACCTGTCACTGCCCCAGATGTCCTTCTTGTGTTCCTCCTGGGCCTTGTCCTCCCTCTTCCTCTTCTATGCTCTAGGAGGCTGGCCTGTACACGTGGACTGCAATACCATGCAACCTTGCTCTGTATATTCCTGTTAGGATGGGATTCAGCTCATGGGAGATTTATGAGGGGTATTTATTCTTCTAGCTGTTTCCCTGCTAGGTCACTGTGAATAGGCTGTGTCACTACACAAAATGTTTCAGCCCTTATCAAATGGACTCCACTGGCTCCAGAATCTGGTAGCCAACCCTGCCTGCAACTTCTGACAAGGGCTAGTGCCAGCTTCCCATGTTTCTAACCCCAGGGTGCTGCACCAATCCTTGCTGACTTCCCTCTACCCTGTCCACAGCTTTGTCAATAGTCCTATTATGACATGCCCCTCAACATCCCATCCTCGTTTCCTGTTCAGACTCTGACTGACACAGTTGCTTAACTTCTTCTATATAAATGTATATAATAACATCTCAAGAGTAGTTGTGGGGTTAAATAAATTAATTATGTAAGCCACTTAGTGCAGTCAGCATCTGACATGTGATCAGCACTAAATACATGTAAGCTGTTGATACTGTCAACCACATCCCTTGTGTTAAAACAGCAAAGTGAGGAGGCAGGGTATTTCTGTGGGTACTAGGGAGCCATGGGAGGACCTAGAGGGAGGCCTTGTGGAAGGGACAGAGCCTAGACTGGCTTTTAGAAAGTGCATTCTGGTTGCTGTTGTACAGAATGGGCAGTAGGGGTGAGGCTGAAGGCCAGGACACTGGGGGTATGCTACTTTGGTTTGGTTTGTTTTTGTACATCATTTATGGACAGCCTACTAAGTGTCAGCCAAGAGGCTCATTTCATTTAATCCTTTCCTTTCCAGATGAGGAAACTGAGGCTCAGAGTGGTGATGTCTCTTGCCCAAGGTCTAAGTTACTAGTAGCTGACCTGGGACTTGAACCCAAGTCAGTCTGACTCTTAATTCTGCACTAGTAATCCAAGGCCAAAACCTGTTCTAGTTTGGGGAGGGAGTCCCATGGGAGCAGAGAAGATTCCTACAGATACTAACAACCTGCCATTTCTCCCTTACCCTAATTAATTTTTCTTAGCACCTGTCACCAACTTACATGTATTTGCAAAGCCTTTTCATGCCCATTAGTGAAACTAGAAGATCAAGGTCCTAGACTTAGCTGAGCTGTAAGACCTTCGGCCATTCTCCTCTTTGGTATCCAATCTATAAAAGAGGGGATTTAAGCCTGCTAGGTTCTGAGAGCCAGAAAATCCCATCAATCCCTCAACATACCAGGCTGAGGGGAAACAGCAGAAAGTTTTCGGGTTCTGAGCTGGGGCACCGTTTGGGGGGTCTCACTCCCAATAGCTCTACTCCTTCGGCCTCGTCCTCTGAGCTCTGGGTCAGGGGCCTACAGGAAAATAGGCAAGAATCTCTGGACACAGCAAACCTGGGCAGGTCTGGACAATGTAAGCAAGTGATGAGCGTTCATTCATTCCCTCAAATACCTGTTCATTCATTCCCCCAAATACCTGTTCATTCTTTTCCTTATACACCCTCAACCCATCTTCCATTTGTCTACCTAGTGATCCCTCATCTACCCACCCAAACTTCCATCCACCTCTCCTTTCATCCATTCACCTACCTGAGCATTCACCCCCCCACCCATCCATCCATATTCACTCATTCATTCATCTATATACCTACAAATTTTTCCATTCATCCAGCTGATGATCCATCACCCACTCATATGGCCTCTATCCATCTACCCTTCCATTCATCCATCTGTCTATCCCCGCACTTGCCATCCATCCATCCTTCCTTCCATCCACCTACCCACTCTATTCATTAATAACTCCCTCCCAGAGTGGTGCCTGTGGCTCAGTGGGTAGGGTGCTGGCCCCATATACCGAAAGTGGCAGGTTCGAACCCGGCCCTGGCCAAACCACAACAAAAAAATAGCTGGGCATTGTGGTAGGCACCTGTAGTCCCAGCTACTTGGGAGGCAGAGACAAGAGAATCGCCTAAGCCCAGGAGCTGGAGGTTGCTGTGAGCTGTGATGCCGTGGCACTCTACCGAGGATGATAAAAATGAGACTCTGTCTCCTCAAAAAAAAAAAAAAAATTCCCTCTCTCCTTTATCTAATAGGTCTTTGTCAGGCATCCACTATGTATACCCAGCCCCAAGCTGGGAGCCTTGGGAGGTATGAAGAGATGTCCATAAAATCCTCATAAGGACAGTAAAAGACCATTCTGGATACTCAAGTGAGCACATGCCTACACAATGGAGAGCAAAACCTGAGTGTTAGTAATCTACAAGGCCCCTCCAAAATTATATACAAAATCATGTGTGTAAACTTTCTTGGAAAAGAGTTCATAGCTTTCGTCTGATTCTCAAAGGTGTTAGAGACTTAGTTCCAGATAGCTTCTTTGACATTGTGGCAAAATCTTAACTATGACAAATTGTTACTAGGCCATATGTAAATATGTTCCAAAGGAGAGAGCCCTGGTGGACAGGTAGAATTTAGATCAACCACGAGAGCAGTGGCAGGTACTTGGGAAGGGGGCACAAACCAAGCAACGTCAAGAGGCTGGAACAGATTTGGCAGGTGCTGGGGACAGTGAGTGCTGGAGCAGAGATCAGGGTAGGAGGACTGGAAAGGCTGATGTAGAGGCAGGGACAAGACTGGGGAAGGGACCTACTCTACACTCCTATGGCATCACCTGTATACTGTGGCTCACCTCTTCCGAGCCCCAGCCATGGGGGAGGATGCTGAGGGGTCCCCTCTGGAAGGGCTGGAGCAGCTCAGCCGGGGGTCACTCCCCCAGCGGGGCAGTATGGAAGGCTCAGGGGTTGGGGGTGACAGGCCATGGAAGCTCCGAGCGCGGGGCCGGGGGATAGCCCCTGGAGGTCTGTGGTAGGCCCTGGGTAGCTGCTCGCTGGAGTTGAGCTGGAAGTCATCATCCATGGAGATGTAGGGGGCCAGCATCTCCAAATCCAGAGCATCGACGTCCTGCAGAGGGCAGGAGGGAGTCAAGAGCATGAGCCTTGGACTTAGGTGGACCTGGGCTGGAATCCCAGCTCTACCAATCCTGGGTTGTGTGCCTGAGGCCGAATCTGAGCTTTAACCTCCACATCTATAAAAGGGGTATAAGGACTCTTTGAAGAGCATGTTAGAGAAATCTAAACTTGCTTTGACTAAACTATTAATCAAAATTTGAACTTTGAGGAGGCGTCCAATGAGGGCTTAGGGAAGTGAGGAGCATGTTATTAGAAACCAGAGGAAAGGGGGCTGTTATGTAGTGGTAGTGGCTGAAAGTTTAGCAACACCATTGCCTGTAATTATGTAGAAAGTAGAAACTGTAACAAACTGGGTGACCCAGCTAAGGAGATTTCCAGCCAGAGTGTTGAAGGAGCTGCCTGACTTCTTACTACTCATTGTACAAGGCAAGAGGAAAGAGATAAAGGAAATTTCTATCTTTCTTTTTTTTTTTTTTTTTTTTTGAGACAGAGTCTCACTCTGTAGCGCTGGGTAGGGTGCTTGGTGTCATAGCTCACAGCAACCTCAAATGTTTGGGCTCAAGTGATCCTCTTGCCTCAGCTTTCATTTTTAGTAGAGACAGGGTCTCACGTTGCTGAGGCTGGTCTTGAACTCATGAATGAGCTCAAGTGATCCACCTGCCTCAGCCTCCCAGAATGCTAGGATTACAGATGTGAGCCACCGTGCCTGGCTAAGGAAATTTCTCCTAAAGGAAGAAATGTTAAATATGAAGAATCTGGGGCTCAAAGGTTTTGAAAATTCTCAGCCTTCCTGTGTAGTGAAGAATTAACTTCACCTGAAGAGAAGGTCTGACTTTGGCCCCAGCTCCTAGGAAGTAACCTCTAAGCCCTCCGAATTTCCTGAGTGAAGCAGTGTCTTTGCTATTCCTTAGACCACATCTGATGGTTGATGCTAACAAAGAGACTCATGGTAGGCCCCTAGATTGTTTACGCTAATAAGACAGCTCTGGATGGGGGCCAGCCATGGCAAACTATGTGAGTAGAGGGTTGTGGCTTTGGGTCACATGAAATCAGCCTGACCTCCAGGGAAGATCAGGGTGGCACTGAAGATTGAGTTACTGCCCACATAAGTGAATTCAATCAATCATGCCAATGCAATGATATCTCCCAATAAAAACTTGGAACACTGAGGCTTGGATGAAGCTCTCCAGGTGGGTAATACTTTATACACACATTGCCACATACCAGTGCTGGGATGATAATGCTAGGACCCTTCCAGTCCCAAATTCCATGCTATGTATATCTTTTTTTTTTTTTTAAGCTATTTCTGATTTATATTCTTTTTCTATAATAAAACAAAAATTCTAAGTATAGTGCTTTTCCCCAAGTGCTATGAATACTTCTAGTGAATTATCAAACCTAAAGGAATCTTTGGGAGTCTATAGCTATCTCTGAATTGATCAAAAGCTGGTCTGAAGAAAGGGTGACCCTGTGGACCCCTAAACTTGCAGCTTGGGCAGACTTGGCAGTCTGAACAACTATGTTATTAACCTTGAGTTTGGCTGACTATAGGAACTCTCCAGATGGCAACTGATGCTAAAATTAAAAAATAGTTTCTGAGCAAAGGAGGGCACTCCCAGGAAAGCCAAAGATGAAGCACAGGATGGGACTTAACCCCTTGTTAAGGCTTCAGAAAGGTTGAAAAGTGGTGCTTCAGCCTATCCATCAGTCAGACAAAGGACACTCTGAAGAGTTTAAGAGTAACTCTCATAGGTCTTCTCAAACAAATAACAGGACTTCTATTAAACTTGAGGATACTATCACTTAGCCATTTTAGCAGAAGCCAAGGTAGAGGAGAGCTTATCTCAAAGCAATTTGTGGGTGTGGCTTTTATCTAGTGGAGCTAACTCCAAAGAAATTCACACAAGACCCACAAAGTTGGTTTGGTTTGGGGTTTATGTATTTATGTATTTATTTATTTTTTTGGAGACAGAGTTTTCACTTTGTTGCCCTCAGGAGAGTGCCATGGCGTCATAACTCACAGCAACCTCAAACTCTTGGGCTCAAGTGATCCTCTTGCCTCAGCCTCCCAAGTAGCTAGGCCTACAGGTGCCACCACAATGCCTGGCTATTTTTAGAGATGAGGTCTCATTCTGGCTCAGGCTGGTCTCAAACCTGTGAGCTCAGGCAATCCACCCAACTTGGCCTCCCAGAGTGCTAGGATTATAGGCGTGAGCCACCATGCCTGGCTATTCATTTATTTTTGAGACAGGGTCGTGTTCTTTCACCCAAGCTAGAGTACAGTGATGTCATCATAGTTCACTGCAACCTCAGACTCCTGGGTTCAAGTGATCCTCCTTGCTCAGCCTCCTAAGTAGCTGTAACTAAAGGTATGTACCACCACACACAGCTAATTAAGACCCATAAAGTTTTTTTTTTTTTTTTGAGACCCACAAAGTTTTAAAAAAATAATTACATGAACAAAAACATCACCAGCTTGGACTGAAAGAGATAGAGATGGTACAAAATGAAAAGAGGCCTTTGGATCACCACATTTCTATAAGGAGAAAGCAAGCTGAGAAAACTACTCAGCTGCAAATACATTACCTTTTATGAAAAAGGAAAGATGACTCAGAGCAAGGAGCCAAAAGCCCAGAGGGTGGCACCAAGAGCCATAGTGAAAAACTCCTGGGAAATAGTATGAATAAGTCCTCATCAAGGAACTTCTATATCTGCCTGGATGGATTTCAAAATTGCTATGGACCAGATACATGTGTGCTCCCTCTTTCGACCCTTTTTGTATAGTGGTGTCTACTGCAGTTATTCTGGTGCTTGTCCCACCACTATGTGCTGGGTGTGTGGGTGGCAGATGACTTTTCTCTTTAGTCTACAGGTCAATAAATCAAGAGGAACTGTACTCCAAGAACTTCACCCTTACCCTGACCAGATTTAGATAAGGTTCTGGACTTCATGTGGATCCTGTAATAGGAAGAGACTTCAGGGGGCCTTGGATGGGGGTGACTGTATTTTGCCTGAGGGAGAGACATGAATCACTGGAGGTCCCCAGTGATCTCTGCCTTTTGGTGTTCATACTCTTATGAACTATAGCTACTTCCCACATTGTACTAGGGTTGGTCTCTATGACCAACACAATACAGCAGAAGGAATAGTAGGTCTCTTCTGAGATTAGGCTATGAAAGACTCTATCTTTCATCTGAAGTGCTCTCTCACTTTCTCTCTTACTCTCTTCTCTGATCACTTGCCTTGAAGGAAGCCACCTGCCATGTTGTAGGGACACCCAAATGTCCTCAGGTGATAGGAACCGAGGTCTCCAGCCAAAGCTAGTAAGGAACTGACTGCCAATAACCTCATGTGTGTGAACTTAGAAGCATATTTGCCTCTATCAGTCCCAGATGAATGTAGCCCTGACCAAAAGCTTGACTTTCAATCTCATGAGCGATCCTGAACAAAATCCACCAGCTAAGCTGCTCCAAGATTCCTGATACTCAGTAACTGTTAGTTGCTTTAAGGTGCTAAGTTTTTAGGTAATTTCTTATGTAGCAATAGGTAAACAATACATCATGTCATCTATGCTTATTTATCCATCTGTCATCTTATCTATTTACCCAATAAATCATCCATTCAAATATCTTTATCAATCCAGTTTTCATTCAGTCAATGAACCAGTGGTCCATCTATCTAACCATCCAACCATCCATCCATTCATTTATCCTTCTAAGTATCTGCCTAAACATCATCTACCACCGTTCAATTAATGAATATAATGGTCTGTCCATCTATCCATCCATCCATCCACTCATCCTTTTAGCCATTCCACCACACTTCTCTAAAGCACTGATTTGTCAGCCCCTAGAACACAGGGGTGAAGACTGCTCATTCCCATGTCAGCACTTACCTGAGCCATATCCAGATCTGTCTCCACTGCCTGAAAGTCTTTCCTGGAGGTGGAGAGTCTGTGTGCATTCTCCATGCCCACAAGTAGTTTATCTGGGAGGTCAGCCTGAGGGAGAAGGAACAGAGACTTACGGAAATCTTGAGCCTTGGACCTATCAACAGTAAGACCATCTGAGGCTTAGGGGTAGAAGTGGGGCTTAAGCATAAGACAGCTGCAGGCCCGGGGTGCAATGGCTCACACCTATAGTCCCAGCACTCTGTGAGGTTGAGGTGGGTGGATTGCCTGAGTTCAAGGCAGAGTTCAAGACCAGCCTGAGCCAGAGTGAGACCCTGTCTCTAAAACTAGCTGGGCATTGTGGTGGGCACCTGTAGGCCCAGCTACTTGGGAGGCTGAGGCAAGAGAATCACTTGAGCCCAAGAGTTTGAGGTTGCTGTGATCTATGAAACTACAGCACTCTACCAAGGGGGATAAAGTGAGACTGTCTTTAAAAAAAAAAAAAAATCAGACACCTGGGGCACAGAGGGGGTCCTGTAGCAAATGCAAAAGAGTTCTGAACCTGGGTGTTCAAAAGTCAGAGTGCCTGGGTATATGTAGATCAACAGGGCAAATAAATGATGAAGTTTAGAAAGATCAGGGTCTGAGGCCAAGACATTTAGGTTCTCTGAGTTAAAGGTCTTAGAGTCTAGATTTTAGGGGAAAAACAATGCCAAGTCCAGCTGTCTCAGGGGTAAAGGGTGAGGTCAAAGGTCATAGTCTGTTTTATTTAGCGACAGAGTCTCACTTTGTCACCCTTGGTAGAGTGCCGTGGCATCACAGCTCATAGCAACCTCCAGCTCTTGGGCTTAGCTGATTCTCTTGCTTCAGCCTCCCAAGTAGATAGGACCATAGGTGCCCACCACAATGCCTGGCTATTTTTTTGTTGCAGTTTGACCACCACCTATATACCCACCACCCTCGGCATATAGGGCCAGTGCCTTACTCACTGAGCCACAGGCACTGCCTGAAGGTCATAGTCTTTACTTCTCTGGTGGAGGGAAGATGTTTTCTTTCATAAGTGGGATGAATTGCCCAGGTGTGGTGGCTCACGCCTGTAATCCTAGCACTCTGGGAGGTGAGGTGGGTGGATTACCCCAGCTCATGAGTTTGAGACCAGCCTGAACCAGAGTAAGACCCCCTCTAAAAATAGCTGGGCATTGTGGCGGGTGCCTGTAATCCCAGCTACTTGGGAAGCTGAGGCAAGAGAATTGCTTAAGCCTAAGAGTTTGAGGTTGCTGTGAGTTGTGACACCATAGCGCTCTACCAAGGGGAACAAAGTGAGACTCTGTCTCAAAAACAAACAAACAAACAAACAAAAGAGTGGGGATAAAGACAGTCAACACCAGATGGTGGGGAATCTGTGATCTCAAGGCCACATGTGGCATTCCAGATCCCCAAGTGCTACCTCTCAACCCAATCCAAATTTTGTAGAACGAATCTCTTTATGAAAAGGATTTGGGTTTTTATTTGTTTGTTTGTTTGGGTAGAGTGCCATGGTGTTATAGCTCACAGCAACCTCAAACCCCTGGGCTCAAGCAATTCTCTTGTCTCAGCCTCCCAAGTAGCTGGGACTACAGGTGCCCACCACAATGCCTGGCTAGTTTTTCTATTTTTAGTAAAGACAGGGTCTCATTCTTGCTCAGGCTGGTCTTGAACTTCTGAGGTCAGGCAATCCATCTGCCTTGGCCTCCCAGAGTGCTAGGATTACAGGTGTGAGCCACTGTGCCCAGCCTATGAAGAGGATTTGTTCAGTAAAATTTGGTTTCAGTCAAAACACTGCACTCAAGGATCCAGATTATGGCCTACTGAGTACCTACTAGGCACTAGGCCCCTACGAAGAGCTTCCCATAGATAATCTCAATTAATCCTCTCAATGACCAATGATGTGGCCACTTGCTATTATCTTCCTTTTATAGGTGAAGAAATGAAGGCCTCAAGAACTCACTTTCTGGCTTGGCGCCCATAGCACAGTGGTTACAGCGCCAGCCACAAACACCCAGGGTGGTAGGTTCAAACCCAGCCCAGGCCAGCTAAAAACAATGACAACTGCAACAAAAAATAGCCGGGCGTGTGGCAGTGCCTGTAGTCCCAGCTACTTGGGAGGATGAGGCAAGAGAATCTCTTAAGCCAGTGGTTCTCATCCTTCTTAATGCCACAGCCCTTTAATACAGGCTGGCTTAAGCCCAAGAGTTTGAGGTTACTGTGAGCTGTGATGCCATGGTACTCTACCAAGGGTGACATAGTGAGACTCTATCAAAAAAAAAAAAAAACCAAAAACTCACTTGCTCAGGGTAACACAGGTGGTAAGAGACAGGCTCAGGATTTGAATGGAGCTCTGTGTAAATTAAGATATTAGACATTCTGATTCTGAGGTCAAAGTTCAGAGAACCTAGATACTTAATCACAAACTTGGGAGGTGGGGTCACCTGTGACAGTTCAGAACTTCCCAGGTTGGGGGCCAGACTCTAGAATTCTAATAATTGAAGGCTCTGGAACCCCTGCCCCATCTCATTCCACCCTCCCCACTACTTGTACGCATAGAGAAACCAAAGCCCAGAGAACAGCAAGGTTTGAGCCAAAGGCCAAAGCAGCCTAGATCCTGAGGGCTCAGATGGGTGGGAATACCTACCGGAAGAGGACTTTGGGGACGCCGCGTGGCTGGTGGTGTGCTGGGGGTGGCAGCTACCGCAGCCCCATCCAGGATGGGTGCCAAGAGGCATCGAAGTTCAGGGCTACAAAAACGGCGGGGGTCAGCAGCCAGGATGGCCTCACTCAGGGCAGGGGGGTGCAGGAAGGCAAGGATTCGAGGACCAGAGGCATCTGCAGGACACATAGAGGTGGGTGACATAGGTGGTCATGCCAGAGCCCTCCACACCAACCCCAAGGAACACAGTTGACACAACCAGTCACCATGGCCACTGGCCACCATTCTTAGTGCTAAGGAGAAGGGTCTTAGAGAACTCCTGTTGCCCTGAGGGTTCCAGAAGAAGAGTCTGGGACCCCAGAAAAGCATTTGGCTATTTAGCTCTGTGAGCTTGCACATTAGGAGAAAAGGCTGGCCGGAGGCTCTTAAGGAGATGCTAAGGTACCCAGAGTGCAAGACATGGCTCAGAGCCAGCTCTGAGGCAGAAAAGGAAAGGGAATTAGCAACTGTACCCCACCAAGGAGCAGGGGCTGCCACAACAGCTTAGAGAGGGTGATGCTGTGAGGGACAGAGATAGAAGAAAGAGGGAGAAAGGAGCAAGACTTGGGATAGTGGAGATTTCTGGAAGCCAAAGAGCAATGAAGCAGGCACAGGGAAGATGCGGAATGGTGGGAGCAGTGGGGAGCCACAGGACTCAGAGCAGAGGGCGGCAGGAAGACTGTAGCAATCAGCCTACAGACACAGGAGAGGAGGGAGGACAAAGGAGAGAAAGTGTATGTGCAAAGGCCTTGATGGTCCATGAAGCCACATTCCAGGAGCTCTGAGGAAGCCATGAGGTTTGGAGGGTGAGTGAGAGGGGAGGGAGGCAGGAGTCAGGAACCACAGAGCCTGGTGAGCCATGTTAGGGCACTTGGGCTTCCTTCCAAGGGTCCTGGGGGCACAACCCCTCACAGCCCTGGCCCTGCTCCATACCAAGGCTGTCCCCAGAGTTAGGGGCATCCTTCTGAGAGGAGGCGCCCCACTGAATGGGTCTGCGAGAGTGCCGCTCCGTCTGCTCCAGGGACAGCACCATTCCGGTCTCTTCTACCCGGCTAGAGTATGGGCAGAAAGGGGATGGGAGTCAGGGAGGGTCCTGGGCCCCAGCCCAGGTAACCCCTTCAGATGATGTGCTATTAACTGGAGGATTTTTTGCAGAAAATAATTCCCCACGTTTATTTGTGTTTTACAAGGATTTGATTTCTGTTGGCAGTGTTTTATTATAAAAGCTTTTTTATTTGAGACAGGGTCTCACCGTTTCACCAGCTAAAGGGTAGTAGTGTCATCACAGCTCACTGCACCCTCAAACTCCTGGGCTCAATGGATCTTCCTGCCTCAGCCTCCTGAGTAGCTGGGACTACAGGTGCATGCCACCACACCTAGCTACCATGCCCAACCACCAATTCTATTTTTAGTAGAGATGAGGGTCTCATTCTTGTGCAGGCTGGTCTCAGACTCCAAACCTCAAGCGATCCTCCCACCTCAGCTTCCCAAAGTGCTGGGATTATAGGCCTGAGCCACCATGCCTGGCCTGTAACAGCATTTTTAAAGAAAGTTAAGTTTGTCCCTTCCCAAGCTCCCTCTGTAGAAGGAAAGACAGAAAAAAGAACTAGCATCTGGCAGAGGCTCGGTAGAGAGAAGGGAGGCTCAGGGGTGGGGGTGAGGGTGGGGGTGGGGAAGTCAGAGTGGAGACGCCTAGCAATAAACAGGCTGAAGAACTAAACATTCTCTTCATAGATATTTACTTATAAACAGATTCTTATAAATGTATTGATAAAAGATATATTTTTAACATATTTTCATTACATTACCAAATATGAAGAATTCATGGGGCTATATTTTTATGAATAAGATTTTATTTATGATGTTTCTATTCATAGATATTTTTCACATTCAAGGGAACGGATTTATAAATACATCCTTCATATGTCCCTACACCTCCCTTCACGCAGTCTTTGGCTGTGAAGACGATCCAAGTGTTCTCTGGGCAAACTGGCTTTTGGAGGGTTAGTCTGGCTAAAGACCAGGCCCTCATTATTTACATCTGCACAACACCCTACAGGACAGAATGCAGGTGGATCTGGTCTTCCTACCAGCTCTTTGACCCCTTTGCATCCTTTGCTGAACCGATCTTAGGCTGGAAACATCCCAACTTAGGCTGGACCAAAGCTACCCTCATCCCCCTGAAAAGCCTAGGAACGCACAATCACACATGTACACACACGCACACACAGGAACACTTACATATGCCTGTGTATACATGTGCCCCGTGAGCACACAGGGACAGATGTGCTCACTAGCCTCTGGACTCACATAGATGCACACACACCACATTCATTTATTCATTCCATAAATAGTACTGCCTAGTGGTTAAGAGAAAGAACTCTGTAGCCGTGATCTGAGTTCAAATCCCAGTTCTGCCACCTATGAGCTGTGTGACCTTGAACATGAATAACAAAATATATTATTAGAATTAATTTCACCTGCTTCTGTTTGCCTTTTTAACTTGGCTACTAGAAAACTCAAAATGGCATGTGTGACTGGCATTGCACTTTTTTTAGCACAGGGTTAGGTTAAATAGTGATAAGTACTAGGAAAAAAAAGCAGAGAAGGGGGTTTGCAGTTCTGAAAGGGGCACTCAAAAAGGCCTGGTTCAGCCAGGTGCTGTGGTACACACTTCGAGTCCCAGCTACTTGGGAGGCTGAAACCAGAGGAGGATCACTTGAGCCTAGGAATTCAAGGTGGCAGTGAGCTGTGACTGCCCCACTACATGCTCCAGCCTGGGTGACAGAGTCAGACGTTCTTAGGGAAAAAAAGGCCGGGCTGAACATACAATTCAATAGGATAGTTATGAATGACTTTAAATACTCTGGAGCAAAAGCAAAAGATACTGGGGGGAGACCTGGTGTGGGGGCCCAGGAAGAGGTCTCTAGGAAGTGAGGTCTGAGCTGAGACTGGATGGATGAGTGAGCATGACTCAGCAAAAAGGGGAGGAGAAAAGACAGCAGAGCATTCTGGGCAGGGGAAACTGCATGTGCAAAGGCCCTGAGGTTTGGAGAGTGAGTGAGAAGTGGAGGCAGGAGTTCCACAGGGCCTGGTGATTCATGCTGAGGCACTCAGGCTTTCTCTTAAGGATACTGGGGATCTGCAGAAAGGCACTCTGAGCAGTGCAGAGACCTGAGACATAAATTGGTTTGTATTTCAGAACACTTTCCAAATTAGTAAAAACCCCTAAGGCTTTAGAAATTGCTGTCATGTCCTATAAGATAACAAAGAAAAGCTATAATTCTAACACTGTCTTTTGTAATAATATGCTGCCCCCATCATAATGTTGACACCCCTGCATTCCTAAATGGTGAAAAACCTCTAAGATGCATGATGGGGGCTAAAAAAGCTATGATTTCACCACTATGTGCCTATTAGAATGACTAAAACTAAAACCAAACCAAAACCCCCCAAAAGTCAGACAGTAAGCAATACAGTAAAGGATGAGGAGCAACTTGGAACTCTCACATACTGCTGTGTGTATGAGAATGAACGCACAGAAATGCAGAATGTTACAGCCACTCTGGAAAACAGTTTGGCAATTTCTTAACTATGCTTATTTATTTATTTATTTATTTATTTCAGGTTTTGGCCAGGGCCAGGTTTGAACCCATCACCTCCCGTATATGGGGCCGGTGCTCTACCCCTTTGAGCTACAGGTGCTGCCTGGCAATTTCTTAAGAGGTTAAATACACACTTACCCTAGAATAGTGGTTCTCAACCTTCCTAATGCCACAACCCTTTAATATGGTTCCTCATGTTGTAGTGACCCCCATGCATGAGGAGCAGTGTCTCAGTTCCTAAGACCATCGGAAATATGTGTTTTCCGATGGTCTTAGGTGACCCCAGTGAAAGGAGAAAGGGTCATTCAAACCCCAAAGGAGTCGCAACCCACAGGTTGAAAACTGCTGCCCTAGAACCTATCCCTTCCACTCCTAGGTGTTTACCCAAAAGAAATGAAAATGTGTAATCTTGGGGAGGCGCCTGTGGCTCAATGAGTAGGGCGCTAGCCCCATATACCAAGGGTATAGGCCCCCAGCCGAATTGCAACAAAAAAATAGCCGGGCATTGTGGTGGGCGCCTGTAGTCCCAGCTACTCGGGAGGCTGAGGCAAGAGAATCGCCTAAGCCCAGGAATTAGAGGTTGCTGTGAGCTGTGACATCATAGCACTCTACCAAAGGCAATAAAGTTAGACTCTGTCTCAAAAAAAAATTTTTTTTGTATGTAATCTCACAAAATCTCGTATGACAATGTTTGTAATAGCTGTTTTGGTAACCACCCCAAATAGGAAAGCACCCAAAATCCTCCAACTGGTGAATAGATACACTGAGGTCCATTCATACCATGGAATAGTACTCACAGAGGAACTTCTGAAATAAACCACAGCATGGATGAATGATAAATGCACCACGCTAAGTAAAAGAGGTGAGACCCAGGAGTCTGCGTGATCCCCTGCATCTGACATTCTGGACAAGGCAAAACTCTAGGGTCTGAGGACAGATTGGTGGTTACCAGAAACTGGGGGCTGGGGACGGGTTTACTATGAGACAATTTGGGGGGATGATGAAACTGTTCCATAGCTTGATTGTGGTAGTGGGTATATAACTACATGCATTTGTCAAAATTCATAAAACCGTATCTCAAAAAGAAAATGGGCTATCTACAAATTACACCTCAATTTTTAAAATCAAAAAATGACCCTACAATACTTTGGACTTCTTTTTTTCTTTCTTTCTTTCTTTTTTTTTTTTTTCAGACAGAGTCTCAAGCTGTTGCCCTGGGTAGAGGGCCATGGCAGTCATAGCTCACAGACTGATAGCAACCTCAAACTCTTGGGCTCAAGCAATTCTCTTGCCTCAGTTTTTCTTTTTTGCAGTTTTTTTGGCTGGGGCCAGGTTTGAACCTACCACCTCTGGTATATGGGGCTGGCGCCCTACTCTTTGAGCCACAGGCACTACCCTTGCCTCAGTTTTTCTATTTTTAGTAGAGATGGGGTCTCGCTTCTGCTCAGGCTGGTCTCAAATCTTACTCAAGCAATCCACCTGCCTCAGCCTTCCAGAGTGCTAGGATTACAGGTATGAACCACCATGCCCAGCTGTTGCATTTTTTTTTTTTTTTTGGCTGAGGTTGGATTTGAACCCGCCACCTCTGGCATATGGGGGCAGCACCCTACCCTTTTGAGCCACAGGCACCACCCTGTTGCATTTCTTATTTTAACTTGAATGCAGTACTTTTAAATTTAACACTACACACACCCATCCACATACATGTGGACATATGGACACATACGTGTGTTCACACGGCCATACACACACTTATGCAGGATACATGCGTGCTCATGTGCACACACACGCACACACACCTGCCCAAACTTACAGACCAGACCCACAAACACTGACACCCCAACCCCTCCTGTTTACCTGATCAGGAAGTGGACACAGATGATACTCTCCGACTGGGGGCCCCGGCCCCCAGATACCACTGTGGCCTGGGTCTGAGTCCACAGGTAGCCACCACTCCGGGCCAGGAAGCGATACTGCCCTGTTACTGCCTGGCCCTTGCTCAGCACTGAGGAGGGGAATGGGGAGGGGTCAGGGGTGTAGGAGGGGCAACTGGGGACAGAAGGCTGGGGGGGCAGATTGGGAACTTGGAGAAGGTTCTCTGAAGCTTAGGGAGCTGGGGGCCATGCAGCAGCAGCTTCAGGCTAGGGAAAGGGGACACATACAGGTGTGGATGCTCTTGCTGACTGCATCTGAGTCCAGCGCATGGATGTACTCGTAGGCGGAACAGCCAATCAGGTCATCGGGACTATAGCCAGCGACCTCTGCGATCCTGGGATGGGGGTGAGGGGTGTCTCATCAGAGTACAACTGGCTGAGGTGGAGGGTGGGTGGATGGAAGGGGCAAGGTGATCCAGGGACAAAGCCAGTGAGAGGTAGAAATAGGATTGTAAGAGAGAGAGAGAAGAGTGTTGAGCTGGATAATGGTCCCAGAGATATCCTCATCCTAAGTTCCAGAACCTGTAAGTATGGTATCAAACATGGCAAAAGGGACCTTGCAGAGGTGATGAAGTTAATCTTGAGAAGGGGAGATGAGCCCAGATTGCCCAGGAGGGCCCAGTGTAGTCACAGGGGTCCTTAGAGAGAGAGACAGGTGGGCCAGAGTGTGGAAAGGAGTGGTGGAGATGGAAGTGATATGCTCTGGGATGGAAGAAGGGGCCATGGGCTAAGGAAAGCAGGTGGCCTTGAGAAGCTTGAAAAGGCCAGGACAGATTCTTCCCTGGAGCCTTCCAAAGGAACACAGCCCTATAAACTAATTATGAATTTCTGACCCCGAGAACGATGAGCTAGTGAATTTGTGTTGTTTTGAGCCACTGAGTTTGCAGTAACATGTTAACATGGCACAACAGCAACAGAGAACTGATACAAGGGGAGAGAGGGCAGAAGTGGGGGGAAGAGCAAAGAAAAGAAAGAATGAGAGAAAGTGCAAGAAATAGGAGAGGAGGAAGAGAAGGGAAGAAAGAATGAAAAGAAATAGGCTGAGTGTGGTGGCTCACACCTGTAATCCCCAGCACTTTGGGAGGCGAAGGTAGAGGGCCACTTGAGACCAGGAGTTTGAGACCAGCTGGGCAACTCAGAAAGATCCCATATCTACAAAGAATAAACTAAAAACAAATTAGCTGGAGATGGTGGTACATGCCTCTAGTTCCAGCTACTTAGGAGGCTGAGGCAGGAGGATCGCTTGAGGCCAGGAGTTTGAGGCTGCTGTGAGCTATGATTGTACCACCTCAATAGGGTGAGATCTTATCACCAAAAAAAAAAAAAGAAGAAGAAAAGAAATGACCCATAAAAGAATGAAAAGAAATAAAAAGAAATAATGATGATAATGATTAAAAATTAGCCACTTCTATCATGTTCTAGTCCTGAGTAACTCATTAAGTGCTCAGAACAACCTTACTAGGTTCTATTACAGTGGTTCTCAACCTTTCCTAATGCTGCAGCCCTTTAATACAGTTCCTGCGAGTCGCAACCCACAGGTTAAGAACTGCTGTTCTATTATGATTCCACAGGACAGATGAGGAAACTGGCACAGAGAGGTGAAGGCACTTGGCCAAGGATACACAGCCAAGACTTAAACCCAAACAGTCTGAACCCGGAGTCACCATTCCTAAGCACCACTTCAGGGTGAGGGAAAAGAAGGAAGACAGAGGAAGGTAGGGAAAAGAGGACAGAAGGAGGAGAGGGAGGGAGAAAAAGAGATGAAAGGAAGGACAGAGAAAGAATAACTGTCCTTAGACAGTCTACTAAATGCTTCCTGTGTGCTGGTCACCATACCAACTGCTTCACACAAATTGCCTCCTTTAAGAAAAAGAACAAAGGCAGATAGACACTAAGAGAAAGACTCAAAGAGAGGCAGAGAGAACCAAAGATAAAAGGACCCATAGAAAATTCAGATATAGGCAGACACAGTAAGAAAGAGAAAGAGACTGCATGCTCAACAGTGGGCCTGGGGAGGGTGGAAGGGGAAACAGCATGGGAACTTGGGAAGGAGGGAAGAGAGGGGCTGGAGGGCAGCTGGGTCTCTGCCCACCTCTCGTCACAGTAGGTGAATTTCATGTCCAGGCTGTGGCGGCTGAGAAAGGCCCCCTGGCCCAGTGGGGGCTCCAGGCTGCCTGGGTGGGGGATGGCTTCACAGATGAGCACCAGGCATTGCAAGGGAGGCTCTGAGTTGGGGCTCCCAGTTGGGGAGGTCTTCATGGGGGGCCTGTAGACTCTCATATGCCCAGAGCAGTGCAGCACCTGGGGGTCAGGAGGGGTGAGATGGGGATGTGTCTGGTTCTGGGCTACCCATGGGGCTGGAAGGCAAGGGGAACAGAGAAGAAATTCCTGAGGACTCCAGAGACTCAGCTCAGAGAGCTTAAGGACTCCCAGACTCCAACCCCAGGAAGACTCCAGGCTCAAGGGGCTGAGGAGCCCCAGCCCCGCAGAGATCCATCTTAAGAAGACTTACAAAGAACCCAGATCCCAATTCCACAGATGCCCAACCATCCTAGGTACCCTCAGGACCCACCAAACCCAGCCTGAGAGAGCCACACAGTATCTCCAGCCCAAGAGACCCCTGGACTCCAACCCCCATTGAGATCTTCAAGGGCTCAGGCCTGGGCTCAGCAGGCCCTGTGCACTCTCTGGGCCAGGCCCTGCCCACCTTCCAGGTGGCCGCCTTGAGGTTGAGGGTGCGCCCGCGGCCGGTGAGGGTGCTCTTCATGCGCAAGGAGAAGCACCGCTCGGTGGGAGCCTCTGGCTTCTTCTTGGACAGGCCTGGGGAGGGCCAGGGGTTTGGGGCAGGTCACCAGGCAGCTGCAGACAGGGCCCAGTTCTCTCCAGCATTCTGGAGAGCCACCCCTGCTTTATCCCCCAAATTGGGACCCAGAACCAGAGAGGGTCCTCCAGGGGTACAATGTGTCCCCCATAGACCTGCAGGGCAGGGACATATCCCCTGAGCCCCCAGGACAGGGCTCCATCCTCTCAGAACCTGAGGCCGGGCTATGTCCCCTAAGTCCCCAGGGGTAGACCTATTTCTCTTCTTCCTGCTCCCTTTACCCTGGTGTTCCAGAGAAAGAAGGGATATGCTGAGGGAGGGGTAGAGCCTCAGTTTCCTCCTCTGTAAAATAGAGAGAGGCCTCCAAGGAACTCACTCTGCTGGGGGGTCAGGGCGTCCTGAAGCTCCTCTTGGTCACAGGGATGGATGAAATCAAAGATACTGTGTCCAATAAGTTCCAGCTGCCAGGAGACCCAGGCAGAGCTGGTGAATTGGATCTCTGACCCGTCTCCTCCCTACCACCCGCATCCCCTTGCCTGGATTACTTCACCAGTCTCCCCGTGTGTTCATTCATTCATTCATTCACTAAGCAACCATTTATTCAATACCTACCATCTGCCAGGCTCTCTTCTAAATGGTGTGGACACATCAGTGACCTCATATATAAATCCCTACCTGGCAAAGCTTATTGGCTAGTGGGGGGAGACTGATAGTAAACAAAAGAACATATATTAACAAAATTATAAGTAACATGATGAAAACAAAAGTAGGGTAAGGTGATGCAATAATAGGATGCTACTTTAAAAAGGCAGTTTCTTTGAGGGGGTGACATTTAAAAAAATTGTTGAACAAAGCAAGTGAGGTGGCCTTATGGCTCCCCGGAGCATTCTAAGAAGAAGGACTAGCCAGCCCTGAGATGAGACCCCATTCAAATAATGCCTCTTTGGCAAGCCAAAAATGCAACTGCTCATCTCAACTTAGGAAATGAGGCTGGTGCTGGGTAGAAGGGAGAAAGATAACGGGGGACTTTTATTGGCTCGCAATGTGTGTAGTGCTGGTGACAGCGAATGGGGGAAGAGTGAGATCTTGCTCTTCTGACAGCACCTCTTTAGCTGGATTCACACCCTGCCTTGCCACTTCCTAGAGTTGGGACCTTGGGACATTCACCTCTCTGAATCCAAAAGCTCACATCAACAGAAATTGGTACCAGAGGTGAGGCAGGGAAAAGGAAGAGATGCCAACTATATGGCACCCATTTATGTGAAATAGAAAAACGAATGGGAACTTTCTCCTGGAGCCTGCTATAAGGATTAATTGAAGTTAGTTCTACTTCCTAAATGTGCCTTGTTTTTTATTTTCTCATCCCATGGCATCTGTCCCTATGCATCTTCTGCCACCTGAGACTGGCACCCATCCTTGATCTCCCAAGCTCTAGTCTCATTGTTTCCGATTCTATCTCCAGGCAGCACCTAGAGGGATCTTTCAAAAATGCAAATTTGATTCTACCTCTCTGGCATAACCTCTCCACTGCTTAAAATCTTTCCATAGCTCCCCAGGGCCCTGGAGAGAAACTTTCTAGTTTAGACCTAAATGGTCGAACCCCTACTGACCTCTCTAGGTTTATCTCTCTCAACTGCTCCCATTGCATTCTGCAACTAGCCAGGATAAACTTTATTTCCCCAAAGCACTCTGCTTCACCCACCTGTGAGCCATTGTCTGTTCTGTTCCCTTGGTCATGTACATATTCCTGATCTTTACCAGTCTCATCCCCTCCCCATACCCACCCCACTCCCAGAGTATAGTGGCATCATCAAACTCAAACTCCTGGGCTCAAGTGACTTTCCTGCCTCAGTCTCCTCAGTAGCTGGGACTACAGGCACATGCCACCATGCCTGGCTAATTTTTCTATTTTTGGTAGAGACACAGACTCACTCTTGCTCAGGCTGGTCTCTAACTCCTGAGCTTAGGCGATCCTCCCACCTCAGTCTCCCAGAGTGCCAGAGTGCTAGGATTACAGGTGTGAACTACCACACCCAGACCCCATATCCTCTTGACTAGCTCTGACCTTCAGGCTTCAGCTCAGATGTACTTTCCTATGGGAAGCACTCAATCCCCCTACCCCCAAGGCTGGGTCAGGTACCCCACTCCCTTCCCTGGACTCCCACACTGTCCCATTCCAGCACTGACCATTCCAGGTCTTCCTTTCTGATGACACACCTATCTCCCCTCTATACTTTGAATTCCATAAAGGCAGGGGCACTGCCCTGGTCACCACTGTATCCCCAGCATCACCAGCTCAGGGCCAGGCACAGAGCAGGCATCTCCTCTCACCTGACTGAGGCCCAGGTGTTTGCTGACATTCTCTGACAGGTAAGCCATGTCTCCCTCCATGGTGAGCACCATGACGAAGCCCTCCAAGGCCTTCAGGTAGCAGGCATCCAGTGGCTCTCCCACCTGGTTCCACTCTCCTGTGCCCGGGGCAAGGGAGGGGGTAGAGGCGTCTCTAGTCAGGTATAGGCTTACCCAGGCTACCCCCACTGTGCCTCATTGAGAAAAACTTACAGTTCCCCCCAGGTAACAGGGGCACATCCTAGTGACTGGGAGTACCAAGGAAGAGGGCAGGACCACCAAGCGTTGGAATTAGGAGCAGGGTCTCCCAAGGAACAGAATTCTAAGGATATGGTCCTTCCAGGAACACAGAAGGGCTACTAAGCGAATAAGTGATAGAACTAGAGGGGAGGAGAGGGGAAGAGGTACTCTCAAATCAGTAACGAAAAATTGAACAGCCCTGGGGTATTTATTATAAGAGGGCAGGGTCTATCGGAAAGATTTTATAGGGGACCAAATCCTAAGGCTTGAGAAAGGGCCTGAGGGAGTTAGCGGGCCTCACTTAGAGTCCTAAGGAGGCGGGTCCTCCCAAAGGCACACTCCAGGGGGCGGGGCCACACTGGCGAAAGCCTCTAAGGGGGTGGGGCTCCAGTGGGTCCGGAACTCGAAGGGGGCGGAGCCTCTCCAGGGAAATAGTTCCAGTGGGGTGGGGCTCCACCGGGAAAACGTCACTAGGAGGCGGTGACCGGATAAGACTTCCTGTTGGCGAGGAGTCTCTGAGACGTAACTTTCGGTGGGCGGGGCCTTGTCCGGGAGGGAATTCCCGAGTGCGGGGCTCACCAGCAGTGCAGAGGCGGTGCATGCGCAGGTAGCTGATGGTGAGGCGCATGATAGAGGCCTTGTCCAGGTGGGCGCTGACGCCGCGCGCGAAGGGCAGCGTGTGCGCCAGCTGGTACAGCACCTCGGTCTCCTGGCTGCGCCGACTGCGGGCTGCATCCCGGGACTTTTCCTTGCGCAGCTCCGTGCTCGACCTGAGGGCAAGAGCCGCATTCACCGTGGCGTCCCGGAAAAGGAAAGTGGTGGACTGGACGTGCCAAATGGGGCCGGTGCTCATTGAGGACAGGACTGCGACTGTGCAGCCCTCTTTGTGTGGCTCCTGCGAGTTCATGACGCTACCAGTGTCTGGGAGGGTTACACTTTAGAGCCCCACCTAGCCCGGATTTTACCTGTTTCCAAGCCAGCCCATGCTGCCCTCCTGGCGCCTAGCTTCTCTCCGAAGTGTTGCTCTGTCCCCTCCCTGATTTACCTGCGGGGGACGCCTAAGTGACAGGGAGGCCTCCTGCTGGGAGGGGGCTGGCCTAGCTGGCCTGGGGCCGGGGTAGGGAAGGAGCTTGAGGCAGAAGTCCGAAGCTTTCCAGGCCCCCTGCCCAGCAGCCTCCCAGAATCCCCTCCTCTGCCCTTTCCTCCCAGCTTAGCTGAGTATTCATGATCTAGGAACATAGATCTCAAAGTCTACCCGGCACTAGGAGGGCCAGGGACCCAGCAGGGTGACACAGCAAACCAACCTGTTCTGTCCAGCCAACAGCTTACAACTCACTCGAGCCTGTAATCCACTTCAAATACCTCATTTTGTGTGTGTGGTTTAAAAGAACAAGTATCTATTTGTCAGAAATAACTGCTCCTTATCCAGCATTTTACTGTCAGACCCTGGGCCAAGAGTGAAACTTTTAACCCATTTAATGTTCCGACAGCCCTAAAGGTGAGTTAATGGCATTCCCATTGAACAGAAGAGGAAATCGAGGCAGAGAGAGGTGCAGGCTTGCTCATAAATAGTGAAGCCAGGGTCTAAAAACTGGTCTGCCCAAACTCTTAGATCAAGCATCCTCAAACTACAGCCCATGGGCCACATGCGGGCGCCTAGGACATTTATCCGGCCCTTGCCGCTGCTGCCTGTCCTGCTTAGCAGAGGACTCCTCCCGGGGCCCAGTCCAGCCCTCCAGCGGTCTGAGGGACAGTGAACTGGCCCCCTGTTTAAAAAGTTTGAGGACTTCTGTAGATTTTCACTGTCTCTCTGGCCCTGATTTATGTCCAGGTTTTGGCAACACTCGCTGTTTCTGCAACTGTCTTCCAATCAAACTCCTCTAGGTCTGTCTGAACCCAAAGTCTCTATACTATCATTTCTGAATAAAAAGTACAGGGTGCAAGTATAGTACATGGTATAGTCTTATCTATGTTTATAATATTAGTAAAAACCATTAGAAGTAAGCAGTTGTCATTTGCTAAACATTTGTGTGTCTGACATTGTGCTATGTATTCTGCCCATGTGAACTCATACAATCCAAGAGGAAGACATTTTAAATCACCACTTTACAAAGGGGAAATCCAGCCTCTGGAAAGTGAAGTCCTTTGCCCAAGAAGTTACAAAGCCAGTAACTGGCGGAGCTGGGATAAGAATCAGGGTGGTAAGGTTCCAAACCCCTCAGCCTTTTCTGTAATCCCCTTCTGGAGACCTATCCCAGGGAAGCAGAAACTCTAGGAGGGCAGGCTGTTCCTTCCTCAATTCAGAGGAACAAAAGCAGCTTCTAGGGTGGTATTAACTTCAGCCCCAGGTGGGAGACCTGGAACTCCACCCCCAGGGAGAGGGGAGGAGATTTCCCACCTGGATGCAGGGTGGGGGAAAGGCCTCAGTGCAGCAGGGTAGGAGGCACAGAAGGAAGCAGACTTCGTGGAGGGTTGAAGGGGTGAGAAATCCCCCCATCCTCTGCCTCGTGGTTGGTGGGGGCAGAGGCCTCAGTCCTGCCTGCCCCAGAGGACATTCTGTTCCAGCCCTGTTTGTCTTCCTGCCCAGAGGGTGGGGGTGGGCGGGCCTCCCTGAGCTGGGGGCCCAGACAGAGGGAACAGGGAGTGGGAACAGGCACTGCCAGGGCCCCACCTCCCAGGCAGCTGGGCTCTGTAATCCTTTCTTCATGGCAGGGCTGCTTCCTTCAGCCAGCTGGAAGCTGCAGGGGGACCCTCCTTCCAGTTCCCAGTCTATTCTCAAAACATTCTAACATCTCTTCACAGGAAACGTGGGCCTTTCTGGTTAAACAGAGTGTGGGGCTAGTTCCTCTGGTTCAGGGTTCTAGTCCATTAATTATCAGCTGTGTGACTTTGGACACATTGCACAGCCTCCCTGAACATAGTAACAGCACCTACATCATTGGATTGTTTTGAAGTTTAAATGAGTTAATATATGTCAAGGAATCAGAAAAAACGGCCTTAGCAATTGGTTAGTGCTATAAAGGCTAAACTTACTATCCTCCCTTTGTGCACATCAAGGATGGAAAGCTCAGGCTTGGGAGCCTCTTAGGTTCTAGAGTTGCCTATGGGCTGTGATGGTGACCCCATAATGTGACATATGTGTACAATTACATGGTTAAGGCCATATACAGTGGCTCACTCATAATCCTAGCACTCTGGGAAGCTGAAGCGGGTGGATCGGTTGAGCTCAGGAGTTCGAGACCAGCCTAAGCAAGAGTGAGACTCTGTCTCAGCTGGGCATAGTGGCTGGTGGCAGTAGCCCCAGCTACTCAGGAGGCTGAGGCAAGAGGACTGCTTGAACCCAGGAGTTCGAGGTTGCTGTGAGCTAGGCAGACACCATGACACTCTAGCCTGGGCAACGGAGTGAGACAATGTCCCCCCCCCCAATTTTTTTTTGGCTTGGCGCCTGTGGCTCAAGTGGCTAAGGCGCCAGCCACATACACCTAAGGTGGTGGGTTCGAATCCAGCCTGGGCCCACCAAACAATGACAGCTGCAACCAAAAAATAGCCGGGCATTGTGGCGGGTGCCTGTGGTCCCAGCTACTTGGAAGGCTGAGGCAGGAGACTCGCTTGAGCACAGGAGTTGGAGGTTCCTGTGAGCTATGATGCCATGGCACTCTACCCAGGGGGACAGCCTGAGGCTCTGTCTCAAAAAAAAAAAAAAATTTTTTTTTTTAAATAATTACGTGGTTTTTACACAAGCACCTTGGGAGGACTAAATAATAGTAATAGTAATAATAGTAACATTGTTGGTGTATTGAACACACATGGAGCTAGAGACTCCATTAAATCCTTATAACACTCCTCAGAGCAGAAGTAGATCACTCTCTTTGTATACAGGCAGAAACTGAGGTTTGGAGCAATGGCAGCCCTGCATACCCAGGGGTAATCTGTGCTCACCCAATTCTCAGTTAATCCAACCATGTACCTGCTATTACTGTCCCATTTTCTGATGAGGAAACAGGCCCAAGGAGGTGAAGGAACATGCCTGAGGCCACACAGCTTTCAAAAGCAGAGGAAGGATTCAAGCCACTGTCTACTTCCTCCTGGAAGTCTGGGTTGATCTCAGTTTACTGCCTATCTACCTACTGGGTATCCCGCCTCCCAGGTCTGTTTCCTCTCTGGTTCCTCACCTTGATCTGGGAGGGGGTAGGGAAGGGATGACCCTTATTTTCCAGGATATGAAACTAAGGCTCAGAGAGGCAGCTGCTAACACGAGGCCATATAGCCAGGAGGTGGGTAAGCTGGGATTTGAACCCAGACTTTGGGGCCTCTGCTCTTGGAAGATGTGGCCACCACTCAAGGGGCCCCTGCCCTGCCCCTCCTTTGCCAGGTGGCCTCAGTCCCTTCCCCTGTCCTACCCTTGCTGCCTACTGATCCCTGATCTCCCCAGCTGGCCCCATGCCCAGACCTGGTCCAGCCCCTTGGCACTCTGCCCAGCTCAGGACGTGCAGCTGGAACCCTGCCACCCTTCCTCTGTGTTCCATCCCAGAACAAGGGGCGGGGCCATGGCCCAGAGGCCTCAGGGTGAGGCCTGGGAAAGGGGAGGGGGCCCAGCACCCCCTAACCCAACCAGGAGGGACAGAAGCCCACCTCTTCCCTGCCCTGAAGGACTTGCCCCCCATAAGCAACAGCAAGATGAAAGTGGAGAGACTGCCCCACATTCAGGGGTGCTTCTGGGCCTCTCTCTTCAGATACTCAACTGGCTATTGGGGCTCTTGCAAAAAGTGGAGGATCTAGAGGTGGGGGCTTAGGTCATACCTCGGCAAGGACTGAGAGGCCCAGAGGCAGGGTTTCAGTTTGAGAAGGGACTCGGGTGGGGCCAGGAGCAGTCTCTCTTCCCCAGATTCTTCTTGTGCCCAAGGACGTGGTAATCCAGTGGCGGTGCCCATCCCTAAAGTTTTGTATTCTCTGGGAACCCTTCTCCGGTGCTCACTTAGGGTCGTATACCCATCAAGGACTTACAAGAACACCCTTGCTCACAGTGGGATGGCAGAGAGTCCAAACTGGAAGAAGAAAAAGGGGCAAAGAGATGTGGGGGACCCACTCACCATCACCCAGGCCCCCTCTGGCTGAAATGCCATCCTAGGGGCTCAGGAAGAAACAGAGCATGGTCAGGATCTGGGTGCGAATTATGAGTGGGTGGTGTGCAGAAGTGAGATGACACCACAGGAAAGGGCTGGCCATGAGTGAGGTGGGGAGCACCCCAGCTCCTCGGGAGGGGCCCACACACAGCCAGGAGGGGGTGCTGGGAGGTGGGGCTACGCCTGGCCCAGAAGGGGTGGGATACAGTTCCCTGGCCTGCTCAGAGCCAGGGACTGGAATAGAATGAGGGGGGCAGAGTTAGGGGGGGCAGTAAAAACAGGGGTGTGGAAGGATCCAATCAGACCTGCGAATCCAGGGAGGGAAGGGGGTGAGCTTGACTGGATGCCTCAGATTGGACCAGGAAAACCAATGACTTGGGTCATTTTCTGGGGTCCCATGAGAACATAGCCAGATAGGACCTTCTGGCAGTGGTTCCAGAGCACAGGTTCCCTTCTGCCCTAGCAGCTCTGCACCTGCTGGGAGGTGAACCCAGGAACCCACCCTCTGCTCAGGATGAGCCAGCTGAGCACTGTGCAAGGGTCTCCCATGATAGTCTCTCACATGGAGGCAGGCACAGCCCACACTAAATGGGGTCTCCCCAAAGTAAGGCTTGAATGCCCCCTCCCATCCTTCAGTAAATGGGACTGGGTGGGGGTAGAGGAGTGAGACAAAGGGCCAGACTTTGGGAATTGGGTCAACCTTGTTACCCTTTTATTTAAGGGGGTGACTCTACCTTTTAAAAGGCTACAGAAAGGTCCCAGGCAGCTTCTGAAAGGGGGCACTTTCTGCTCATTTTAAGGTAAACTCAAAGTTTGGGAGACTGTGTCAAGAAGGCTAAACCAAAGGAATCTTTCTGCTCTTGAACTCAGGAGATGAATGCCATTCCAAGGGACTCCTATATCTGGGAAGGCTCAATTTGGGGGTATCTCATATTTCCTAGGATCCCAAGGTTCTGGTGGCAAAGAACAACCTCAATCCTGTGGGTTTGGAGGCCAGGGGTATCAATGTGTGTTGGGAAAATACCTCCAAGAAGCCCGGAGACTACTCAAATGCAACTACCCCTAGATCCATAACCTAACTCAGGCGGGGAAGTGAGCCTGGGTTAGCAGGAAACCCCGAAACCACTACTGACGAGACAAGTGGGGTAGCAGGGGACTTGGAGAAATCCTCCATCCCTACAGTCCCCTAGGGTGGAGGGTGTGGCAGGGATGTTCCTCTAACTGCGCCCCCCGGATTGTCCTTGCCTCACTCCAGCGCACTCCTCCACCACCCAGCTCAGGGGTCTCCAGGAGGAGAGCCCCCCCAAAGCCTATCATTCTTGCCCCCGAACCCAAGTACCTTGCGCGCTGCAGCCCCAGCGCCATGGCTCGCGGGTCGCCGCTCCTGAGCCCTTAGAGGCCCCCAGCCCCCTCCCCTGGCCCTGTGAGCCCCCTCCTCAGCTCCTCCCTCCGCCACCTGGTTGGCTGAGCTGCGTCCAATCCGGGGCTCTGGTTGGGCGACGGGTCTGTCACTCCCGAGAAGAAGGTGGAACCAGAGGAACAGACTTGGAACTCCAGGAGGAGTGGGGGACACCAGTAATGGACACCCCCTCCCCCAGCCACGCCCCTTACAGCAGACTTTTCCTGCGGTGTGGTACGCACCGTCAGTGGGCTGTGCCTTCTGTCGCCCAAGCCTCTGAAGTTCCAACACCAATACTCTCTGACCCTACCCTGTCACTCTACTCCCTACCCCAGCCCCCGCCCTCTAACCTTCACCCTCGTCTAGCCTCTCCATTTCCTACCCGCTTTCGGGGACCTCCGACCTCCAATCCCACCCCTTCCAACCCCCAAGCCTTACGTCCTCCGGCGCCCAGCCGCCCCTGGTCCTCATTCGCTGAGTCCCCTCTTGCCCTCTCTATGCCTCACCCCCCAATCCAGTTCAACAGCCCCTCGCACTCTGGGTCCCAACGCTCTCTCTCGGTCTCCAGCCCCTTCCTGCCGCCCCCGTCCGGATCTTTGCCGGTCCCGTTCCCCAACTCGCCCCATTCGTCCAGTCTGGCGCCCTCTGCACTCCAGCCCACCGTCTCTCTAACTCCTTTTTCACTTTCCCACCGATGAATAATTAAGTTTATGTCAAGAAAATCTGTTTTAATTCAGTCACACTCCTTTTTAAAGAGAGCAGAGAAATGGTATCTTTTTACCGGTCAAGTAAGGAGGGAGTACAAAGTTAATTAGGGAGGGGAGGTGATTGCAGTACACATGGCTAAGGAACTCCGGGGGTGTGGGGGTGTGTGTGTGTGTGTGTGTGTGTGTGTGTGTGTAGTGCGCTTGCGCAGAGGGGGCTGCTAATCAACAGCATATTGGACCAATATTCTGGATTCGGCCTCAGGCAGGAAGTTAAGTCACTATAGGTGACGCCTACAACAGAAGTAGCCTTGCTGATCTTTGACCTCTCAGGCAAGTACAATCACAATCTCAGGGCCTTTGCACAAGCTGTTCTGTCACTTAGAACACTCTTCCCCCAGAAATCCACACAGCTCTCCACCTCACCCCAGTATCCCACTGACTTTTCTTTTGGGAACCCATTTTTCTTCCTTCTCAGTCTATTTAATTTGAATAGGACTGGCATAGAAGCCCTGCCCTCACCAACTCCGAGGATGTACATAGGATCTGGATCTAGCCAGTTTGTTCTGTTTCCTTGGCCGCAGTGATTGGTCCCACAAAGGAATGTAACCTAACTCAGCCCCATGAGAACAAACCCCAAGACATTGCTGCAACTATCAAGACAGAGGTTTTCTATTTCTTCTGGAGTTGCCAACTTGGAGCTGGAAGGGCTCTCACTGATACAAAGAAAGAGTCTTTATGAGATGAGGTTGAAGATAGAGGAGAGCAGAAATGAACAATTGTAAAAGTCTTAATGCCAGGATTTGGATGCCTGGATTTAGCCATACCTGAACTCCATAAATTTTTTTGAGACAAAGTCTCACTTTGTCACCCCCAGTAGAGTGCCAGGTCATAGCTCACAGGAACCCCAAACTCTTGGGCGCAAGCCATCCTCTTGCTCAGTTTCCTGAGTAGCTGGGACAACAGGCACCCATCATAATGCCCAGCTATTTTTAGAGATGGGGTCTCATTCTTGCCCTGGCTGGTCTTGAATTCCTGAGCTCAAGCAATCCACCCACCTCAGCCTCCCAGGGTGCTAGGATTACAGCTGTGAGCCACCACATTGGCCTAACTCCATCCAATTTAATCTTGGACTTTCATGAGAACCATAATGGATTTTTGGCTGTTGCTAAATGTTGCTTTATTTATTTTTGCTTTATTTACTTTATGCTTAGGTTAGTTTAAATGGGTGTAGCTCTCAATCCTCAGCGTGGAGGCATGTGGGGTATGAGAAAAAGAGAGGCCTGAATTAGAAAAGGCAGCAGGGGAAGCAGTGTTCTTAGGATTGCTCAGGGTTCGGGTAAAGAAATGAAGTACAAGAAGTGATTAAGGGCTGGGCGCTTGTGGCTCAAGCGGCCAAGGCGCCAGCCACATACACCTAAGGTGGCAGGTTTGAATCCCCAGCCCGGGC
>NW_003852547.1:3250735-3252149 GCF_000181295.1 Otolemur garnettii | reverse complement strand
GTTAACCAGGTAGGAGAATTCCCAAGGGTATGTTGGAAGGATTTGAAGAGAGAACCAGGGAGCACTGGTGATTTCATGGAAATAAATTATTCATTGATAATGTGATGAGAGGGTCAGAGCAGATACAGTGCCCAAGGAAAGCTGGCACTTGTTAAATAAACATTAAAATAGGACAAAAACTTTGCGTGTGACACACCCACATGAACACACATATAGGCGCTAGATGTCTACAGTCTATGTCAGCACAAACTTCACTCAGAAGTTCCCAGCCGCTAAGGCCATATGTGTTCGTTGGGGAAGGTTTCCAATTTTTGCTAAAGGATGTGTTCTTGTTTGTCTGAAGAGACAAGTTTTGTAACTGGAACTGAAGTTTAGGGGGAACTTATGTATAAAAATGCAGAGTGGCCTGAGCCACTAGGGACTGTGAGGGTTATCTACTGAGTAAGGCTTCCTGAGGAGGAGACAGCTGAATGTGAGGGATGAATAAAAATCAGGCAGGTGCCGAGTGGGGTAGGGAAAAGCATTGTAGGTGGCAGGAAGAGAATACAACAGGTCGGAGGCAAACCAGAGTTTGGTACATTGAGGGGACTGACAGGTAGGCTGTGATTACAGCCTGGAGTGTAAAGAGAGGAGGTGGGAGATGGTGCTGGCAGGGTGAGAGGTAGTGGTGAGATTAAACCAAGACTAAAAGCCATTAAAGAAGCTGGGGCATTCCTAGGGAGTGCTAAGAAGCTGTGACAGAGTTTTGAGCAGGACAGGACCACAACATTGCCTTACATGGATTCCTCTGGATGCCATCTTCAGGGTGGGTTGAGAGAGGGTGAGATAGCAGGTCAGAGATGAAGAAGGAGGCTGGAATGCAGACTTGGGTGTAAGAAGGAGATGCCTGGGTCAGGCAGGGGCCATGCAGAAAAAGGATGGTGGACGGCCAGAAGAGAGATAGGGAGCTTTGGTACAGCCATGCAGTGAAGACTACTTGAAAAGAAAAAGGAAGGAACTACAGGTGCATGTACACATGGATGAATCTGAAAAACTCTATGGTGAATCAGAGAAGTTAGACACGTGGCTTGGCAGCCACAGCTCAGTGGTTAGGGTGCCAGCCACATAGCCACAAACACCAGGGCTAGTGGGTTCAAACCTAGCCCAGGCCTGCTAAACAACAATGATACTACAAAAAAAAAGCCAATGGGCAGTGCCTGTGGCTCAATGAATGGGGTGCTGGCCCCATGTACCGAGGGTGCGGATTCGGGCCTGACCCTTCAACAAAAAATAGCCAAGTGTTGCGGTGGGTGCCTGTGGTCCCAGCTGCTTGAGAGGCTGAGGCAAGAGAATCGCCTGAGCCTAAGAGCTGGAGGTTGCTGTGAGCTGTGATGTCACAGCACTCTACCAAGGGTGACAGGGTGAAAAAAAAAAA
>NW_003852547.1:3246369-3250653 GCF_000181295.1 Otolemur garnettii | reverse complement strand
AGAGAATTGCTTAAGCCCAAGAGTTTGAGGTTGCTGTGAGCTGTGACACCATAGCGCTCTACCAAGGGCAACATAGAAAGACTCTGTCTAAAAAAAAGAAGAAGAAGAAGGCAGACACAGCAAAGAATATACCATGTGATTTCATTTAAATGATGTTCCAGGACAGGTGTGGTGGAAAAAGATAGGAAAATGGTTCTGTCTTGACACGAGTTTGGGGTACACAGGTATAGCATGGATCCAAACTCAGAATGAATGGCGCTGTTAAGATCTGTGCATCTTATTATATGTAAATTTTACCTCAAGATAGAAAATAAAGAACAGTAAACAGAAAGTCCCCTGACTGTGAGGGGGCTGACAGTATACTGATATCTGCAACTTTCGTTGAACTGTATCCAAACATAAGCTGGAGCGATGGATGGATGGCAAGAAGGACAGATAGGCAGAAAGGTGGTAAAGCAGATATAGCAAAATGTTAATGGTGGAATCTAGGTGGCTGGTGTAAGGGTGTTTATTGTAAAATCCTTCAGCTTTTCTGTGTGTTTGGAAATGCTCATATTAAAATGTTGAACAAAACAAGAAATATGTAGGAGGCAAGGGGTACATGGTTTAGAAAGTGATCAATTATTTGATGTGGGCATAAAAGGGTTTTTTTGTTATTGTTTGTTTGTTGAGACAGAATCTCATTTTGTCGCCCTTGGTAGAGTGCCATGGTTTCATAGCTCACAGCAACCTCAAACTCTTGGGCTCAAGTGATCCCCTTGCCTCAGCCTCCTGAGTAGCTGGGACTACAGGTGCCGGCCACAATGCTCAGTTATTATTATTTTGTTGTTTTTGCAGTTCGGCTGGGACTGGGTTCAAACCTGCCACCCTCGGTATATGGGGCTGGTGCCCTACTCACTGAGCCACAGGCACTGCTCAATTTTTTTAGAGATAGGGTCTCTTGCTCACGCTGGTCTGGAACTCATGAACTCAGACATTCCACCCACCTCAGTCTCCCAGAGTGCTGGGATTACAGGCATGAGCCACCTTGCCTGGCCTAGAGTTTTTTTGTTTTGTTTTGTTTTAAGTATGCTCTGCATTGGACAAATGGAAGCCTTCATGTTTTAAGGTATGTTGGGGTCTTTTCCTGCCTTCCTCCTCTATCCTCTCCCCTGAATCTATTTGTCCAATAGTATACTGACCCATTAAATCAGTCATTCTTTCAGTTTATCCAACAAATGTTCACAGAGCACCAAACACATGCCTGCCCTTGTTGTAGGCACTGGGGGTACAGCGGTGAATACCACAGATAGAGAGCCCTCACCTGCCCTGTGGAATTTCCACTCCACTTGGGCAGGCTGAGACTACATACCAGAGGCATTAAGTGAAATATGTAATACATTAGATTGTGCAAAGTGCTATGGAGAATGCTCTGCAGGGAATGGGGATGGGGGGTGATTATTTTTGTTGGATAAGGAGAGCTGTAATTTTAAATAATGTGGTCATGGAACGGCCTAATGAGAATGTGACATTTGAGCAAAGACCTGAAAGTGAGGTGGGAAGCCATGTTGATTTCTGGAGGAATTGCATCCTGAGCTGAGAGAACAGCAAGGGCAAAGGCCTTGAGGTGGGACTTGCCTGGTAAGTTCCAAAGGTCAGCAAGGAGGCTAGTGTGGCCACAGCCAGGGGATGGATGTGGAGATTGGGAGGGGAGGTCAGAGAAGTGACATTAACAGGGAACAGTGGTGTAGGCAAATCACTTAGCAGTCTTTTATTTGTTTGTTTTATTTTTTGCAAAGAGCTCTCTCCATGGTATTATTATTATCTTCTGTTTTTAGAGACAAGGTCTCACCCAGTCACCCAGGCTAGAATGCAGCTAGATAATCATAGTTCACTATACCCTCGAGTTATTGAGCTCAAGTGATCCTCCCTCCACAGCATCGGTTCTCAACCTGTGGGTCGCGACCCCACAGGAACTGTATTAAAGGCTTGTGGCATTAGGAAGGTTGAGAACCACTGCTCCACAGCCTCCCACATTGCTGAGATTATAGGCCTGAGCCACTACTCATAGGAAGAGTCTTTTAGATTATGTGAGGACTTTGGCTTTCCACTCTGCGAGGGAGATAGGAATATGGGAGGCTTTTACACAAAGAAGTCACACCTGAGTTAGGTTTGAATAAAGGGAAAAGCCTTCAAAGTCCTCTTTCTCTTCAGCTGGGAAAGAACTAGAAGCTCTCTAGTTCAGTGGTTCTCAACCTTCCTAATACTGCGATGTATTTTCATTGCTACAAAGGGGTCACGACCCATGTGTTGAGAACTGCTGCTTTAGTTTATAAAACAAACCACTCGGCTCGGCGCCTGTGGCTCAAGCGGCTAAGGCGCCAGCCACATACACCTAAGGTGGCGGGTTCAAATCCCCAGCCCGGCACGCCAAACAACAATGATGGCTGCAACCAAAAAATGGCCAGGCGTTGTGGCGGGCGCCTGTAGTCCCAGCTACTTGGGAGGCTGAGGCAAGAGACTCGCTTGAGCCCAGGAGTTGGAGGTTGCTGTGAGCGTGATGCCATGGCACTTTACCCAGGGACATAGCTTGAGGCTCCGTCTCAAAAAAAAAAAAAAAAACCACTCAGTGAGATTTCTTTGCTCACAAATTTGCAATCTGGGCAGGGGTCAGCAGGGATGGCTCATCTTTGCTCTACTTGACATCCTCTGGGGCAGCTTTTTTTTTTTTTTTTTTTTTTTTTTTTTTGAGAGAGTCTCACTATGTTGCCCTCGGTAGAGTGCTGTGCTGTGGCATCACAGCTCACAGCAACCTCAAACTCTTGGGCTTAAGCCATTCTCTTGTCTCTGCCTCCCAAGTAGCTGGGACTACAGGTGCCTGTCACAATGCCTGGCTATTTTTTGGTTGCAGTTGTCGTTGTTTAACCCAGCATCCTAGGTATATGTGGCTAGTGCCCTACCCACTGAGCTATAGGTGCCGCCCCTCTGGGGCAGCTTGAAGGCTATGGGCTGGAATGATTCAAAGCTTCCTCATTTACCCATCGGGCGGTAAATGCTTCCTGTCAGCTGGGACCTCACCTGGAAACTATGGCTGGAATATCTATTTATAATCTTTCCATGTGGCTGCTTAGACTTCCTCATATCATGGCAGGTAGGACCCAAAGGCCAAGGAAGGGGAGAGGGAGGAGAAAGGAAGGGGAAAGCAGAAACCTGTCTCCTTTTATGACCTACCTTTGGAAGTCGTGCACTGTCACTTCCACATTTGCCTCTTTGGGGGGGGGTGTGTGTGTGTGTGTGAAGACTATCAGAGTCCTGCCCAACTTCAAGGAGAGAGAAAAACTCTGTTTCTTGATGGAAGGAAGGTCATGTTTCCATAAGAAAAAGCATATGAGATCCAAAACATTACTGGGCCATTTGGGGAAAATAACATCTGTCACACCCTTCATATCTTGGAGCTTTCCCCATGAGCAGCATCTGGGAGTCATAGGCTTTAGGATACCAGAGAAGAAACACTTATTTTATTAACAAGGAGAGGAGTTCAGCAAAAAAAAAAAAAGCAGAATGTGCATGAACCCTATTCCAGTAAGTGGCCATGCTGGCCACTCTGTCCTGCTTATGTGTTTGGACATTTTACTTCTGTTGACTCACATTAACTACTGCCCACAGTTGGGGACAATTGCTCCTAAGCTATTCACAGCTACCTTCTTGTGATCTGATGATTTTTCTCTCCAATCCCCTTTCACCCACTCTGACTCCTAGTATGGTGGGTTTTTTCATCTAGCTGGCATCCCTGGAACACTGAAGGCAGAAAATCCCTTTAAGTCAAGCCAAGGCCAACCTGGAATCAGGTGATGGAAATAACAATCCAAATCCCAAGCATGATGTACAGCTGCTGCCTAGCTCTTATTGCAATGTCTCAGCAGCCTCGTTAAATGGGCTCCATTGTTTGCCTATAAGGTAGTAGTTAGGATTCCAGGCTCTGGAACCAGACTGCCTGAGTCCAAATCCTGACTCCACTATTTACCAGCTGTGTGAACTTGGCAAAGTTACTTGATCTCTCTGTAGCTCAGAGAGTTGATTTTAAAAAGGCACTGTGGTAGATTAAATTGTTTCCAAAGCTCTTCTCTCTTCTTGTTACAGAATTATACATATATCTTTGACTTTACCATAAGACTTTACAAGAGTCTTCTAAATACATTTCCTGGCCCATTGATGGGTTGGGCTTGGTCATGTGACTTCCTTTGGCCAATAGGCTGCGAGTGTGCTGTTATATTTTCTCTCTCTCTCTCTCTCTCTCTCTCTCTC
>NW_003852547.1:3241325-3246349 GCF_000181295.1 Otolemur garnettii | reverse complement strand
CACACACACACACACACACACACACACACACACCACGACCAAACTCCTCAAAGTGCCACCTGGTGGTATGACAAAATAAGTGAATCTGAATCAGATCAAGCCTCCAGATGTAATAACTGGTTTTATTTATGGTTGACAGGAGAGGCAGTGGGCAGATATATGTTAACACCACGAAGAATCAATCAACCCAATATAGACTGTGGGAAACTCCAGACCAGTGCTGTCCAATAGAACTTTCTGTGATGTTGAAAATGTTCTATATCTGAACCATCCTTGTGGCAACTGAGCACTTGAAACGTGGTGTGATTGAGAGACTGACTGATTTATGTATTTATTTATTTAGGGGTAGCTTTTTAAAAAAATTGAGGCAAGGGAGATGCCTGTGGCTCAGTGGGTAGGGCGCCAGCCCCATATACCAAGGGTAGTGGGTTGGAACCCGGCCCTGGCCAAACTGCAACAATAAAAAAATAGCTGGGCGTTCTGGTGGGTGCCTATAGTCCCAGTTTCTTGGGAGGCTGAGGCAGGAGAATCACCTAAGCCCAGGAGTTAGAGGTTGCTGTGAGCTGTGACACTCTAGCACTCTGCCAAGGGCAATAAAGTAAAACTCTGTCTCCAAAAAAAAAAACAAATGGAGGCAAAATTCCCATAGCTTACAACTATCTATTTTAAAGTGTACAATTTGGAGGCATTTAGTACAATCACAGTGTTGGTGCAACCATCATTTCCATTGATAATCCTCATCACTTGACAGGGCTGGGAGTTACCACCTGGTACAGACCTTCTTCCATTGTTTCCATTGTCAGTTCCAAGACAGTTTCATTACCCCCCAAAGAAAACCCCATACCCTTGGTCAGGTAACCCATTAAGCCAGGCATCCTCAAACTACAGCCCATGGGCCACATGCAGCCTGTCTAGAACATTTATCCAGCCCGCCAGGTGTTTTTGCTGTCACTGCCTGACCTGCTTAGCAGCCGACTCATCCCGGGCCCTGCAGTCCAGCCCTCCAACGGTCTGAGAGACAGTGAACTGGCCCCCTGTTTAAAAAGTTTGAGGACCCCTGCATTAAGCAGTCACACCCCATGTCCACTAACCCCCCAGCATCTGATGACCTCCAATGTGCCTCTATGGATTTACCCATTCTGGATGTCTTTCTTTCTTCCTTCCTTCCTTTCTTTTTTTTTTTTTTTATTTGAGACAGAGTCTCAAGCTGTTGCCCTGGGTAGAGTGCTGTGGCATCACAGCTCACAGCCATCTCCAACTCTTGGGGTTAAGTGATTCTCTTGCCTCAGCCTCCCAAGTAGCTGAGACTACAGGCACTTGCCATAATGCCCAGCTATTTGTTGTTGTTGCTGCAGTTGTCATTGTTGTTTCAGCTGGCCCGGGCTGGGTTCGAACCTGTCAGCCTTGGGTGTATATGGCTGGTGCCCTACCCACTGAAGCTATGAACGCCACCCCATTCTAGATATTTCATATAAATGGAATTGGACAATATGTGGCCTTTGGGTCAGGCTTCTTTCACTTTGCATAATTTTTCAAGGTCCACCCACATTTTCGCATGCAACAGGGCTTCATTTCTCTCTGTGACTGAACATTGTTTGATTCTACGGATGGACACATTTTGTTTATTTATCCATTCAAGTTGATGGACATTTGGGTTGTTTTCATCTTTTTGGATATTGTGAATAGTGCTGTGAACATTTGCATGCAAGTATTTGAGTGTTCATTTTCAATTCTTTTGGATGTATGCCTAGAGTTGGAATTGCTGGGTCACACGATAATTCTATGTTTAATTTTTTGAGGAGCCACCAAACTGTTTTCCATAGCAGCCGCACCATTTTATATTCCCACCAGCAATAGACAAGGGTTCCATGAGCACTATAGATCCATAGTGATGGGGGGAGGAGAAGGGCCTCCCTTTCTGCCCTAAAGTTGAGTATCCACAATATAATCCTCACCCCTTGACAGGGCTGGGAGTTACCACCTGGTACCGACGTCCTGAACCTCACTGGGATTAGAGTGTCTCTTCTATCCTCTTTGAGTTGATGATAAAAGGCTGCTTTCTCTTCTAGTTTCTAGCTGAATGATTGCCCTGGAAGGAGGTTGGCAGTGTGTCCCAGCAATTGGGGGAGAGGATTTTCCCATCACAATTAAGACAGGCCAGTGGATCAGACACTAGTCTTAGAGTTTGAGAAACCTGGGTCAGATCCAGACTCTGTCACTTACACAGTGCATGCCCTTGGGAAAGTTACACAGAGTCTTTCCAACTCATCTTTCTCCATCTGTACAATGGGACCACTATAGTACCTACATACCTGAGACTGTGGTGCTTGGAACTGGTCTGTTTGCAGTATTTGTTGTCATTCACTCATTTATCCACTTGCTTATTCATTCAAACATTGATGATGCATCTGTTGCCTGCCAGTTGCTAGAGACACAACTTGATGAGAACTACCCCAGCCCACCTAGGGGCTCCAGTCTGGAGGGTGGAGGTACAAGGTTCAGACAAGCAGCTTTACCACGCAGGGCGGACTTGTGTATGATCCATGCATGTGTTGATGACATAGTGTCAAGTCACAGGCTGCCATCAGCACACAAATCAGTATCCACCCATGTGGATTCTAATAAATACACATGTCAGCACGTGTCCTAGTATCAAGATCTATGTTTTAGCCTTAGGCATGCTTTGATAGTAGCAGGTTTATTGATGATGGCACGTGGACACATGTTGGTGCTGATAGTGACTGATAGTGACATCTGTAAACATTAGGGTTCTGTAAAAAGGGCAAAAGGGCACCTTGGGGCCTGCCCAGTCTGCCAATACAGAAAGAATCCAATAACAACCATCAGAGACCAGAACTTTTCCCATTTTATGTATAAACAGCAAGAACTTTGCACCATTTAAATGTACTCCAAATTTTCCAAGAAAGGAACGACACGTAAATCAAGGGGAAGATCATACCCTGTTTCGGACAGAAGTTGGTATTGGAAATATTCACCATTTCAGAGAATTATATTGCCAATGTCTGTCCCCTTGTGTTATTTGAATCCCAGACAATCTAAGCTGGTCACTTTGCTTTGCTTTGGCTTCTGTCATAGTCCACAAAGATATATGAATGTTCTTACTTAGTACTTAATTTAAGAAAAGGTCAAATATTAGGTTGGGTGTGGTGACTTATGCCTGTAATCCTAGCACTCTGGGAGGCCAAGGTGGGTGGATTGCTTGAGCCCAGGAGTTTCACACCAGCTTGAGCAAGCAAGACCCTGTCTCCATTAAAAATAGAAAACCTAGCTGGGCAATGTGGTGGGTGCCTGTAGTTTTAGCTACTGGGGAGGCTGAGGCAAGATGATCACTTGAGCCCAAGAGTTTGAGGTTGCTATGAGCTATGATGCCATGTACTCTACCCAGGGTGGCAAAGTGAGACTCTGTCTCAAAAAAAAAAAAGTTGATTATTATATCAAGAAAAATAGACCTTTGACTGAATATTGCCTTATTCACCTTAAATCTAAACTTATAATTTGTCAACAGCAGGAACATCTGACTCTGTATGTCTGTGGATAGAATCGTGTGCAAGCTTTGACCTAATGAAACATCTCGTACCTAAGATGAGATAAATTATAGGCTTACCATCTGTCAGCCACAATTTCAAGATCCAAATAACTCTGAAAAGGGAGAGGATTGTTGTCTAATCTATTTGGTGGCAAGAATTGACCTGAGCTGATGCAAACCTGTTTTGGTAGACTATATTTTTTATTCTACTTTGGTGTGAATAGGCCAAATTTCACTGCATAAATGTTGATGTGCCTACTCCTGCAATCCCGGCACTTTGGGAGGCTGAAGCAGGACAATTGCTTGAGGCTAGGAGTTGGAGACCAGCCTGAGAAATATATCAAGACCTTGTCTCTCTGGCTCAGCACCTGTTGCTCAGTGGTTAGGGCACTGGCCACATTAAAAAAAAAAGTAGCCAGGCATTGTAGTGGGCTCCTATAGTCCCAGCTACTTGGGAGGCTGAGGCAAGAGAATCTCGTAAGCCTAAGAGTTTGAGGTTGCTGTAAGCTGTGATGCCACAGCACTCTACTGAAGGAGACATAGTGAGATTCTGTCTCAAAAAACAAAAACAAAAAAAACCTTGTCTCTAAAAAAAAATGTAAAAATTATCCATACATGGTGGTATGTACCTGTGGTGTCCTAGCTGGGAGGCTGAAGTGGAAGGAGTCCTTGAACTCAGGAGTTCAAGGCTGTGGTGAGCTATGACTGGGCCACTGTGCTCCAGCTTGGGTGACAAGCAAGACACTGTCTCTAAAAAAAAATAATGTTGGCTCAGCGCTCATAGCATAGTGGTTATAGCACCAGCCACATACACCGAGGCAGGTGGGTTCAAACCCAGCCCAGGCCAGCTAAACAATGACAATTGCAGCAAAAAATAGCTGGGCATTGTGGTAGTCCCAGCTACTTGGGAGGCTGAAGCAAGAGAATCACTTAAGCCCAAGAGTTTGAGGTTGCTGTGGGCTATGATGCCACAGCACTCTACCAAGGGTGACATAGACTGTCTTAAAAAACAAAAATTAAAAAAAAAGTGAAAAAAATAATGTTGATGTGTTTGACTCCAGGAGCCTCCCTGAGCCCAGCTGGGGTGGTACATCTTTTATATGTCCCACCTTTTAAAAATCCAAACACCTCCTCAATTCCTACACACACACCTAGTAAGGACGGTAGACAGTATTTTTGTCTGCTTGCTTTTTTCCCCCATATTACAGATAATGTATTGCAGTGATTTTTATCAGAGATTGTATGTGCAGTTATGTGGTGTGAATTGCATTTTATGATAATAAAAGAAATGTTACAAAACATTCATTTTTATTTATTTATTTATTTATTTTTAAGGAGAAGTAGGCCAGGTGAGGTGGCTCATGCCGGTGCTGTAATCCTAGTACTCTGGGAGGCTGAGGTGGGTGGATTGTTTGAGCTCAGGAGTTTGAGACTAGCCTGAGCGAAAGCGAGACCCCATCTCTACTTTAAAAAAAAA
>NW_003852547.1:3237599-3240974 GCF_000181295.1 Otolemur garnettii | reverse complement strand
AAAAGAAAGAAAGAAAGAAAAGGGAGAGTACTGGGTAGAATAGAGTTGAGAACTGAAGCCAGTGGCTTCCAAAGTACAGCTGCCGATCCCTACGGGCTCTCTGAGATCCTTTCAAGCATCCTTTGACCGCAAGATCAAAACCATTTTTCATACCAATACTAAGATGTTGTTTGATTTGCTCTTCTCTCTGATATACAATGAAGTTTTCCAGAGTTATCACTCAACCAGAGGTTAAGTGATAAGTAATAATATCCTTGCTGTGATAGTAACATGTAACAGATTTAGTATGGATTTCTGAGCTCAAGAAGAAGTAAATTTTAAAAGAATGCCTCAGTGTGGCGGCGCCTGTGGCTCAGTGAGTAGGGCACCGGCCCTATATACTGAGGGTGTTGAGTTCGAACCCAGCCCAGCCAAACTGCAACAAAAGAATAGCCGGGTGTTGTGGTGGTTCGGGAGGCTGAGGCAAGAGAATCGCCTAAGCCCAGGAGTTGGAGGTTGCTGTGAGCTGTGTGATGCCATGGCACTCTACTGAGAGCAATAAAGTGAGACTCTGTCTCAGAAAAAAAGAAAGAAAGAAAGAAAGAAAGAAAGCCAGCCAGCCTCAGTTTAAATTTAAACAAGGGCAGATGCTGGTGCAGATTTGGAGAGAAGGGAACATTTTTGTGACTGTTGGTGGGATTGCAAACTAACACAGCCTCTTTGGAAAGAAGTATGGAGACTCCTCAAGGAACTCAAAATAAACCTTCCATTTGATTCTGCAATCTCCTAACTAGGCATCTGCCTGGAAGAAAAAAATCATCTTATCATAAGGACATTTGCACTAGATTGTTATTGTAGCTCAGTTTACAGTCACCAAAATATGGAAACAACCCAAGTGCCCATCAACCCATGAATGGATCAATAAACTGTGGTATATGTATACCATGAAATGCTATTCAGACAGAAAAAGATGGATATTTTACATCTTTTGTCTTAATCTGGGTGAAACACATTCTTTTGTCTTAATCTGAGCTGAAACACATTCTTCTTAGTAAAGTATCACAAGAATGGAAAAGCAAGTATCCAATGTACTCAATACTATTATGAAGCCAGTAGACGGTCTAATACACATCCACAGGAGAGAAAAACTCAATTCCATTCGAGTTGGGGGCAGGGGGAAGAGGGAAGTGGAGAAAGGAGGAGGGAAGGGACTGGTGCGCTCCCACCAAAAGGCACAACGTACTGGCACCTCCTGGGGGCGGGACACAACTACAAAGGGACTTTAACAAACGCAAACATTATAACCTAATCGTTTGAAACCTCAGATTACAATTTTTTAATCTGAAATTTTAAAAAAATTAAATAAGATAAATATTGATAGCTACCCAGTGGTGTGGTGGTGCCAGCCTCTACTGGCCCGGGAGAGCCAATTGTTAAACTTTCAGGATCTTGTGAACAGTTATTAACCCTTCCGTAGTTCAAAACGGATCGCTGGTGAAGAGTTTTTAAACTGCAGAATCAGAAAATGCTGTATGAGGGCTTTCTACCCTCTCCGGAGAGGTTTTTTTTTTTTTTTTTTGACAAGAGTCTCAAGCTGTCGCCCTGAATAGAGAGCAGTGGCATCACAGCTCACAGCAACCTCCAACTCTTGAGCTCAAGCGATTCTCTTGCCTCAGCCTCCCACGTAGCTGGGACTACAGGTGCCCGCCACAACTCCTGGTTGTTTTGGTTTTAGTTGTCATTATTGTTGGCAAGCCCGGGCCAGATACGAACCCGCTAGCTCAGGTATATGTGGCTGGCGCCCTGGCCGCTTGAGCTACAGGCGCCAAGCCCGGAGAGCTGTTTTATTAGTACTCCACTGTATATAATGCCAGGAACAAAAGCTTTGGGGGGGGGGTCCTCATTTTAAGAGTATAAAGAAGTTCTGAGATTAAATTATCTGAGAAACAAACAGTGGTTTATCTGTTCTTTCTTTCTTTCTCAGAGTCTCACTTTATCGCCCTAGGTAGAGTGCTGTAGCGTCACAGCTCACAGCAACCTCCAGTTCCTGGGCTTAGGTGATTCACCTGCCTCAGCGTCTCGAATAGCTGGTACTACAGGCGCCCGTCACAGCGCCCGGCTATTTTTTTGTTGCGGTTTGGCCGGGGCGGGTTTGAATCCACCACCCTCAGTATATGGGGCTGGCGCCCTACTCACTGAGCCACAGGCGCCATCCGGTTTATCTACGCTAACCTAAAAAAAAAAAAGTGGAACCCTAAGTAAGCCTGACACGCCCTCTGGTGGCACAAATTGGGATGACTCTGTTAGTATACACAAACACACCTGAAAGGGTGTGTGTGTGTGTGTGTGTGTGTGTGTATTTGGTTCTGAAGAAACAGCAACCTACAGATAAAGGCCACACTGATTTTCTATTTTTCGTGGATTGATTTTACATGTTACTGTCTCCAATTCATTGAAAAGTTATGTGCCAGGAACTGTTATAAACATTTCACATCATATATAATTTAATCTTCACATCTATCCTCACATTTATTTCCTGAACCATTTGAGAGTAAATGGCCAACATAATGCCTCATCACCTCATCTCAAAATATTTTGGTGTATAATTCTTACAAATAAGGGTGCTCTCCTAACACAACCAAATCAAAGATTAATAAATTAACATGATAGGGCAGCACCTGTGCTCAGTGGGTAGGGTCCTGGCCCCATATACCAAGGGTGGTGGGTTCAAACCCGGCCCTGGCCAAACTGCAACAAAAAAATAGCTGGGCGTTGTGGCAGGCACCTATAGTCCCAGCTACTTGGGAGGCTGAGGCAAGACAATCGCCTAAGCCCAGGAGTTGGAGGGTGCTGTGAGCTGTGATGCCACAGCATTCTACCAGGGCGACAAGTGAGACTGTCTCAAAACAAACAAACAAACAAACAAACAAACAAACAAACACAATTCAGAACCACCCATGACATTTAATTTAATTTGGCTTTTATGGTCTTCACACTTCTGAAGCTAGCCAGCCAATTTTTTCATAGGACATTTTTCAACTGGGTTTGTCCGACATTTTCTCATGATCTAGCTTCAGGAACATCACAGAAATGAGTGTTTTTCTTGTTACTTCCTTGCAGGTGATATGTGATTACATTTTGTCATTACCCATGATGTTGACTTTGATCACTTGATTAAGGCGGTGCTTACCAGTATCTCCTCTGTCAAGAGACCCTTTTTCCTTGGGATGGCACTTGTGGCTCAGTGAGTAGGATGCTGGCCCCATATACTGAGGGTGGTGGGTTCGAACTTGACCCCGGCCAAACTGCAACAAAAAATAGCCTGGCATTGTGGTGGGTGCCTGTAGTCCCAGGTACCCAGGAGGCTGAGGCAAGAGAATCACCTAAGCCCAAGAG
>NW_003852547.1:3233032-3237214 GCF_000181295.1 Otolemur garnettii | reverse complement strand
AAAAAAAAAAAAAGTTTGGTGGGAAGATACTTTGGCATTCTGTAAACATTTCCTCCCTCTTCAAACTTTCACTCTCTACTTGTACTGAAAGTTGCCAGATGAAAACATTCTAGTTGTCTTTTCTACATTTATTATCATTCCACAGTAAGGAAAATATTCCTTTCATTTATTTTTTTCATGGATTCCTGGATTCTTATTTTATTCATCGGTCAAAATGAATTATTATAGATTATAATGGAGATAGGATATATTATGATCCATTAATATCTTTATTTTTATTCTCAAATTATCCAAGATTTAGTGAGCGGAAGCCCCTTCATGATTGAACTTGCGTCTTTTTGTTTTTTTAAGAGACAGGGTCTCGCTCTGTCACCCAGGCTAGAGTGCAGTGATGTGATCATAGCTCACTGCAGCCCCGACCTCCTGGGCTCAAGCATCCTGCCTCAGCTTCTGGAATAGCTGGGACTACAGGCACACACCACAACACCTAGTTCATTTCTTCTATTTGTAGTAGAGACAGGATCTCACTCTTGCTCAGGCTGGTCTTGAACTCTCGTGCTCAAGAGATCCTCCAGTCCTCAGCCTCCCAAAGTGTTAGGATTAAAGATGTGAGCCACCCCACCTGGCCGGAACTCTTTTTGGTTTGAGACAGAGTCTCCTTTTATTGCCCTCGGTAGAGTGCTGTGGCCTCACAGCTCACAGCAACCTCCAATTCCTGGGCTTAGGTGATTCTCTTGCCTCAGCCTCCCAAGTAGCTGGGACTACAGGTGCCCGTCACAACACCTGGCTATTATCTTGTTTTGCAGTATGTCCAGGGCCGGGTTCAAACCTGCCACTCTTGGCATATGGGGCCGGTGCCCTACCCACTGAGCCACAGGCACCACCGTGGAACTCATATTTTATAACAGAGGGAAAGGATAATCTTTTATCAAATAGCTGTCCAACAACAACAAGTTGCCCAAATAAAAAGAAAATTAATTTGAAACTCTACCTATACCATACAAAAAAATAAATTTCATGTGAATAAAAGGCTTAAATATGAAAATTGCAACTACAGAGCATTTAGAAGACCACCTACTATCATATCTCATGACCTCTATAAAGCACTATCTTTCAAACAAAAACAGAAAACAGTAATCACAAAAAATATTCTTTCTCATAAAATTAAGAAATTTTATGAATATAAATAAACCATTAGTAAGGGTGGACATCCAAGCCACCAAGTGGGAGAAGCTATTTGTAATACATAGGACTAAAAAAGATAAATGTTAAGAAGATATAATGGGGAAAAAAAGAAGAAGATATGATGGGGCTGGGCGCAGTGGCTCACACCTGTAATCCTAGCACTCTGGGAAGCCAAGGTAGGCAGATTGCTTGAGCTCAGGAGTTCGAGACCAGCCTGAGCAAGAGCAAGACCCCAGTCTATACAAAAAATGAAAAACTGAGTCAAGAGCATCATTTGAGCCCAAGAGTTTGAGGTTGCTGTGAGCTATGATGCCACAGCCCTCTACCAAGGGGGACAAAGTAACACTTCTGTCTCTCTCTCTCTCTCCATATATACATATATATGGAATTTATAAAGGAATATAAATATATAGAAGATGTAACCAAATTTTGAAATAATGGAGAACACAGACAACTCAATACAAAATGAACAAAATGCTCGAAAAGGCACTTTACCGAGAAGAAATCCAAATGACCAACTGATATTTGAAAAGTTTCTCAACTTCCTTTTCCAGTGAAGAAATGCATATGAAATGCGCAGTGAAACCCCACTCATCCTGCACCCTTGGCAAAAAGTCAATTGGGAAGAATGTGTAGCAACTGGAACATTCATTCGCTGGTGGTGGCTGGATAAATTGATACAACCAATTTGGAAACATTGTGCTCTTCTCTGGTAAAGATACACATGCCTTATGGTACAGTAATTCCACTCTTAAATGTATTTCCTAGAGAACCTCCCATATATGGGAGATTATTCTTAATAACAATGTATTATTGCATTATTAATGTAATTAATATATTATTGTATTATTATAATAATTATCAATTACATTAGTAATGTAATAATTCCACTCTTAAATGTATTTCCTGGAGAATCTCCCATATATGGGAGATTATTATAATTATTATTATAGTATGTTACAAGTGAGTTGATGGTTCTCTTGTTCATAATTGTAAAAAAAAAAAATGGCAACAACAAAATAATCTACCTGCTGTGGGAGCAGCGCGGCCCCAGTGCTGATGCTCCGTCCTGCTCCTCCCCATTGGACTGAACCATCTACTCATAATCTCTAACCTTTCATTGAAGGTGTTTTCAGGTGACCACTGGTGATCTGATTTTAAGCAAAATGAGTCACTGTCCCCACCCCCACCCCCAGAAACAGGTGGATTGCAAACAGCCTTTCTTTTTTTTTTTTTTATTTGAGACAGAGCCTCAAGCTGTCCCCCTGGGTAGAGTGCCGTGGCATCACGCTCACAGCAACCTCCAACTCCTGGGCTCAAGCGAGTCTCCTGCCTCAGCCTCCCAAGTAGCTGGGACTACAGGCGCCCGCCACAACGCCCGGCTATTTTTTGGTTGCAGCCATCATTGTTGTTTGGCGGGCCCGGGCTGGGGATTCGAACCCGCCACCTTAGGTGTATGTGGCTGGCGCCTTAGCCGGTTGAGCTATAGGCGCCGAGCCCGCAAACAGCCTTTCTAAGTGAACTCCTGGGTGTGGGTGACAAAGGGAGGTGGCTTTCTGGCTTTCTCTTTGTCTCCTTTCTGTACTGTGGTAGCTTCAGGCACCCTCTGCCCACAACAGAGGGTGAAATTCCTCACATTCTCCCCTTCGTTCATAATATGTGTCTAATTCTCATAATCCTCTGCCAGCTTTCTACTTGCTAATATGGCTAGGTAGTTTCTTGAGATATATATGGTATTTATGCTCTAGGAATTCCCCCCATGTTTCAAGAAAGTTGTATCATTTTTTAATTTCTCTCCCTTGGTATTTCTGCAGGGCAGAAAGTAGAAGCGCTCTGCCTTTTCCTGTCCACAAGCAGAGTCCAAGTTCCCCCTAGACCCTCTGCTGGAGAGGGTGAGCTGAGAGCCAGAAGACTTTCACAGGCCAGAGGAAATGAGGGTTACCTGGGCCCTGGACCCAGATTAGGACATAAGGCGGTGGCTGGACCCACAGAGCTGGAGTCTGGCCACAGGTGTCCCTGTCCTGGAAAAAGTGTGTGTTTTTATAAAAGTTATCTCTTTCTCCCATTAATTCACTCCCTGCAGGAGTTGCCTTGCGCTGGTGGTTCAGCTCAATGTCTATCTGTCAGGCAACAGGACCCCAAGTAGTGGCTTGGGTTTTTCTGAGACAGAGTGTCACTCAGTCACCCTGGGTAGAGTGCTATGGTGCCATCATACTTCATAGCAACCTCAAACTCTTAGGCCCAAGTGATCCTCTTGCCTCAGCCTCCTAAGAACCTGGGACTAATGGTGCCCATTACCATGCCTGGCTAGTTTTTCTATATTTAGTAGAGATGGTGCCTCACTCTTGCTCAGGCTGGTCTTAAACTCCTGAGCTCAGGTGATTCACCTGCCTCGGCCTCCCAGAGTGCTGGGATTACTGCACCCAGCTTGTGATCATTCACTGTGTGCTCAGGTCTGCAGGTTTGGGGGGGTATCTTGTAGCCCCGGAAGTCTGTTTTAGGCAATGACAACTAGGAGGGCAGAGAAAAAGAAAGTGCAGAGAGGTCTCCTTTAGTCACCAGGTGACGAATGAGTCAAAAAAAACTATGGCCTCTGTTGGGTGTTCCTCTCAGGTCACAGCAGAAAGGAGTGAGCCAGCTACCAGCTTCAGATATTCCTTATTCCTGAGACACAGATGCAGTTTGGGAGTTGACTGTTTCTGGCTGGAAATGGGGACCTGAGGGGACCAGGATAACAATTGCTGTAGCAACATCCACCACTCACTGCTCAGTTATCCGTGTTGCACGCTCTGCTACACATTTAGTATCTGTAAATTTATTTTTTGCAGATCCTCTTGTTATTGACATTTTCTTTTTCTTTTTCTTCTTCTTTTTTTTTTTTTTTTTTTTTGAGACAGTGTCTCAGGGTGCTGGATTTGAACCCGCTAGCTCCAGTGTATGTGGCTGGTGCTCTAGCAGCTGACCTACAGGCGCCAAGCTTTTTTTTTTTTTTTTTTT
>NW_003852547.1:3216044-3233012 GCF_000181295.1 Otolemur garnettii | reverse complement strand
TGTTGCCCTCAGTAGCGTGTCATGGCATCATAGCTCACAGCAACCTCAAACTCTTGGGCTTAAGCGATTCTCTTCTCTCAGCCTCCCAAGTAGCTGGGACTACAGGCTCCCGCCACAACACACAGTTATTTTTGTTGTTGTTGTTATTGTTGTTTAACAGGCCTGGGTTGGATTTAAACCTGCCAGCCACGGTGTATGTGGCCGGTGCCCTGACCACTGACCTACAGGCGCCGAGCTTTTTCTTTTCTTTTTTTGAGACAGAGTCTCACTATGTTGCCCTCGGTAGAGTTCTGTGGCATCACAGCTCACAGCAACCTCAAACTCTTGCCTCAGCCTCTCAAGTAGCCGGGGCTACAGGCTCCCTCCACAACGCCCAGCTATTTTTCTTTGTTGTTGTTGTCATTGTTGTTTAGCAGGCCTGGGCTGGGTTCAAACCCACCAGTCCTGACACATGAGGCCAGTGCCCTAAACACTGAGTAGGGGTGCTGAGCTGAAAAGGTATCTTTCAAAAATGAGTATGTTATTAAATGAGGCATTTGCTATACTTCTTCCTAAGAGCCCCAGATGGGGAGCATGTTTTCTAAACTATATCTAAAAAGTAGAATGTGGAATCAATCCATCCTCCTCCCCTTAAGGGCTGTCCGCTGGTTAATGAATTAAAAAAACAAGACTAAAAAACAAACCCCACACCCAGCCACATACACCAGAGCTGGCAGGAAAAAAAATAACACTAAGATATCCAAATTATTCTCCAGAGTGGAACCAGGGAACAGCTTCAACAATCCAAATTAGTCTGTTACAGAGTTATCACAAGCATGCCTTGCTTTAAAACAAACAAACTTTTTTTTAAAACAACAAAACAAAAACTACTACTGATCACTTTTCTGACAATATACTGTTACTGAAAATGAACTAGTATTGGGAGGGGAAGGAGGGGGCATACCTAGGGGCCTGTCTGACGCGAGTGCACGTGGGTAGGTGCAGGGCATTTGTCATTATTGCAAAAGTGAACTTTAATTTTTAATCTTTAGTTTGGTTTAAACATTGCTTTTAGTATGGTGCCAACATCAGCTGTGCAGAAAGGACCCTGGAGAGATGTTTATAGCAGCACACACCTGCGGCTCTTCTTAGGTTCTGGACATTCCAGGGCAGCCAAATATTGCTTCATCAAATGCATTCTTTAAACCTTTCTGTGTAAGTGCAAGACACTCCACATACAGCCTTCAGGCCACTGGCCAGCTTTTCAGCAGTCTCTGACGTGCTAGGCTTCTTTTTGTTGTTGGCAAGTTTCTCAATAGTAGAAGGGTCATCTCTGAGATCAATTTGGTACCAACAAGCAAAAAAGGAGTCTTTGGGCGATGGTGGTTATCTCAGGCATCCACTTTTCTTTCACGTTTTCAGATGCAGATAAAGAGATCACCAAAAAACAGACTAGAAATACATGTTTGTGGATAACTCATCGGTCATAATCTGTCATAATCAGATTGCCCTGCAGTATCAAAAAGTCCAAGAGTATATGGCTGTCCACCAATCATAACTGTGACTGCATAGTCGCCAGAAACAGTCAGAATATATTGAGATGGGACGCATGTTTTACCATCGCCTACCACAATGCACTTAATTGTCTGCATGGCTGAAATAATTTTGTATCCACTTTAAATCTGATGTTGACCACAGCAGCCCCACGGGGGCGTTGGCAGCACTGCCCCCAATTGAATTATTTTTGAAAGCAAAATAAAGTAAAGTAAGTATTTTGAAATATACTTACTGCAAAGCACAGTAAGTATATTCTTCCTTTTACTCTTTTTCTTTTGATCAACATAATTTAAGTGTGTCATGGAAGTTTAACTGTAGATTCAAGTGTGCCTTGAGATAAGAAAGGTTGAAAAACACCACTTTAGAGGAGGGAGCAGACTCAGGAGAGATGAGCACTGGCTGCCTGGGCTGAGAAAGGACTCAGCACCTGCTGAATATAGACCCACCTGCCATCACCAAAGAGAGCCTGAGGGAGTTGTCCTTCAACGTGAGTGCAGAACAGATAACATCATTTTGGGGGCTCATTGCAAGATGACCATGCAGCACTTCTTGTTCAAGACTCATTATGAATTCCAAGACACTGACAGCAGAACATCAAACCCAGCACAGGGCCCTTCTAAGTGCTGATGGCCCACCCAGGAAGCTGGCTTGGGGGCCCATTCTTTTGACATCAGTTAACACCCTGTGAGATCCTAGACAAGATTACAACCACATACAAGCTATTCTTCTCTCCCCCTCCTTGAATTTCAGTTCCACTTGTGATTTTTTTGCGGTCCATGGAACACAATAGCATGATCATGCAAGTGTCTGTGATCAACTTTCCTATGAAATTAGAAATTAGTTTTGTTCCCAATGCTTTTTATTCCAGTTGTCAAATTACATCATGTCACACTCCAAGGCTTATATAGTATTGAACAATCAAATGGGAAAACGCTGCATTGCATTAAACACCAAATATTTTCTGACACTCCAGTGTCTGTTGATAGGCTCTCAAAAAGTAAAAATAAAATAAAAGAAAACAAAAAGAAAAGGAAATAAAACAAGAAAAAATAAAAGAAAACTAAAAAATTGAAAAGCAGCCAGGCACAGTGGCTCATGCCTGTAATCCTAGCTCTCCGGGAGGCCAAGGCAGGTGGATTGCTTGAGCTTAGCAAGCGTGAGATGCTGTCTCTAAAAAATAGCCAGGGTTGGTGGCACCTTTAGCTCAGTGGGTAGAGTGCTGACCACATACACCAAGGCAGGCAGGTTCAAACCCAGGCCTGCTAAACAACAATGACAACTGCAACAAAAAAATAGCCTGGTGTTGTAGTGGGCACCTATAGTCCCAGCTACTCAAGAGGCTGAGGCAAGAGAATCGCTTAAGCCCAAGAATTAGAGGTTGCTATGAGCTGTGATGCCACAGCACTCTACTGAGGGTGACAAAGTGAGACTCTGTCTCAAAATAAATAAATAATAGCCAGACATTGTGGTGGGTGCCTGCAGTCCCAGCTACTCAGGAGGCTGAGGCAAAAAGTGTCTTGAGCCCAAGAATTTGAGGTTTCTGTGACCTATGACATCATGGCACTCTACCCAAAGTGACAAAGTGAGACTCTGCCTCAAAAATAATTTTTTTAGGGCGGCACCTGTGGCTTAAGGAGTAGGATGCCAGCCCCATATGCTGGAGGTGGCGGGTTCAAACCCAGCCCCAGACAAAAAAACTGCAAAAAAAAATTTTTTGTGTGTTTAAAAACAAAGTGAGGCCAGCTTGGAATATTGGCTTTTCAAATGTCATTATTATATTACCATTGTTACTCTTTTCTGAGAGCAAAATATATAATGCCACTTCCTCTAAAGATACTATTGATAATGAGGATTACCATTACAATTTGTATATTTACTACACCACCAATAACTGAGGCCCTTTCATCATATGGTTATGTAACAGTGCTGGCTCTTTCAACAATACTGACAATAAAGTCTGAGTTTAGACGTCATTCAAGAAACCTCCTTGAATGGTGTTTCCACTTTCTTTCCTGGGACACTAAAACATTGTGAGTACTCTCTGGCCAGCCTATTGGAGGGTGAGAGAACATATGGCAGAGAGCCCTGTTGTCCCACCTGAGGGCATCCCAGAGAATTCTGTTTTGGGAATTGAGGACGGACTTATGAAAGAGTTCTTTGTAGATGAGCCAGCACCCAGGCTGTCCACCCCTGCCAAGATCGACTGGGCCTAGCCCAGGTCAGTAGAACCAACTAATGACCTTTAGACTCATGAGAGGTCATTTTTTTTTCATTAAGGTCATTTTTTTTTTCATGCCCCTGAATGTTGAGGCAGCACTAACAGACACGTGGATGCTTAATGATGGGTTCTTGGTTTGGGGGCTCCCAGCAAAGCTCCTTGATTTCAGCCCCTGGAGAGCTCATTCAGATCTCTTACTCAGATCACATTCTGTCATCCGGGGATGTGTTCTTTAGCCATTTCCCATAGTGTTCTGTATTGCAGTGTAAGGGGCTTCTCAGTCCGCTCCTTGGTCACACAGCGAGATGAATTGGCCCTGTCCATGGTGCTGACTGCCGTCCACCCATACCCCGGCAAGCAGAGGAGCTGACATGCAAAAGCAGGAAACACATGGCGGCGCCCGTCGCTCAGCGGCTAGGGCGCTGGCCACATACACCGAGGATGGCAGGTTTGAAACCCGGCTTGGGCTGGCTAAAACCACAATGACAACTACAACCCAAAAATAGCCAGGCCTTGTGGTGGGCGCCTATAGTCTCAGCTACTTGGGAGGCTGAGGCAAGAGAATCGCTTAAGCCCAAGAGTTTGAGGTTGCTGTGAGCTGTGATGCCACGGCTCTCTACCGAGGGTGACACAGTGAGACTGTCTCAAAAAAAAAAAAAAAAACCAACCCATCATTATCTTGGGAATAATGACAGTCCTGGTTGTTAATTGTGTTGATGTTTATCTGGACACAGCACTGGTGTCTTTTCTCCTCCCTGACTGTCCTTCGCCATAGTGATGTCTATGCAAGAACCTGAGCCTGTGGTTGATACGGGATGTCTAATTCACTAATTGAGACCACACATGGGTCCCTGTGGCACCTGTAGGCACCAAAATCTGTGCTCAGCTGAAGTCACTTTTCCTGTTAGAGTCTAATGGAAAGTCAGACAATAAAATGGAATAGAGCTTTCCTGAGAAAAGTGTGACAAGTGACCAGGAGGAGGAAGGGGAGTGTGCGTTTCACATTTTATTTCTCTGCTGGACTTGGATGCATTTCGAGGTAGGAGATCTAATAACCAGATCCCATGTAGGACCATAGCCAGGCCATGGCACCCTCTTCCATCACCCTAATGACGGGGAATTTCTTTCCTGGCAAGATCCTGCCTGACTCCTGGGACTGCGCCTTGAGCACTGCAGCAGAATCAGATCCCATACACGCTGGCTTCGCCTGAAAGTGTGGGATCTGTCCTGGAGAAAATGGTCTAGAAGTGGCCGCCAGGTGGCGCCTGACAACCAGTGAAGACGACACTGGGTCTGACCAGGGTGCCCGGGTTAGTGAGAGTGCACCACCTGGGGCTGGATGCCTGGTCTCGTTTGGTTTCCCTCTGATCGCGTTTTCTCTACCTAGGGAGGTTGGTGGGTGACCCACCTGGCCTCAGCAGGAGAATTTGGAAAAATCTAGGGTGAGTCCCCTGTGATAAGTGGGCCTTGCCAAGCAGGAGACATACCTAAGGCCTCCCTTAGGAATGTCTCAGGACATGTTTGGTGACTCCCCAACATGTCCTGACACATTCAGGCACAGTTCCCAGAGGAAGATTTGGAAACTTTTCTGAGCTCTCATGGAAACTACTGGGTGTCAAATGGGATTGAGGCCAGGCCAGCGATGCCCTCCATGTCCTCTCAGGCCATCACTATCTGGCCCTGCCTTCATAGTGTAACAGGCAAAGTTCTGAAAAGGGGCAATGAAATGTTTTACAAGTTGTCTCTTTAACCCATCCCCAACATTTTGGAGAATTAACATCTGAATTCCTTCCTGAGGCCAGTAATCAAAAGGGGCAGAAAAATGTTCTTTGCTGTTTGTTTTCTAGTACTTTAAACCATAGGAAAGGGTTCAACAGAATTGTCTGGACAAGGGTCACAAGATCGTTGGGGATCCCCACCTTCACCTCTACCTCATGTCTCTCACCCCAGCACCCCCAAGGTCCCCTTCCTCAGGCTGGACTGGAGGCACCAGCAGTTCTGGGAAGGACAGCAGACATGGGGAGATCAACCAGGGCAAGCAGGATGAGAGGAGAGGAACAGAGGGGAGAGGAGAGGGACAGAAGGAAGGAGAGCGAGCAATCACCAGACACTGAAAGAAGGAGAGACCTGCAGAATCTGGAACTTCCCCACTAGATAACATGCATTTTGTGTATGACTATTGAAGGAGCACAGGGAATTTCACCCCAAAATACAGCTTCCTGGTATAATGAGTATTTTTGCATTAAAAGTCCTTAGAGATCAACCGGCTTCAGAAGAGACTTCCTCCCTAATTAGCTAAAGACAGGACCTGAGTCACCAAGAAGAATGATTGTCTTTGTTCTCCTCCCTGTTATATAATTATTTATTACAATGCAAAACACCAAGAATGTAACCATACCTGAGCAGATTCCTTTATATCTCTGCCTCCCGGAGTTTCTACTCACTGAAAGGTATAAAATGGGGTTCCCAGAGACTAGAACGCAGAGGAGATGATCAGGCCAGGTTTATTGAAAGGGGAAGTGACCCGTCTGGACAGGGCAAAGATGGGATCTGCTCCTGGCCTGGGGGAGAGTGAGTTAGAGATTGCTTTTTTTTTTTTTTTTTTTGAGAGAGAGAGAGTCTCACTCTGTCATCCCATGTAGAGTGCTGTAGCATCATAGCTCACAGCAACCTCAAACTCTTGAGCTCAAGTGATTCTCTTACCTCCGTCTCTGGGGTAGCTGAGACTACAGGTGCCTACCACAATACCCGGCTATTTTTAGAGATGGGGTCTTACTCTTGCTCAGGCTGGTCTTGAACTCCTGAGCTTAAGCAGTGCACCCACCTCAGCTTCCCAGGGAGCTAGGATTACAGGCATGAGCCCCAGTGCCTATAGACCATGTTTATATGGGGCCATGGGACTGGGCACATTCCACAGGTTGCCTGTCAGGTTAGGATCTTTTAGCATAAACTTCTGTGGGAAGAGGCTTGCTAGATCCTTTGTGTCTTTGACTTAGGAGGAGGAGGGAGAGGGGAAAGGGTTTGTGTGTGGCTGCATTAGGTGACCCCCACCCAACATTCCTGTTTCTTGTTAAAAGGGGTGATGGGGATGATGGTCTGTTTTCAGAAACTGCTTCTGGCTGGATAGGGAAGTAGTCGTTAGATAATTGCCTCTGATAGCCCCTTCCCCAGAAAGTCCCTTCCTACTCTTAAAGTTACAACTCCTTCCCAAGCACAGGGAATGGCCCGCTTACCTCATCACCCTGTCCCAATTACCCACTGCCCACCCCTAATGGCTCTTTCCACTGGAACAGTAACTCCTTAGTGGTTATCCCACCATCCCATCACCATTCTGAGACTTCCCTATATAAGGGTACGTTTCTCCTCCCTCTCTCTCTCTCCTTCTCTCTCTCTCCCTCTCTCTCTCCTCTTCTTCTCTCCTACTTGGTGCTGCTCTGCAGCCTTCCTCCCCCACCAATAAAGACCTTTCATACAAGCCTTGGTGGCCTGTGAGATCTCTGCCTCCCTTTCAGTAGTTGTCTTCAAGGGGATGAGTCAGGTGTTGGTAGGGGTGTGTGGGTTTGGGGTACACTGGGAGAGGGTTTGAGAATAGTAGAAATTGGGTGGCAACTTGGGCTGACATCTTTTTACTCTGTCTTGGATAAATGAGGACAGGAATTGTATGACACAAGGGGCAGTGGTTAATAATTGGAGGATTGCAGTGAGGGGGTCTCGGAGGCATAGTATCTATCATCTCTATGAGCTGTTGAACCAGGGTCTTTCATTCTGAGATCACAGGTGGGTAGCTTGTTCCCAGAGCTGGGTGATGCCTTCTCAGACCAGACCAGACTTGTTGGTGTAGAAATAGCATGTCTCCTGTAATAAGAGTGTAAAGGTCCCCTTCCTTTGCCATGATTAGATCTAAGTCTCTAAATGTCTTGATTAGTCATCAAGATGGTGGGGGGAGGGCAACTGGAAAGTAATCAAAGGATGAGCAAGATAACTGTATCTTCTAGAGAACTGAGAAACTGTGGATTACATAAAGGGGGCTGTATTTTATCTTTTTATTTTAATGATAGAGATCAGGAAGAGAAATAGAGGTCTTTAAAATTTAGGGAGACTAGAGGATGTGGCACTGGTATTTGCTAGAATTAATTTGTTTATCTCTGTCAGAGATTTAGTTACTTAATACCATTCTGGTGTGATGAAATTGAATCTATTTTGAAATCTGACATGTTAGTTGGACAGAAAGTTTTTGTTGACTTAAGGGGCTATCGGTTTCAGCAGATGAATGTAATCTCCTGCTCTAAGGAGGATACGTTCTTGCTTCCAGTGTCTTTCTGTTTAGAAGAGAGGTCACAGTTCTGGGGACCCAGCATAGGATGCTTCCTCAGGAATTTTACTTCAGGAACATAGAGTGATAGTGGAGGCGGGAGGTGGGGTTTCCATCTCATAGAAGGGTGTGGTCATTTTGCCTGGGCCCTTCGAGTAACTGTCTCTGAAGAAGACTAAAAGTGGCAGCCAGTATTTAACAAAACTTTTCTGCTTTCAGGGCTGTTGTCAGTCCCATTTTCTCTTTTTCTCTATTCCATCTCCATCTTTATTAAAAGACCATGAAGGCCAGGTCTAAAAGTTCTGTTTGTGGGGCTTGAGGCTTATTTTAAGTTTTAGAGTTTATTTTGACTTTGGGGGCTGACTGAGAGATGGGGCCAACTGGGAGATAAAGTACTTTATTCCTCTCTGGTATTAAGATTTACGTGCACCTGGTGTTGTGTGGCCTAGGGAGCAGGTATGGCTTGCTGTGCCACTTGTTAAAGGAGCTGTGGGGGCAGTTGTGGGGAGCTGTCAGGCTGGGAGCTGGCAGATTTGCAGACTGGGGGTGCCGAGTCTTGTGCAGAGGTTCTGAGCCCTCTCTGTGGTGTGGGGAGGGGCGAGGCTGTTGGGGGTGGGGGGAAGCCGTGAGAAGTCCCAGGATCAGTGGGGTAGGACAGAGCAGAGGGCCTTGAGATGCTAGGGGTGGTTAGGAGATGGAGGGGCAGTAGGAGCTGGAGAAATCCCGGGAGGAGGGAAGATAGGGAGGTAGACCAGGGTAGAGGGAAAAGTGTTGGAGCGATGGAGAGAAGGCCTGAAGATAGAGGATTTCAGTTCATTTGCCATTTGTTTTTTTTTTTTTTTTTTTTTTTTTTTGAGACGGAGCCTCAAGCTGTCCCCCTGGGTAGAGTGCCGTGGCATTACAGCTCACAGCAACCTCCAACTCCTGGGCTCAAGCGAGTCTCCTGCCTCCGCCTCCCAAGTAGCTGGGACCACAGGCGCCTGCCACAACGCCCGGCTATTTTTTTTTTTTGGTTGCAACAGTCATTGTTGTTTGGTGGGTCCAGGCTGGGGATTCGAACCCGCCACCTTAGGTGTACGTGGCTGGCGCCTTAGCCGGTTGAGCTATAGGCGCCGAGCCGCCATTTGTTTTTGGAAGAAATTATTTGAGTTCTTTAAGATATTAAAATTAAAGTTCCCGTTTTCTAATTTGAGGTTGAAGGAGACACCCCCGGGGTTTCTCTGTTGGGGGGGTGTGAAAGGGCCAGCTCCCTTATCTCAGCTGTCTCTCCCTTACCTGAGTGAAAAAGAAGGCATCCCTTGTTTCCCAAAACCCAGGAGTGAAAAACAAAAATAACAAGAAAGGGGTGGCGCCTGTGGCTCAAAGGAGTAGGCATCAGTCCCATATGCAGGAGGTGGCGGGTTCAAACCCAGCCCCAGCCAAAAAAAAAAAAAAACTGCAAAAAAAATGAAGAAAGTCTGAGAAAAGTCAGATGTCCCTAATTTTTCTCAGAGAACTTAAGGTCCCTGGGACCTTAAAACGCCTAAAAGAGGGTTCAGTGTTGGGGGTTGAAGTGAAAATAAAACAAAAACCCAGAAGATTTGGGGTCCCAGGCCCCAGAAGGGAGCACAGCACTAGGCCAGATCCCTCTAGTTAGGCATGAACAAATGAATGAAGAAAGACAAAGCCTAAATTAGGGTCCAGCGCTGGGCCTGAAGTGAAAACTGAAAAAAACGAAATGAACTGAGGTTCTAGGCCCCAGAAGAGAGGACAGTGCTAGGACAAACCCTCTAATTAGGCTGGAATGAACTAGCAAAGATAAGAAATAAGGGAGACATAAGGCCATAAGAGGCCTGGGGAGGGGGTTCTGTTTGAAGCTATTTAGAAATCTTAACTCACATTTGAATGGCAGTTGGGGTGAAATCCTCTAGGAATCTTGATAGCCAGGAAGCTCAGCAGAGTCAGGTCTGGGCACAGCTGGAATCAGGTCCGAGAAAACTGGGGTGACTGGGACAGGCAGTAGTGAGATACAGTTAAGCCACCAGCCATTTAGTCTGCTACCAGATCCACGTCATGACATCATGTAAAAGGTGCAAACGGTCACACCCAGAGAGGAGGCTGCAGAGATGTTCAGGCCATGTTAATTGAAAGGGGAGGGTGACCTGCCTGGGCAGGGCAAAGATGGCATCTGTCATGATTAGATCTAAGCCTCTAAGATGGTTGGGGGGAGTTAGAGACCACTTTTATATGGGGCTGTGGGGAGTGGGACCATTCTACAGGCTGCCTGTCAGGTTAGGGTCTCAGCATGAACTTCTGAGGGGTGGGGCTTGCTAGATCCTTGTGTCTTAGGAGGAGAGGTGGAGGAGAAGGAGAGGGGAAAAGGGTTTGTGTGTGGCTGTGTTAGTTCCCCCAACGCTTACAATTATGAATTGATTTTTTTTTTTCTTGAACCAGATTCTCACTCAGTCAACCTTTTTTGAGGGCTGTGGCATCATCACAACTCATAGCAACCTCAGACTCAAGGGCTTGAGCAATCCCCTTGCCTCTGCCTCCCAAGGAGCTGGGATTACAGATGCATACCACAACTCCTGGCTAGTTTTTCTGAAAAATAAAAATAAATAAAGTGAGGGCCAGGCACGGAGGGTCACACCTGTAATCCTAGCACTCTGGGAGGTTGAGGCAGGTGGATTGTCCTGAGCTTACAGGTTTGAGACTAGCATGAGCAAGAGGAAGACCTCGACTCTAAAAACATCCGGACATTGTGGCAGGCACCTGTAGTCCCAGCTACTCGGGAGGCTGAAGCAAGAGAATCACTTGAGCCCAAGAGTTGAAGGTTGCTGTGAGCTATGATGCCACAGCACTCTACCAAGGGTGACAAAGTGAGACTGTCTCAAAAAGAAAAAAGATGCTGTCTCAAAAAAGAAAAATTAAGAATAAATAAATAAACAAACAAACAAATAAAGTGAGGACAGGATTGTAGTTGTGAGCCACTGCACTTGCTCAATCTTTATATTCCTTCTTCCCAGATACTATTCTAGAACCTAATCTCTGGCCCTCAGAGGCATTGGACTCCTTTGAGGCCCTAAAATTAACATTGCCTACAACCTTTGATTTCAGTTTTCCTAACTTTAATAAACCGGTTCACCTATATTGTTAGGATTGCTGCTGGTATTTGAGGAAAGCCCTTTTCCATTTATTTATTTATTTATTTGAGACAGAGTCTCACTTTGTCACCCTTGGTAGAGTGCCATGGCATCATAGCTCACAGTAACCTCCAACTCTTGAGCCTAAGCGATTCTCTTGCCTCAGCCTCCCAAGTAGCTAGGATTACAGCTGCCACATTGCCCGGCTACTTTATTTTTGTTGTTGTTCCAGTTGTCATTGTTGTTTTAGCTGGCCGGGGCCAGGTTTGAACCTGCCACTCTCAGTGTATGTGGCCGGCGCCCTACCTACGGAGCCACAGGTGCCGCCACAAATGAGATTTTTTTTTTATCTTTTTTTTTTTTTTGAGGTTTTTGGCCAGGGCTGGGTTTGAACCTGCCACCTCCAGCATATGGGGCTAGCACCTTACTTCTTTGAGCCAAAGGTACCACCCCATATTTTTAAATTATTTTTATTAAATCATAACTTTGTACATTGATGCATTTATGGGGTTCAGGGTACTGTTTTGATATACAATGTGAAATGCTTACATTGAACTAAGTAACACATCCATCACAATTATACTCATTTCTTAATAGCTTTGAAATGTACCATTGCATCATGCACATTAGGTGAGGTCCCCCCCAAATACCCTCCCTCCTCCCATATCCCCCCTCCCCTCTCCTTTCTCTCCTCTGCAAATTAGATTTTAAAGGGAATATAATAGCTGGCTCTGCTATTGAGATGGGTGCCAGCTGCCTCATCACCCCCATAAGATGGATGCCGGGGGCCTCACAATGGCCTCACACTCCACACCCCCGGGTAGGAGGAAGGGGAAAAAGAGGTAAATGAAATGATGCCAAGTACCATTACTCTTAAATCGGTCGGGAATGGGCCAGAACAGAACAAGATAAGAACTAATGAGCCAAGTACTGTCACGATGAGGGTTAACAAACTAAGTGCTGTGACAAATTGTTTTACTTATTTATAAATTCGTAATTGCCAGATCTGCTTTATGTGACCTTTATGTTACCCATCTGCTAAAGTGCTAAATCGCAAGGTTCGCTTCTGTAAAAGGGGTCATCATGACCCTGTACTCACTTTCTGCCTCTTTTGCCATCTTTCTTTTTGCTTCTAATTGCTCACTTTCAGGCACCTGTTTGGCCCTTTGCCAACTTTCAGACTAGAAAAACCCCAACTTCAGACTCTTCAATGCTCTCTCACTTAGTCTGCTTTAGATTTTGCTGAGAGAGCCCTGCAGTCAAAGATTGACTCTTTTTTGAAATTCTAATTTGAGTCGGTGGTGGTCCTTATCTCACCCTGTAACAACCTCTGAGACATACTCTCTGCCTACAGTAAAGTCTCACTGTTTGTCTTTTTTTTTTTTTTTTGAGACAGAGTCTCACTTTGTCACCCCTGGGAGAGTGCCTGGGCATCAGAGCTCACAGCAGCCTCAAACTCTTGGGTTCAAGCAATTCTCTTGCCTCAGATTCTTGAGTAGCCGGGACTACAACGTCCGGCTATATTTAGAGACTGGATCTCGCTGTGGCTGATCTTGAATACATGAACTCAGGTGATGAGTCATGATGACCAGCCTTCACTGTTTGGTTATTATCTCTCGCTAGGACTTCCACTTTGGCAAAGGGAAATACTGCCACTGTTTACATAGACTTCTAATATGCCTTTGAAGTCTGACATGCAGTTGGCACAATTTGAAAATCTCTTGGTTCCTAACTCCTGCTGGCATTACTATTTCCCTTAGCCTATAATTTCTGCTCTATTATAAGCTATTCACTTTTCTACTCAGACTGCTGTAGTTCACTGCTTAGCCCACACTAAGGGAACAGATACTGTATCCCTAAAAAATTCTAGAGAAGACAGGGCTGCTAAATATGTGGCCAAAATATCTCCCCCTCTTTCTTCCATTCAGCTTATTACCCTGCCCTTATCCCCATCTGATAGTATTGATCATCAGGCTATTTATTTATTTAGACAGAGTCTCAAGCTGTTACCCTGGGTAGAGTGCCATGGCGTCACAGCCCACAGCAACCTCCAACTCCTGGGCTTAAGCGATTCTCTTGCCTCAGCCTCCCAAGTAGCTAGGACTACAGGCACCTGCCACAACACCTGGCTATTTTTTGGTTGTAGTTTGTTGTAGTTGTTATTGTTGTGTTTGGCAGATCCTGGGCTGGATTCAAACCTTCCAGTTCTGGTGTATTTGGCTGGCGCCTTAGCTGCTTGAGCTACAGGCCCCGAGCCGATCTTCAGGCTATTTAAATGCCACAATCTAAATAGAATAAGTGAAAACTAAAGGGTGCCAAACAATTACCACCTGAATTGCATATTGGGCCAAATGGACTCTCTGTGGCCCCATTTCTTTTAACTTTTTGGTTTGCACTTACCTCCCATGGGACGGGACATTTGTGCACACAGGATATAATGAAGGAACTGAAAGATAGCTGGTACTGCCCTGAAGTCTACAAAATCTCTGACAACATGATTTCCCAACCACATTGTAGAGGAAACCAACACTCCCCAGGGAGGCCCCAAAGGCCCACATGCCCTTTGTGGCACTCCAGATTGATTTCATAGATTTACCTCCAGCTTTAGGCGTTCTCATGGTTTGGTTTCTAGCCACATGTTCAGTGGATGGGCTGAACACCATCCAAGTATGTGTGCTGATGCTTCAACAGTGCAAAAAAATCAGTACCAGATTAGTCCTCATTTTGATATTCCTTTATGGATTTTTTTTTTTTGAGACACAGTCTCACTATGTCACTCTTGGTAGAGTGCTGTGGCATCACAGCTCACAGCAACCTCAAACTCTTGGCTTAAGCGATTCTCTGGCCTCAGCCTTCCAAGTAGCTGGGACTACATGTGCCTGCCACAATGCCTGGCATTTTTTTTGTTGTTGTTGTTGTTGTTATTGTAGTTGTCATTGTTGTTTAGCAGGCCCAGGTCTGGTTTGAACCCACCAGTCCCTAACTACTGAGCTATGGGCACTGAGCCTCACGGTCACCTTTAACAGTTTTCTGATGCAGTCCAGTGCAGTGGCTCATAGCTATAATCCCAGCACTCTGAGAGGCTGGGGCAGGTGGATTGCTTGAGCTCAGGAGTTCCAGACCAGCCCCAGCAAAAGTGAGACACCTCCCCCCATCTCTACTGAAAATAGAAAAAAAGGCTCGGCGCCTGTGGCTCAAGTGGCTAAGGCGCCAGCCACATACACTTAAGGTGGCAGGTTCAGATCCAGCCTGAGCCACCAAACAACAATGATGGCTGCAACCAAAAATAGCCGGGCATTGTGGCGGGCGCCTGTGGTCCCAGCTACTTGGGAGGCAGAGGCAGGAGACTCGCTTGAGCCCAGGAGTTGGAGGTTGCTGTGAGCTGTGATGCCACAGCACTATACCCAGGGGGACAGCTTGAGGCTCTGTCTCAAAAAAAAAAAAACTCCAGCTAGCCAGATGTTGTGGTGGGTCCCTGCAGTGCCAGCTACATGGGAGGGTGAGGCAAGAGAACTGCTCAAACCCAGGAGTTTGAGGTTGCTGTGAGCTATGATGGCACGGTATTCTACCTAGGGTGACAAAGTGAAACTCTGTCTCAAAAAAAAAATTTTTTTTTTGATACATCATTCTAGAAAAAGTATTTTGTGCCTTTAATAGTATGTGTGTTCTACACTAAGGAAATGAAACTGTTATCACCTACGCTTTTTTTTTTGAGACAGACTCTCACTCTGTAGCCCTGGGTAGAGTGCCAGGGCATCATAGCTCACAGCACCCTTAAACTCTTGGGCTCAAGCGACCCTCTTGCCTTAGCCTCCAGAGTAGCTGAGACTACAGGCACTCACCATAACGCCTGGCTAATTTTTCCATTTTTAGTAGAGATGGGGTCTACCTCTTGCTCAGGCTGGTCTCAAATTCCTGAGCTCAAGCCATCTGCCAACCTTGGCCTCCCAGAGTGCTGGGATTATAGGCATGAGCCACCACACTGAGCCTACCTACACTTTTTTTTTTTTTTTTAAATAACAGTTAATAGTATAGTAACTTACACAGCTGAGGAGACACGGACCCCACTTCAATGGAATTAATCAGTAGAAATTTATTGTACCTGCACAGGGGTCATTGCCATAGGAAGCAAGTGACCCCGAATGACAGATCAAATGGATCTTTATACCCTCTTTTTGCGTCACAGCAAGCAGGCAAAGGTACAGAAGCTGAATCATTGCGGTTAGCCTTGGTTTGGGGGTGGGGGTGGGGAATTGCATAGTACAAGGGGGGGTGGGGGCACGTCAAGCCTCTCTTCCCTATGTACTTTCTTATCTTAAGTTTCTCCTCAAAGTTCTTCCCCCTCCCTATGTATTCCCTTATCTTCAGGCCTCTTTTCAGAGTTCTCCTCCCCACCCTTGAGGGGGCTGGGACTAATGGATTCAAACGAAGTTTCTTTTTCAAGGGTAGGGGGCTTGTTTGTCACAATAGTATACTAATTACTAGTTAGTTATTAGTGTAATTAGGGGATTTTTTTTTCAAAATTACTCAGAATCACCTCTCAGCCACATTCATTCTAAAGAAAGAATAGGGCTGGGCACACTGGCTCACGTCTGTAATCCTAGCACTCTGGGAGGCCAAGGTGGGTGGATTGCCTGAACTCAGGAGTTCTAGACCAGCCAGAGCAAAAGACCAATCTCTAAAAAAAAAAAAAATAGCCAGGCATTGTGGCGGGTGCCTGTAGTCCCAGCTACTCTGGAGGCTGAGTCAAGAGGATTACTTGAACCCAATAGTTTGAGTTGCTGTGAGCTATGAGGCTTCAGCACTCTATTGAGCATGAAAAAGTGAGAATCTGTCTGCAAAAAATAAAAAAAAAAGTGTCCATGGGAGCTATTTTGGCAGCAGGATTATGGGTCATTCCTTGTTTTCTCCTTTATATGACTCCTTAATAAATAAAACCCAAACCACTGCAATCTAAAAATAAAGTACAGGGCAGTGCCTGTGACTCAAAGAAGTAGAGTGCTGGCTCCATATACTGGAGGTGGTGGGTTCAAACCCAGCCCTGCCAGAAACTGCATATATATATATATATAGTATGTTAGAAGCCATGACCACATTGTAGGCTGTAGCCACAGTAATTCTTTTCTTTTTTTTCTGCAGGTCTGTTACAAAGCCTTCATTTAACTTGATTTACTCTTGTAAATCTGTCGCTCTGCCTATTCCAGCCCAGGCACGTCCTAGCATGTGAGATCGGCTAAGCCAGCAGCTGCCACAGTTCACATTATTCAGGCTTCAAGAAGTGATGGGGCATCTGCCAGAGGTTTATTCAGCCTTGGTGACATCAGAGATTTACAACAAGTGATTGTGTAACAAGTTTAACACAAAGGTTTACTGTTATTGATGGGTTCCCAGCATTAAGTTAGGGTATCTCCCTTGTGACTTTCTCATTTATGATAAGAAATAAGAAAAGTTTTGGGATCGCTCAGAAAACAAAACAAAACAAAACTTCCTCCATCACACCAGTTTGAATCTTTCTGGATCTAGGTAACCAAGATTAGAAGAGGCAGCTGTCTAAAAGCAATGACTGGTCACTTGGGCCAGGACATGGCTGAAAAGAAAGTGAGACCAGCTCATTTTATCAACCTAAATACATATATATATATACACACACACACACACACATATATATGATAATTTAAAAGTTTTGAAAATAAAGAGGAAAACATAATCGAAATTATTTCACATATGTGCTTAGTATGTCACTTAAAAATTTTTCTTTCTTTTTTTTTCTTTTTTTTTTT
>NW_003852547.1:3211797-3215690 GCF_000181295.1 Otolemur garnettii | reverse complement strand
CAGAGTCTTACTTGTTGCTCTTGGTAGAGTGCTGTGGTATCATACCTCACAGCAACCTCAGATTCTTTGGCTTAAGTGATTCTCTTACCTCAGCCTCCCAAGTAGCTAGGACTATGGACACCCACCACAACACCTGGCTATTTTTAGAGACGAGGTCTTGTTCTTCCTCAGGCTGGTCTTGAACCTGTGAGCTCAGGCAATCCAGCTGCCTCAGCTTCCCAAGTGCTAGGATTACAAGTGTGAGCCACCGCACCTGGCTAGGGGATTCATTTTCAGTGGAAACAAACCACTTGCTTGCAAAGGCTTTGAGGTAGTCATTAAAATTTCATGCCCCATATCATCCCCAATCCTCAGGGCAAGTGGAATGTAACGTCTGTCAAGAAACAAGACTTAAATGGCCAGAAGCATTACCTCCAGCCTTTAGAAAAATCTAGAACACTCCAAATAAGAGACATGGATTAGGACATTTTATTTGTTAATTTTGTTTTGTTTTTGCAGTTTTTGGTCGGGGCTGGGTTTGAACCCGCCACCTCCAGTATATGGGGCCGATGCCCTACACCTTTGAGCCATAGTCACCACCCTGGATTAACACATTTTAAAACAGCGTTTGGACACCCCATGCCTACTGGCACCTCTAAACCTTCCATTCCTGGGATCAGTGAACACTATGGAATTTAAGTGAACAATTTGATACCATCACTAACTACATACAAGCACTGACTAAGGTGCTTAGAGCATCATCAACAGGTGAAAGGAACATGGCCTCCCCAGCTGACAGGCCTTGCTATCCCTTTCAATTAGGAGATCATGTGTCATCAAAGTTTTTAGAAAAAGACATGGGCTATCACCTTGCTGAGGAGGCCTTCATGAATTACTGTTAACCACCTACACTGCCAACAAAATAATTTTTAAAAGTCTGGGTACATATATATACATAGCTCATGCCTGTAATCACAGCACATTGAGAGGCCAAAGCAGGAGAATCACTTGAGGCCAGAAGTTAGAGACCAGCCTGGGAAACATAGCAAGACCCCATCTCTAAACGAAAGAAAGAAAGAAAGAAAGAAAAATTAGCTGGGGGGAATGATACACACTTATTTTCTAAGACGTTCAAAGCATAGTAAGTATATAAATATATATATATTTTTGTAAACTCTCTCTCTCTTTTTTTTTGAACAACATAATTTAAGTATGCTGTGGAAGTTTTTTAAAAAGCTTGAAAAACACTGGCCTAGAGACTAAGTTTTATGCAAGGTCTCCCCAGGACAAACTGCACCCCCTTCAACCTTTAAAGAAATCCTTTTAATCCTCACTGCTTTCACCACTACAGCTAAGCTTCTGCAAGTCCCATCTTAGAGTCATCTCTCTGGACTCAACTCACAGGCCTCCAGAGCCTGCTTTCACCCATAGCGAACTTTCTGGAAGTCCAGCCCATCATGGACTCCAGACTATGATTCACTCCACAGAAGCTTCAGAACTATGAACATTAACATACTGTGGCATAAAAGACATCTTGCTATTCTTGTCCTCTTTCTTATACTTCTGCCTAACTCGTGTACCAGATCTATCCCCCTTTACTCATGCTCAGGGAAGATTGTTGTTTCTTTGTTCCCAGCTACTTCTGTACAGCTAAATCCCATCCTGCCTCTAATCTAGCTTTCAAGACTGTTTTCAACCTCTCCTCCTCAGTGATTCAAATGAACTCACTCCATAAAGAGATATCTCTGCATCCATTTATCAGCCAGAAGACGTTTCAGAAGATAAGACCACCCATTCTCCCTGCTTCTGAGTTCATTCAAATTGGTATTTTACTTTTTGAACAACAGAAAGGGAGGACTGTAAGGATGGTTGGTCTTTATAGTGAACTAATAGAGAAATTATTAACTCATAGTTTTTTTAGTAAGAACCAAAATCGATCGATCTCTGTCTACCTAGTGGGCTTCCTAGCAGGCCTCCCTGGAGTTTCCTTTTCACAAACTACTGAAAAGCACAGACCAAAAGGAAGTGTAAATTCTTCTTTTTACATTCACCAGCAACTTTGTCTTTTAGAATTTGTTCCCATAGCCTCAAAGGTTCCTGAGTTGTCCCTGAAAACAATAGGGTATGAACAACTGTGAATAGTGTGTCTCCACACTTGCTGGAGGAAAAAGGGACACAGCATCCACTTCCACAATACCTTGGGAATTTGGCTGCAATTACTTTTTTCTCTCGTGTCCTTTAAATTCAGCTAGCCACATGACCTCAGTGCTGGCATTCCTCCTCTCCCTATTGGGGGATGCCACACCCTGCTTTCTTTTTCTCCATCTCTTTCCCTACTCTCTTTCTCTCTCCTACTCCCTCTCTCCTTCTAAGAAGATAAAATAAACTTTGTGTTTATGTGGGATGTGTTTCTCATCCCACAAGTATTGCGAGGCCTAGTGCAGCCACATAACAAGCCTTTTTCCCCTCCCTATGACAAAGACACGAAGGATCTGGGCAGACCCACTCCCCAGAAGTTCTCTGTAAACATACCATAAACCAATAGGCAACCTGTGGAATGTGCCCACTGCCCATGGCCCCATATAAAAGGGGTCTTTAACTGCCCCTCGGGTGCAGACACCATCTTTGCACTGGCCAGGTAGGTCACCCTCCCCTTTCTTTTTTTTTTGAGACGGAGCCTCAAGCTATCCCCCTGGGTAGAGTGCCATGGCATCTTGCTCACAGCAACCTCCAACTCCTGGGCTCAAGCGAGTCTCCTGCCTCCGCCTCCCAAGTAGCTGGGACCACAGGCGCCCGCCACAACGCCCGGCTATTTTTTGGTTGCAGCCGTCATTGTTGGTTTGGCGGGTCCGGGCTGGGGATTCGAACCCGCCACCTCAGGTGTACGTGGCTGGCGCCTTAGCCGGTTGAGCCACAGGCACCGAGCCACCCTCCCCTTTCAATAAACCTGGTCTGAACATCTCTTCTGCAGCCTGGGACCAGGCCTGGTGCTGTCATTTACACCTTTCAACAAGCATCTATTCAGGTTTCCAACCTAACAGATACCTTAGTTCCTTTGCAGATGACATCACCTTTGAAACTAGTAGTTTCTGGGATATTCTCCAGGCTTTGCATTCCAGTACCACTATGTGACCCACCCAGAGCAGTAGCCTAAACCTGGAATTACAAAACTGACAAAACTGCCTCAACTGGAATTACAAACTGACTCAATACAGAAAGATGATTTCTATACCCTATAATTTAAATTCAAACCTAACTAATTAACAAACCCAGTTGCCCAATCCTTTGCCTACCAAACTATCTTAAAAAACTCCCTCTCCCAAATTCTCAGAGAGGCAGATTTGAGAAATTTCTACCCACTCTCTGCTTAGTGCTCTCCAGAGCCCCACTTTCTCCACTGCAACCCTGAATGCCTCAGTGTATTGGCTCTACTCTGTGCAGTGGGCAATACACCAGGTTGGGCAGCAACAGCAGCAAGGGAGACATAGAGATTGGAGAGAACTTGGGAAAGGCTAGTAGGGCAGGCTGGGGCTCAGCTTGGGAGAGATCAGAAAGGAATAAGCAAGAAAGCAGGAGAGGAGGCTGGAGGGAGATAGAGACAGACAGAGGAAAAGAGAGAGGACCAAACTAGGAGAGACTGGGACAGATGGGGAAAGGTAGAAGGAGGTGGGGAGTATTGAGAATATATCAGAGGGAATGGCCTGAAGCAAGTGTGTATCTTCTCCCTTAGCGCAAACAAAATATTTCATTGTGTAGAAATGGTACACACTTATCATTTTTCATCACTTTAACAAGAGGCAAAATCTGTTTTAAGAATTTGAATTGGCTCGGCACCTATAGCTCAACCGGCTAAGGCGCCAGCCACGTACACCTAAGGTGGCAGGTTCGAATCCCCAGCCCGGACCCGCCAAACA
>NW_003852547.1:3209544-3211354 GCF_000181295.1 Otolemur garnettii | reverse complement strand
CCCAGGCGGATAGCTTGAGGCTCCGTCTCAAAAAAAAAAAGAATTTGAATTTAGGGCTTGGCACCTGTGGCACAAGCGGCTAAGGTGCCAGCCACACACACCTGAGCTGGCGGGTTCGAATCCAGCCTGGGCCCGCCAAACAATGACAGCTGCAACCAAAAAATAGCCGGGCGTTGTAATTTTGTTCAGTTATAGTTTCTAGGATTCTAGTTTTTCAGTTGATTATTTCTATATATTTTAAAGTCTTTTATATCTCTATAGAATATAGAAAAGTAAAAGTTGTATACAGAAGGGAAAAGAACTAATGAATGGTATAAGCTATAAGTATTAAATCAGAGTGAAAGGGAGGCACTCGAAAGGCAGAGATCTCACAGGCAGAGATCTCACAGACGACCAAGGCTCGTATGAAAGGTCTTTATTGGTGGGGGAGGGAGGCTGCAGAGCAGCGCTAAGTAGGAGAGAAGAAGAGAGAGCAAAGAGGAGAGGGAGAGAGGGAAAGAGAGAGGAAGAGAGAGAGGAGAAACGTACCCTTATATAGGGAAGTCTCAGAATGGTGACAGGATGGTGGGATAACCACTAAGGAGTTACTGTTCCAGCAGAAAGAGCCATTAGGGGCGGGCAGTGGGTAATTGGAACAGGGTGATGAGGCAAGCGGGCCATTCCCTGTGCTTGGGAAGGAGTTGTAACTTTAAGAGCAGGAAGGTGCTTTCTGGGGAAGGGGCTTTCAGAGGCAATTATCTAACATTCCTCCCTTCTTGACATATAAAAAATAGGGGATTGGCCTTGGGATAGAGGACATTGAGTTCTCTCTTCTGTAATTTCTTCCTGCAGGGAGGGGCACACAGTTTCAATTGGCCAACTAGAGGATGATTATGATTTTTTGTTGGGAGGATGTAAGTTTTTTTCTCTCAGACTGTCCTTTTAGTGGTGATTGTTTAGAAATGGTGTTCAGGAAGGGCTTGTGGCCCGGAGTACAGTGTAGTCCATTCACGAAGAACAGTTTCTTTTTCTTGTAGGTTGGGAGCTGTATTTGGGGGTGTAGTTACCTGTTAAGACAACTTTTGAGAGTTTAGTTTGAATAAAATGAATTATGTATGGAGCCGCAGCTATCAGTTTTAGGATGACAACTATAGGTGTGAGGAAAGGTAGAAGCATAATTTAGAGTGGGTTTTGAGTGAATCGAGAGGAGAAGTCTGATGATTTTGAGTCACTTTTTTTTTTTTTTTTTTTTTTGAGTTCAAGGCTTGTTCCTGTGCCTATGTTAGCTGCGATTCCCACCGCTGTCAGTAAGGGAAGTATGGTAATTTGGGCGGTCCATTTTATACGGGTTGTTGGATAGAGAGAAAGAGGAGGCACTGAAACAGGCTTATTTTTTGTAATAATTTTAAAATTAGGTAGCAATATAATTATGGAACAGAGACTTTGAATGTGGACAGGGGGAATTCAGTAATTTTTTCCACAGAGAAAGTAGAAGGAAGAATAGCACTTTCTGTGTAATTTCTTTTATTATATTAGTAATAGGGGTAGAAATAAGCAGGAGGTGAGAGGAGGTGTCAGGCGATGAGTTGATGTGTAATTTTAATTGTGAGTGGATGATGAGTTAGAGGCAGTAGGTAAGAGGGATGTAGGATTTAGTGTGGGACATGTGTTAAAAGATAATGATGGTGGCTCGGCGCCTGTGGCTCAATCGGCTAAGGCGCCAGCCACGTACACCTAAGGTGGCGAGTTCGAATCCCCAGCCCGGGCCCGCCAAACAACAATGATGGCTGCAACCAAAAAATGGCCAGGCGTTGTGGCGGGCGCCTGTGGT
>NW_003852547.1:3206567-3208705 GCF_000181295.1 Otolemur garnettii | reverse complement strand
AAAAAAAAAAAAGCAGCAGTTAGGAGAGAAAAGTTGGGAATTTATGTTTCGAGGTATTTAGCTAATCTTAAAAAGGAGAGGAGTTCTTGTTTTGTAGTGGGTAGAGGAAAGTTGTGAAGAAGGGTTTTTCTGTCTATGGCAATAGCTTTGAAGTCTGGGGACAAAAGGCTTGTATAATAGGTTGAAGTTTCAAGAGACTAGATTAGGGAAGTGGATATTGACATTGAGAAGGAAAAAAATAGAGGGTTTTTTAGCTTAATAAGAATTGGAGAGTAGGAGGTAATTGGGGGGGGGGTCGTATTTTAAATTTTAGGATTTACTTGTTCTGGTGGAATGGGCCAGGGTGACAGGTGTTTGATGGCTTGGGAAAGGATGAGCCAGAGTGAAGCAGAAGGAGATGAGTCAGCATTTATCAATTTAAGATTAAAAGTGAGGGTGGTACCTAATTTAGAAAGTACGTCACATCCCAGAAGGGGAACTGGACAGGAAGGTAACATTAAGGAATATATAAATGAGAAATTGCCAATCATGTAGTGTAAAAAAGGAGTCTGATGTGGATGGTGGGAAAAATACTTTACCCTGACAAGAGAATTAGGTAATAGGAGGTAAGACCGCTGAACTCTTTAAGAGCTGAGAAGCTAGCTCCTGTGTCTGATAGGAAGGCGATCATTCTACACCATCAGGGCTATTCTTGGCTCCGTAGAGGTGCGTTGGGTGAGAGAAGCCAGGGTCTCAGTCAGTCTTCAGAAGAGACAAGCCCTGACAAGTTTGCTGTATGTAGGTGCCACAGGTTGGCTGGCCCTATGGCCTCTTTGAGCCGAGGGGCAGTCAGCCTTCCAATGGCTTTTTTTTTAGCATAATTTTTTTTTTATTAAATGATAGCTGTGTACATTAATGCAATCATGGGGTACAGTGTGGTGTTTTCATATACAATTTGAAATATTTTCATCAAACTGGTTAACATACCCTTTGTGTCATTTTCTTACTGTGTTAAGACGTTTATAGTCTACTCTTAGAAAGATTCACTTGTACCCTTGTAAGATAAACCATAGACGTGATCCCTCCAATCACCCTCCCTTCACCCACCCACCCTCGCCTCCCCCCTCCCCGTATTCTTAGGCTATAATTAGGTTATAGCTTTTATATGAAAGCTATAAATTAGTTTCATAATAGGGCTGTGTACATTGGATACTTTTTCTTCCATTCTTGTGATACTTTGCTAAGAAGAACATTTTCCAACTCCATCCATGTAAACATGAAGGATGTAAAGTCTCCATCTTTCTTTATGGCTGCATAGTATTCCGTGGTGTACATATACCACCGTTTATTGATCCATTTGTGGATCAATGGGCACTTGGGCTTCTTCCATGACCTGGAAATTATGAATTGGGCTGCAATAAACACTCTGATACAAATATTTTTGTTGTAATGTGGTTTTTGGTCTTCTGGATATATACCTAATTAAGGAATTGCAGGATCAAATGGCAGGTCTACTTTTAGTTCTCTAAGTGTTCTCCAGATGTCTTTCCAAAAGGAATGTATGGTTTGCATTCCCACCAGCAGTGTAAAAGTGTTCCCTTTTCTCCACATCCATGCCAGCATCTCTGGTTTTGGATTTTGTGATATGGGCTAATCTTACTGGAGTTAGGTGATATCTCAAAGTAGTTTTGATTTGCATTTCTCTGATGATTAAGGACAATGAGCATTTTTTCATATATGTAGGCATGTAGGCCATGCGCCTATCTTCTTTAGAGTAATTTATCTTCAAGTCTCTTACCCACCCTGAGATGGGATCACTCGTTCTCTTCTTGCTAATACATTTGAGTTCTCTATGGATTCTGGTTATTAAACTTTTGTCGGAGACATAACCTGCAAATATCTTCTCCCATTCTGAGGGCTGTCTGCTTGCTTTGCTTACTGTGTTCTTGGCTGTGCAGAAGCTCTTTAGTTTGATCAGGTCCCAGTAGTGTATTTTTGATGTTGCTTCAATTGCCAGGGGGTCCTCCTCATAAAATTTTTGCCCAGACCGATTTCTTCAAGTGTTTTCTCTACACTTTCTTCTAGTATTTTTATGGTTTCATGTCTTAAGTTTAAATCTTTAATCCAGTGAGAGTCTATCTTAGTTAATGGTGAAAGGT
>NW_003852547.1:3197628-3205151 GCF_000181295.1 Otolemur garnettii | reverse complement strand
TATAGGCCTGTTCAACATTTCCACTTAATTCTGGCTAAGTCTTGGAAGGTGGCGTGCTTCCAAGTATTGGTCAATTTCCTTCAGGTTTTCATATTTCTGGGAATAAAGTTTCTTATAATATTCATTAAGGATTTTTTAATTTCTAAGGGGTCTGTTGTTATTTCATCTTTACCATTTCTGATTGATGAGATTAGAGATTTTCCTCTTTTTTTCTTGGTTAGGCTGTCCAAAGGTTTATCTATCTTATTGACTTTTTCAAAAAACCAACTTTTTGATTTATTGATCTGTTGTATAATTCTTTTGTTTTCAATTTCATTTAATTCTGCTCTAATTTTGGTTATTTCTTTTCTTTTGCTGGGTTTGGGGTTGGAATGTTCTTCCTTTTCTAGTTGCTTGAGATTTCCCATTAAGTTGTTAACTTCCTCTCTTTCTGTTCTCTTGAGGAAGGCCATAAATTTCCCCCTTAGGACTGCCTTTGCAGTATCCTAGAGGTTCTGGTAATTCATGTCTTCATTATCATTTTGTTTCCAAAATTTGGTGATTTCCTTCTCAATTTTGTCTATGACCCAGCTATTATTCAGCATAAGGTTATTTAGCTTCCATGATTTGAATGAGTATGGAGATTCCTGTTGTTACTGAGTTCAACTTTTATTCCATGATGGTCCAAAAAGACATGAGGAATAATTTCTATTCTTTTAAAATTGCTGAGGTTAGACTCGTGATCTAAGGTGTCATCGATTTTGGAGTATGTTCCATGAGCTGATGAGAAGAATGTATTCAGTTTTGTTAGGATGAAATGTTCTGTAGATGTCTGTTAAATCCAAATGTTGAATGGTTAAGTTTAAATCTACAATTTCTTTGCTTAGCTTCTTATTGGAGGATCTATCCAACACTGCCAAAGGATTATTAAAATCTCTGACTACTATGGAGCTGGAAGAAATCAAGTTGCTCATGCCTGTTAGAGTGTCTCTTATAAATTGAGTTGCAATCTGGTTGGGTGCATAAATATTAGTAATTTAAATCTCATCATATTGAGTATTACCCTTAACAAATATAAAGTGATCATCCTTATCCTTGCTTACTTTTGTTGGCTTAAAGCCTATTGTATTGGCTCAGCACCTGTGGCTCAAGCAGCTAAGGCACCAGCCACATATACCTGAGCTGGCATGTTCAAATCCAGCCTGGGGCTGCCAAACAACACTGATGGCTGCAACCAAAAAATAGCTGGGCATTGTGGCAGGTACTAGTTGTGGTCCTAGCTACTTGGAAGGCAGAGGCAGGAGTTGGAGACTGCTGTGAGCTGTGATGCCACAGCACTCTACTCAGGGTGACGGCTTGAGGCTCTGTCTCAGGGAAAAAAAAAAAGTCTATTGTATCTGTGAATAAAATTGTAAAACCTGCTTTTTTCTGCTTTCCATTTGCCTGGAATATAGATGACCATCCCTTCACCCTGAATCTGTATTTATCTTTTAAGGTAAGATGAGTTTCTTGTATGCAGCAGATATCTGGCCTAAGCTTTTGTATCCAGTCAGCCAACCTGTGCCTCTTTAGAGGACAATTTAAGCCATTCACATTAATTGAGAATATTGATAAGCCTGGTAAAATTTTGGATATTGAGTTTTTCAAATGTCCAGTGGACATTTTTAATCCTTTTGCCACTGTGGAAGTTGGGATTTGATCAAAAGTTTCTGAATGAGTTTACTTTTGTTGTGGAGGATTACACTGGTCATTGTGAAGGATAGGTCTGAGAATATCCTGGAGAGCTAGTTTTGTTATGGCAAATTTCTTCAACATGTGAATGTCATTAAAGTATTTAATTTCTCCATCATAAATGAAACTCTGTTTAGCTGGATACAGGTTACTGGGTTGAAAGTTATTTTGTTTTAGGAGATTAAAAGTCAATGACTACCCTCTTCTAGCTTGAAAGGTTTCAGCACAGAGATCTGCAGTCATTTTAATATTCTTCCCCTTGTAGGTTATGGTTTTCTTACGTCTTGCTGCTTTCAAAATTTTCTCCTTCATATTAACTTTAGTAAAGTTAATTATGATGTTCCTGGGATATGTCTTACTCCAGTTGAGTCATGCTAGGGTTCTGAAACTGTCTGCTATCCGAATTTCAGAATCTCTTGGCACATCTGGAAAGTTTTCTTTCATAACCTCATGAAGAAGAGCTTCTGTGCTTTGTGAAGCAACTTCATCACCTTTGGGGAGTCCTATAAGGCAAATATTAGTTTTCTTCAAATTATCCCTCTTGAGAGAATGGTCCATTTTTGCTTTCCATTTGTCTTCCTTTTTGAGAATTTGGGAGCATTCAAAAGCTTTGTCTTCAATGTCAGGAATCCTTTCTTCTGCTTGCTCCATTCTGTTACTAAGGGATTCTACTGTATTTCTAAGGTCTTTCAGGGCTACAAATTCTTGTCTCAATGTGTTGAAATCTTTGGTGATTTTGTCCTTGAATTCGTTGAATTCTTGAGACAACTTTTGAAGTGCTCGTTGAATTTCTAATTCCAACTTTGCCTCTATTCTATTAATCTTATTTGCAATCCAAATTCTGAATTCGATTTCTGATATCTCAGCCATTTGTTTATGAATGGGATCTTCCATTGTGTCTGCCATATCCTTCCTTGGGGGAGTTGATCTACTCTGGTTATTCATGTTACCAGAGTTGTTCTGCTGATTCTGCCCCATGATAATTTTACACTGTTTGTCTAGATGAGCAGATAAGCAGAAGTTAGGTGGGGAGCTCCAGGAGTAGTGATTAACCAGCCCCAAATCTGGGACTGGTGTCTGTTCCTTTTCCCCTAGAATTTTGCCAAGAACCCATACAGTGCTACGGCCTAAGAAACTGGGAGAGTGCTTGGTGTGGTGGGGCTAAGTGGCTCTGCCTTGTTTTCAGCTGGTCTCTTGTCCTACCCTAGTGAATCAGTTACTCTGGGTTGAAGTCTCAGCTGTGGAGAAATACCAGCAATTAAGTCACCTCACACCCCACAGGCAACAATTGGAACAGGAAAATCAACCCTCCCACAACCACACACCCAGGATACCACTTTGGATAGTCCTCAGGTGATTGGCCCAGTTCAAGAGGTCCAAATCAATTGTTCCAGTCAGCACCGGTCTCAGGCAGGAGAGTTCAAAAGGTCTCCAGCAACTAGATAGCAGGGGTCTGCTGGCAGCTCAAGTATGACTCACTCTGGTGCTCTGTGAGGTGAGAGGGACCCACCCAACAAATAAATTAGTTTGGGAAGGTTAATGCCTCCTTCCCCACCTTGCACCTCTGTCACACCCAGTCCCCTCCAATGAGGTAACCCCACAAGGCTATGACCCAGTTCCCTCCAATGAGCAGATGCTCCAGAGGTTTGTGCCTGCCTGAGTCACAAGGAGATCTATGTCTCCTCAGCCAGGTTGCCACTCTCTGACACTATCCAGCAGGTGGAGGTGGGGCCTGACAACCTCGGGTCCTTAATGGAGGCAGGGGTGGTCCACTCAGTTCCAGCCCTGCCCCTGATTGATGTTGGTGGCAGAATGGAACAACTTCGCAGAATTTGTTTCTGTCCCTGCTATATTCCCCTGTGGATCAGATGCTGTTTGAGCTCACAGAAACTACAACTCAGCCCTGGTCTGTGCCATTGTCCAGTCTCGGGACAGGCGTGGTTAGAGCTCACACTCAGCTGTCAGTTCCAGCCTCTGCCTGCCTGCCTTTGTCTCAGCTATGATCCCCTGAGGGACAGGTGCATCTTAGGCTCAGTAAAGCAGTCCTCTGTCTCAGTCCCGCCCTGGGAGTCTGTGTCTCTGCATGCATTCTGTCCCTGCGCTCTGCCCAGGCCAGTACCACCTCAGGCATACCCTTTACTCACGGGGCCTGTGTTTCCTTCCCAGATCTGTTCCACCAGTGGCTGCCATCAGAGAAGATGCCTGGCTTCCTCTGGTTGCCCAGAAAGACAGGGAGTGTCTGTCCAGAATATCCCTGGAGGGAATAGGGATAGGGCATGAGCCCTATTGTTCCCGCTACTGTGGCTGCTGCTCTGTGCCTCAGGGCACTGCCATTCCTGTATGGTTCCCTCTCAGTTGACCTTCTTCTCCTTACTCCCATGCAGCAGAATCTGCACAGACCAGCAACAGCCCTTGCCCTGTCCACACCTCTAGAGAAAATGCCCAAGGATCTGGACTCCATGGGGGCCAGGCTTCCAGACCTTGGGGTGAGAGTGGAGGGGAATGCTGGGAGTTCAGAATTGAAGTAGAGAATATATACAGTTTTATACAATTTTATGCCTGGTGGGAGAGTGCCATGGCACGTGAGTAGGGGAAGGAGGTCTAGTTTTTAGAGGGTCTCTTCTGTGGGATAAGATGGGAGAACATTTAAACTCTGCTCCCTTGTTTGTGTGGAGTATACTGCAAGCCCTTCTCATGAAGGAGGGGACTCCCATCCACTTGGCACTTGGCGATGGATTTTGTACCTTTTGTTTATATCCTTGGGGTCACAGCTCGCATCAGCAGGGTTGATGTGTGTTCGTCAACCTTCTCTCTTGGCTCAGCTCCAAACCATCAGCTTACTTGCTAAGTTTCTGTCCTTTAACTCTCCTTCTGGATGGGAGCCTCTGTGGAAAGCTGGCTCCAGTCGGCCATCTTGCCTCTGCACCCCCCCAAAATGTCTTAAGTCAATTTTGTCCATTTCTCTTCCCAAACTCAAAGAAAAAACAACTATGTAAGTTTCTAGAAACAATTGGCTATTGCTGCTAATAAACTTGTAATTTTGCTGTCCTCATTAAATCATCACCTAATTACCTGTACTTATGTCATTTTAATAAATCTTTCCGTTTATATTGCCATGAAAACAATGAAATTGCTACTGATATTTTAGAACAGCCCCTTTTCCTCTCAATCTGTCCTATAATGTATTTTCTATACCAATTAAATCCTGTACCTGCAGGTATGTCCCCATGCCTACTCAAAATGCCAGCAGCTGCCACCCTAATTACCAAAGCCACCACCCTTACATTAAGTTCACCTCTTCATCTCCATGTTCCCCTTGCTGTGGCTGCTCTCTTACAAATCCACAAAACACAGCATCTCTATTACACAACAGACTCCTCCATAAACAAGACTTATGAACCAATCCCTCCATCATTTTACACAATCGCAACACTTTAAATACAGTTATACTCTTACCTCTTCCTGATAATGAACATCCCACTTCATCTCATATGATTGCCTTGATATAGTTTATATATCAAGTTTGATATAGTTATAGCTTTTGATGCAGTATACAATTTCAAAACCACAAGATCTCTCAGACATTCCTTTAACAACCCATACTTATTTCTCTTTTGTGATGACCCTTATAAATGTAATTTCAAAAATAATATAACTAGCTATACTATAATTTCCTTACATAAAACCCTAAGGACATAAACCCCTCCTACTATAAAATCAGCACAAGCTGCTGAACTTAGCCCTTACTAGAACGTATGCAGTGACAAAAGGAAAAGCTGTCACTATGTATACAGACTCCAAATACACTTTAAAGTCTGCCACATAGTTAACGCAATTTAAAAAAATCTTATTTCTTGGTGCACGCAGTGGGTCATGCCTGTAATCCCAGCACTCTGAGAAGCTAAGGCAAGTGGACTGCCTGAGCTCATGGTATGAGACCAACCCGAGCAAGAGCAAGACCCTGTCTCTAAAAATAGCTGGGCATTGTGGCAGGTGCAGGTAGTCCCAGCTACAAGGGAGGCTGAGGGAAGAGAATCACTTAAACCCAAGAGTTTAAGGTTGCTGTGAGCTATAATGCCACAGCACTCTACCAAGCGTGACTGATGAGACTCTATCTCAAGAAAAAAAAAAAACACCTTATTTCTTAATTTCTACTAACATGCTTATTGACAATAATTCTATAATATCATAAAAATTACATATTAAACTAAATAGACTCCCTGGTCCCCTTTTCTTTTACCTTTTCAGCTTACACTTATCTCTCATCATATGGAGATTTGTGTAAATGGGGGATGATTAAGAAAAAATATAGAGAGAGTTGGTATTGCCCTAGGATCTATAATACCTCTAACCAAATTATTTCTCAGTGCCCTGTTTGTAAATCTTATCAAATCTCTGGAGGAAATTGGCCCCCCGAAGCTTAAACTATCCATTTTTGACACTCCAAATTGATTTTACAGATTTACCTCCAGATTTAAATTTTTCTATTGTTTATTGTTTAATAGATAGACTAAATATTGTTTAACTAGATATACCATACAAGAATGGTTAAAAAATTAGTAACTGAGATTATATCTTTTTAATATTCCTTTATGGGCTTGGCACCCGAATCGCAGTGATTAGGGCGCTGGCCACATACACTGGGGCTGGCAGGTTCAAACCTGGCCTGGGCCTGCTAAACAACAATGACAACTGAAATAAAAAAAAATAGCTGGGTGTTGTGGTGGGTGCCTGTAGTCCCAGCTACTCAGGAGGCTGAGACAAGAGAATCACTTAAGCCCAAGAGTTTGAGGTTGCTGTGAACTGTGATACCATGGCACTCTCCCAAAGGTGACACAGTGAGACTCTGTCTCAAAAAAAAAAAGAAAAATTCCTTTATGGATTGAGTCAAAGCAGAGGATTCATTTTAAACCACTTGCTTAAAAAGACTCTAGGATATTTATTTAAATTTTATGCCCTGTGTTATCCCCAATCCTCAGGGCAAGGAAAATGTGAAAATCTAAAAATAAAAATGATTTTGAAAGTTGATCAAGATACTGGACTTAAATAGCCAGAAGCATTATCTTTGGCTCTTAAAATCTAGAATATTCCAATTAGAAAACATGGTTGAACCCCTTTTAAAGCAATGTTCTGTCATCCCATCCCTACTGGCACCTGTAAACCTATTTCTATACTGACTGACCATGATGGGAATTTAAATGAACAATTCTATACCATGACTAGCTACATAGAGATGCTAACTAATGTGTCTGAAGCATATATATCATCAACAGATGAATAGAACATGGCCTCCACCAGCTGACCAGACTTGTCATACTGTTTAACCAAAAGCTCCTATGTACATCAAGGTCCTTAGAAGACATATGCTGTCATCTTGCTGGAGACATCCTTATAAAGTACTGTTAACCACCTCTACTGTCATGATAAAGAAAAAGAAATCCTCCTAGATTCCTATAAGCCATGTTGGACTACACTGACAATTAGAAGAGGACCCCTACAGGTGACTTAAAAGTAAGCATTTCCAGGGCCAGTTTCCAGGTCCCTGAAGCAGATGACTTCATGAAGTAGACAGCTTTCCCCAAGATCATGGCTGAAGAAACCTCATTCTTTTGTATATAAATTTCTTTCTTTTTTTCAGACAGTCTCACTATGTTGCCCTGGGTAGAGTGCTGTGGCATCACAGCTCACAGCAACCTCCAACTCTTGGGCTTAAGCAATTCTCTTGCCTTAGCCTCCCAGGTAGCTGAGACTACAGGTGCCTACCACCACACCCGGCTATTTTTTTTGGTTGTAGTTGTCATTTTTTTTTTTTT
>NW_003852547.1:3187852-3196123 GCF_000181295.1 Otolemur garnettii | reverse complement strand
TGGACAATATGTATTGACCTATCAAGACTATATAGCAATTATAAAAACAAACTTATCTAACCCTAAAATATAAGAAGCAAAAATTGACAGAATCAAAGGGAGGAAGTACAATAACAGTCAGAGATACCAACACCCTGGAACAAGTACATACATGATTGATAAGGAATTAGAAGACTTAAGTAGCACTCAAAACCAATTTAGTCTAATAGATATATACAGAGCACTCCATCTAACAACAACGGAATACACTTTCTTCTCAAGTGCACACAAAATATTTACCAGGATAGACAATATAGTAGGTTATAAGACAAGTCTCAATACATTTAAAAACATTGCAATTAGAAAAAGTGTCTTGGGTGGCACCTGTGGCTAAAGGAGTAGGGTGCTGGCCCCATATACCAGAGGTGGTGGGTTCAAACCCAGCCCTGGCCCAAAACTGCAAAACAAACAAACAAACAAATGAAAAAGTATCTTCTCTGACCACAATGGAATAAAACTGGAAATCAATAACAGAAAATTCACAACTATGTGGACATTAAACAAGATGTGTTTAACATACTCTCAAGCAACCAATGAGTACTGCTCTGGGTGGAGCAGTGGTAACTTCAGGTAAGCCCAGACACCTTTTTCTTTGGCTTCCTTCTTTTCCCAGTCATTTTCCTGCATCAATTTCAGAAGTTATGTCCCCTCTTTAAGTGCTTGATATGCTCCATACACATGTTAATTCTCTTGGCAAGAATTTTGCCCTTAACTTGTTTATAGCAGTGCCAACAGCAAGGTGAGGAACCCTGTAGACTCTTCCAGTTTTGCCAGGGTAACATCTATAGGGCACGCCTTTTTGAACAGTACCCATTCCTTTGATGTCTACAGAATCACCTTTCTTATAGATTCCTATGTATGGTGCCAAAGGAACAACTCTATGTTTTCTAAAAGGCCTAGAGAACATGTGTCAGGTGCCTCTCCTCTTTCCCTTTTGGTGAATTACTGGAAGATGGCATCTTTGGACAAAAGGAAGGCTGGTGGCTCGGCGCCTATGGCTCAAGTGGCTAAGGCGCCAGCCACATACACCTAAGGTGGCGGGTTCGAATCCAGCCCAGGCTGCCAAACAACAATGATGGCTGCAACCAAAAAATAGCCGGGTGTTGTGGTGGGTGCCTGTGGTCCCAGCTACTTGGGAGGCTGAGGCAGGAGACTCGCTTGAACCCAGGAGTTGGAGGTTGCTGTGAGCTGTGTTGCCAGGGCACTCTGCCCAGGGGGATAGCTTGAGGCTCTGTCTCAAAAAAAAAAAAAAAAAAAAAAAGGAAGGCTGGACAAATGGTTTTTAACAAGGACAGTCTTTGCAACAAAAGATAGTGGGAAAACTGGATATCTGTTTTCAAAAGAATAAAGTTAGACACCCTATCTCTTACCATATACCAAAATTAATTTAAAAATGGGTCAAAGGCCTTAATGCAAGAGTTAAAACTGTAAAACTCTTAGAGGAAAACATAGGGAGAAAGCTTCATGACATTGGATTTGCAGATTTCTTGGATGTGACACCAAAAGTACAGGCCAAAAAGTAAAAATAGATAAATTGTACTTACAGCAAAGTCAGAGGAAAAAACTATGCCCTATGGTAATAGATGTGATATGGATGATTCACTTTGTGGTAACAGATCCACTTCCTTGGTTAACCACTCTGGTTTCTTCAGCTTCTGCCTTTCTGGAGGTTTTCCTATTTCATTGTTGTTCAGAGCCACCCATGAAAAGAAATTAGGATCCCTGCTAGAGGATCCCTACTGAAGAACCTATCACCTTCCTAGATTTTCTGCTCCTACTAATTATTGAGTACTCAGATTCTCTGAGACACTTTCTCCTGTGACAAAATTCTATGCATTAGTATGTCTTATGCCACCTGCTGTTGCATTTATCCTTAATTAAACTAACATATTCTATGTATAATTTGCTTATTTCTGTGTCTTCTACTCGAGGCTGTGAATTTCATGGTGAAAGAAGAAAGATCTTTCTTTAAGATTAGAAACAAGAAAAAGGGGCTGGGCTGGTCTCAAACTCCTGGCCTCAAGTGATCCTTCCACCCTGGCCTCCAAAAGTGCTAGGGTTACAGGTCTGAGCCAGCACACCTGGCCCTTTGTGAGGTTTTCATATCACACCACAACTCTGATGACTCCAAGATGAAAAAAAAAGTAGTTTGATTGAGGGTCCCCTTGGCATTTCCAGAGACATGGTGCTTGGGCAATAGAGCAGAAGCAAGGGTTGAGGAGAAGGGACTGGAAACCAGATGGGAAGTAGTCAAATTCTTTCTGATTAGAACTTAGCTGGCCACTTTCCGCTCATTGGTGCTTGGTGCAGAAAATTCTTAGAAGCCCAACGTGAAGTAGTAGCAACCTGGTTCATTCACCCTGAGATCTGGACCACCCTCCAAGTCCAAAAGAAGCAACAAATCAATCTGCAGCATTCAGCTTTGCAGTTCACCACCGAGGCTCCTCCTAAAGACGCTAAGCTTATGTGATTCTCAAAGAATGTCCTTGGGAAACTGGAAGTGGTGAGATCCACGCCCAATTTTCTACTGATAAAAGTGCCAGCCCTTTACCTGTCTCCTTCCATAGAGCGTCCTCAGGAGTGAAGATGCCACAATGCTGCACCAGCGTAAGGAAGACCCCAAAGCCAACCATCAGCTCATCCCATCTGCAGTGTGGCTCCCAAACCCCAACCTGACTCATTCCTTCTTGTCTCTACCATCGTTCTAACCTCTTTCCCTTCTGATCACCTCACGGGTGACTAAGCAGGCTGCCTGGGACCTGCCTAAACGGAGTCCGAGTCGGCAGGGCCCCAAATGATAACACCCTTAAACAACCCAGCCCTGCACTTCTCCCGGACTCTTCACATTCTCAGCCTTTCTTCTTTTCCCCACAGTTCTTATCTGCTGCATGACCATCTTCATCCTCTGGTGGTCAAGAGGAACCACAGGTAAGGACAAGGATAGGGAAGAATGAGGGAGGAGGAGGTGCCTTTGGGAACAAAGACTGGGAACTGAGTATCTGTTCCCCCTTGGATGCTCACCAGCAATGTCTGCCCAAGATGCTCCTATCAGCTCAGGACTGTGGCTGTGCCAGCCAGCGCCCAGGTGTGGGGACCGATTCTACAACCCCCAGGAGCAGTGCTGTAACGATGACACCATCCTGCCCCTGAACCGGACTAATCTCTGTGGACCCAACTGCACCTTTTGGCCCTGCTTTGAGCTCTGCTGCCCGGAGTCCTTTGGCCCCCCCCAAAAGTTTGTTGTGAAGTTGAAAGTTCTGGGTGGGAAGTCCCAGTGCCCCTCCGCCCCCATCTCCCGGATCTGTCCCAGTTAAACACCCCTAACTTGCCTGTGGCCAAAAGAAGGAAGAAGGGGTGAGCAATACTGAAAGGTCAGGGGCATGTACCCAGAGATGAGACTGGATTCAGGCCAGGTTCAATGAAAGCAAAGAAAACCTGCCTGGGCAGAGCCAAAGATGGTGTCTACATCAAGCATGATTTGGACAGTTTTATACTGGGCCATAGCAAGTGGGAAAATTTACTACTGGCCTGGGGATTCTGATGGGCTAGGGGTCTTGCGGTGGAAGTTCTTGGGGAGGGGCTAGCTAGGTCCTTTGTGGTTTTTGCAGGGGCAGGTGTGGGGCTGAGTTCAACCTACCAACGTTAACAACTCTTGTGACAGGGTTGATGATCAGTCTTCCAAAACTGCTTCTGGCTGAGGAGGGTCATAGTTGTCCTCAGTGCAAGGAATCCAGTGTTAGTAGTGAGGAAGGAGAAATAAATCTTATGCTTCTTAGCGATCCTGAGAAAGCAGCAGGCAGCTGCAGAAGAACTCCTCCTCCAAAGATAAGAACAAACTTTACACTGAGCTAAAATAGCCTTGGAAAGCAAAAGAAAAAAAGACTCTGTAACTAATAACAATACCCTGGTTTCTAACATCCATAGCCATAACTATGTTGCTGATATTGAACTGAAGGAAAAAGAAAGGTGTAAAAACTTTTGGAAAAAACCTGTTCCCTGGACGTCAGCATTTCAGGCCTTGAGGCATATGAGTTCTCCCCAGCAATTAAAGGTTCCTTCCTCTATATTGTTGGTGTAAGTGTCTGTTTGTTTTAATTTGCCATTTTCCTGCAACAGTAGGACTGTGAAGGTTTGGGGGAGTACATTGAGAGAGAGTTTGGGGAGTATTAGGGGAAAGTAGGAAAGAGTGTAGGTGCCAGTTCAGTTTCTTGGGAGGCATAGGTAAGTAGAGGTCCCATATAGAAAAAGATGTGTGTGTCATCGAGACAAGTGGAAAAGCTGATGGAAAGGAGCAGTCCCTGAGTTCCTGCAAATTTCTCGGGGGTGGAGGAGGGCTCCAATATCCTAGATGGAAAGGGCTGTCTTAGAGTCGCTCTGGTGAGAGCTTGTATATGTGGGGCTACAACAGAGTGTGTTTCAGGGAAGAGGTGGAACTTGGTTTGGGTTAACTGGTCAGTGAGGTTGTCTGCAGGTATGGGGACAAAGGGGCTAGATGCTTGAGTTTCCCCAGTGTTTTTAATCTAAGGGAGGAGTGAAGTAACAGACAGTAGACCTGTGTTGGCAAAAAGAGGGCTCCAGTTCTGGGTGTAGGGACTAGTGAGAGTGGGCAGAGAGAGGAGAGAGAGGAGAATAGAGAGCAGGGAGTGAAAGAAGAGAAGATGGGATGTGGGAGAAAGAGAAAGGAGCAAGAGAATGACATGCCATCCCATAGAAAGAATATGAGCTCTGAGGTCTAGCTGGTAGCTGAACTTAAGGGGAAAAAAAATAAAAAGAGTAATTTTAGCCAAATTCACAAGGTATTGTGAATGTGAATGCTGTGTCTTTTTTTTTTTTTTAAGACAGAGTCTCACTTTGTTGCCCTCAGTAGAGTCCTGTAGTGTCATAGCTCACAGCAACCTCAAACTCTTGCTTGGCTCAAGTGATCCTCTTGCCTTAGCCTTCCAAGTAGCTGGGCCTGCAGATGCCTGCCACAATGCCCAGCTATTTTTAGAGACGGGGTCTTGCTCTGACTCAGGCTGATCTCAAATTTATGAGCTCAGGCAATCCACCCACCTTGGCCTCCCAAAGTGCTAGGATTTGCTAGGATTATAAGTGTCAGTCACTATGCCCAGCCTTGGTGTGTCCATTTTTCCTCAGGCAAGGTTCAAAACAGACATTTTTCCACATGTGTCCAATCCTTATGCCTGATTGTTCATCCATTTATGAATCACTTGAGGCTTAAAGGAATAATTTTTTTCCCTTTTCCTTTTTTTACTTTTTATTTTTTATTCTTTTTTCTCAACACTGTACTAATGAGAAAAGGAACAAATCCTAATGAGAGAGGATACCTGAGAAGGGTGAGGTCCAGAGGAGAACAGGTCTTCTCAAAGAGACCCCAAGGATACACCTGTAGGGGCATCTCCATGGTGACTCAGCTCTTAGGAATTTGTAAACTTAACTTCCTGGAACTTGGAAATTTCCACTTCTATGAAATCCTGTAGTTCTGTGGAGGCTGAAACAGCATCTCCCGCTTGATTCAAACTGGCTAATGAGAAAGGTACCTGTGGGTCGGAACTTTTTGACTGTAGATAAAAAGGGAAAGACCAAGCCAGTGGGGAGCATGGCCATTTGGAATTTCTCTATGCCATAAGCTCCCAGCCAGTGAATAAAGTCCTTCCTCTTATAAACATGGTGTTTGGGTGCTCTTTCTCTCCATTGGGCTTCATCTTCCTGCAACACTAAAAAACAAAGGAGCTGGGGAAAAGTAAAGAGAATTTACATTTCCTTTTGGTCAGTTGGGTTCCTGAATGGTTTGTGGAAAGTGAAATCACAGGGTTGATGGGGTGCTGGCAAGAAAAAGAAAACAGGCAGAGAAAGTTTTTGCCTTATTGAGAAACCATGAATTACTAATTTTTCTATTATTTCACTATAAAGACTGACTACTGAAGCAGCTAAGGAAATTTCATCCCAAAATACGATTCCTTGGCATAAAGAATATTTTGAGGGGGTGGGCACAGTGGCTCACACCTATAATCCTAGCACTTGGGAGGCTGAGGTGGGTGGATTGTCTGAGTTCACAGATTTGAGACCAGCCTGAGCCAGAGCAAGACCCCCATCTCTAAAAATAGCCAGGCATTGTGGCAGGTGCCTGTAGTTACAGCTACTCAGGAGGCTGAGGTGAGAGTGTGAGGACCAGATCAGCTCCATTTTGTTGTTTCCACATAAGTTCTGTTCCTGGGCCCTGGCCTGCAGGGCCCACCTTGTAACCCTCCCCATTCCATTCTTAGTTGCTTAAACCATACCCGCAGGGCCCACCCTGCAACCTTTCTCATTCCTTTCATAGTTACTCAACCAAATAGTACCACCCTGGGCAACAGAGCAATAAGCCCCCAATTCCTTATTAACTAAGTCACCCTACTGCAATAAAACAATAAGTTTCTATTACCTTGAAATACAGGTAACCAGGTTGCACCAACTCTAGCCCCCGGTTAAGGCACCCTCCACCCCTCACCTGTACCAATCCAAATTCACCTTTACTAGTGAAATCATCAGCTACCAATGCAAATCCTCCTTTACTTCCTCCTTTACTAATGAAATCACCAACCACCAATGAAAAGTGTACTCGTATCTGACCCTACCCCTCTTGCTTTCTGTACCCCATAAAAACTGCCTTCACCCCGAGTTCAGGGCTTGTCCTCGGCTTGCATGCCAGGAGAGTCCAGGCCTGGGGCCCCCGGGCCTCCCGGGTCTGTAATAAATCTCATCTTATGCCCTTTACATCGGAGCGAGTCTCGAGTTTGTTGGTTGGGGTTAATTTGGGAGGCTTTCTAGGACCCAACATTTTGGTTCCCTGACCGGGAAGACTCCCATCCCCCATCTGGGACTTACTTCGACACCGCTCCTGGAGGTGAATACGTGTGAATGGGTTTGTGTTTAGTATGCACGTCAGCCAGCAGTGAGTGAGACATTCCTTCCTACATTTTCTGTTTTGGTCTCTTGTGTTTCCTTGTGAGAGTCAAACTAGCTTAAGGTTGTTAAAGGTTTTTCTTGGAGCTTTTCTTTGTGGTTGAGGGGATAGAGGCTAGATCAGACGTGGTCAGTGATGCTGTTCCTCTAACTGGGGCCTGAAGACGTTCACCCCGGTCTGGGTAATTCCGGTCAGGATGATTTGATAGCCTGCTGGTCGGGAGGTCGGAAAGAGTGCCTGTCGGTGAAGCATGTAATTCCGGTTGGTGGAGTGTGTAATTCCGGTTGGTGTCAGTTTGGAATTGCTCCTATACTTTTCTTATTAGGTCTGTCTAAAGAGTCTTTTTGTTTGGATGTCTTGTGTTTACTGTGCATTGTGTTTTGGTTGTCTGGATTGGGTAACATCTCTGGATCTAGGTTTCCAATATTGTGTGGAGTGCAATTCTTCTAGTTAGGCGGGGGCCTTCTAGGAGTGTCTGGTTCTAGCGTAATCCTTCTGGTTTGGGTGTAATTCTTCTGGCTAGATAGATCCAACAGCCAGGAATGTCCAGTTGTAATTAATGTCCTGTGTTTATTGTTTCTTGTGTCCTGCTTGTCCCTATACTTGGTCAGGGCCAGTGTGGGTTTGAGTCCCCCTAGATAGTGTAAGGAAAGGGGGGGGGACCTGGAAACATATGTCTAGTTTGTCGTGTTTGTGCCCTGTCCTCTGTGGTGCTTGTCTCTGTAAAACGGCACTCAGGTGCCCGTCCTTGAATGTTGTGTGATGAGCCAGGTTCTGCTCACACCTCAGATCACCCCCGCAGGGAACTCCTGCTGGTCTGGCCATGCGATCCTCAGAGCGTTCCTGGGACAAATTCTCCCAGAGGAACGTCTGGTCGAGACTCAGCTGGGGAGCTCCCTGGGTGGGTCACTGCGGAAAATGAACACCAGAGAGGAACCGGTTACAGGTGGCGCCAGGACATCCAAAGTAAGGTAGGATCCTTTTGAAGCCCACTACATTTTAGTGGAAGAGGAGCCTGATCACCTCCTGGGCATCAGATCGCCCGCAGATCTGCTAACAAATATATGAGACCAGATCTGCCAGATCGCCAGCCAATCTGTAAAAAAAAATTTTGTGAGAGTGTGTGGGTGTGGTGTGATTAAGAGGACTCCGAGGGTGGAGTTAGATCTCCCCTCATAGGGCCTAAGAAAGTGTTGGTTTGCCTCTTATAGCTAAGTAGCAGCTTAAGTGGGAATTTGAGGCTGCCCAGGTTAAGAAATGTATTAAAATTGTGTGGGTGTGTGAGT
>NW_003852547.1:3184144-3186096 GCF_000181295.1 Otolemur garnettii | reverse complement strand
TATTAGTTCTTTCTGTGTTCTGTTTTCCAGAAGTTAAGAAAATAATTCTCCGTCTTGTGAGCTATTTGTAGCTTTTCAAGCAATGTATGTACTTATAAGCAGAATTTGAAACATGTATTTTTCTCTCTCCTTAATTCCTCTGGAATTTGAAAGTCATTAGTTAAGTATTATTAATTTCTGACAACACAGTTATTTGCTTAAGTTCAATAAGAATCTGTTTTGTTCTATAGGACTTGATGAAGGCATTGGTTATTTTACCAAGGCTCTGACTGGAATAGCATTTCCAGAGGTGTCTAGACTGCGTTAAGGAATTAAGGGTAACTTTACAAAGCCAATAATGAAAGCCCTTTGGAAAACTAGCCAGATACCCATCAGTAACCTTTCCTGATCTGTGGTAAGTAATGAAGGTCGCTTGCTGTCGGGTCTAAGACATTGAAAGGTGCTTGGGGAATCTCAAAAGAAGAGGAATGTACCCAATGCATACAGGTATCTAATGGCACAGATGAAACCTGAGCTCATGAAAGGCTCTTGAGAAAGTCCGGCCTGAAAAATTCCTTATAAAAGGTTCCAGCAAAGCCAAAGTGTCTAGATGATTAATAATTCTTACTGCACTTTATGCAAATAATCAGTATACTGAGGTCCAGGTTATATTGGCAACTGAATTGGCTCTACTGTAATCTGTCTTTAGTTAAGAGAGAAATTGGAGAGAGAAAAATAATTCAAAGGAAAAAGAAAAAGGCTGTGGCCCATCTGTATTAGATCCCAGCCTTATCTGTACTGTCAACTGATAAAATGAGTCACAACTGTTTCAGTAAATTGAACTGTTAAATAGGACTAAAAGACTAGCCAAAAAGTGTGGTGTGAATGTATGTCTCAGAAGAGAGACCCTGAGTAGAAATGGGGAACAAGCAAGGGAAGCCCACCTCATTAGCTATTATGTTAAAACACTTTAAGAAGAAATTTGTAAGTGGCTATGACACCAGGAAAAGCTAAGGAGTCTTTGTGAGCAGGAATGCTCCCCCCCTTTGGGATTAAGTAGCCATCAGAGAAAAATTTAGAAATTTAGAAAAATCCCTAGTGTCTGAGGTATGGCATAGAGTTACTAAAAAAGAGATTCACACTTAGCAGTTTCCATACATGGATACCTGGCTATAGGTAGTAGTGAGCCAACCACCTTAGTTAAGAAGACAGGTTAAAACAGTACTAGTGACACAGGGACAGAAAGGGAAAGTGCTTTCCACCTGACTTAGAGTAGTAGTGCTGAAGATATTGGCAGATCTGGTATTAGCCTCAGGAGAAAGGCTGTTTTATGACTCAGCCAGAGGAAAGACTGAGGCCCGAACTGGCCCAGATGGCTGTGGGTCTGGATGAAAAATAACTCCCTAAAGCTGTGCTCAAGGTACAGACTGCCTATTGTAACATCTAAAAGTATGTGGCTATAAAGTTCCTAGAGGAAAAACTCAGATCCGCCAGCAGTAAATACCTTATTATCCAGCAGGCAGGAAGGAATCTAGATATGAAGAGACAAGTCATTAGTCGCCTCCCCACCTCCACAAGCGGAAGGCAGTTTGAGAATTCCTAGGCGCAGTCGGTTTCTGTCGTCTTTGGATCCCCAACTTTACCATCTTGGCTAGACCTCTGTATGAGGCAACTAAAGGAGAGGAAGGAAAGTCCTTAAAATGGTAAAGAGAACAAGAATGTGCCCTCTCCCAACTAAAGATGGGACTAATAACTGCCCCTGCACTGGGACTGCCAGAACTAACCAAGACGGCTGTAAAAATGTTAACCCAACTGGTTAGGTCCGGGCCAAGGCTTGAGGTAGCCTACCTCTCTAAGCAGTTAAGTAGAATAGCCACCCTGCTTACGGGCTCTAACTGCTTACTCTCCTTGTGCAAGAAGCAGATAAACTGACTCTAGGACCCCACTCTGTGGTCACTTTAATGGACACTAAA
>NW_003852547.1:3157300-3181321 GCF_000181295.1 Otolemur garnettii | reverse complement strand
CCCGCCACCTTAGGTGTATGTGGCTGGCGCCTTAGCCACTTGAGCCACAGGCACCGAGCCGAGAAGCTGGATTCTATCAAGGACCACCATTTGTTCTCATCAGGAAGTCAAAGATGTTTTCTCATTATGGGAGACTCTCTCGGCAGATTCTTCTTATCAGAGTGCCAGCATATTTCTCTCAGTTGGGTCTGTAATTGGGCCCATCTGTAATTGGGCAGGTGCAAGAACAAGGCTGCAGCACATCTCTTTCTTATCTGAGTTATGTCCACTTGTAACAGAGTCTCACAGAATGGTTTTTCAAGATGGAGTTAGCTTGGCCAGCCTAACATTGACCACACTAATTTTGGCTTCCTTCGTGATTGAAAATGTGAGAGCCAAACTAACTCAAATCAAACTAACTCCTATTTGTTGTTTACTCAGAACAACAGGCTGCCACATACCAAGGACATTATCGCATACCTAGGTGTTGGGCAAGCCCCCTTGTACACTCAGCCCACATACTGACCCCCTCCCCTCTTTGCACTCGCCACTCTACTATGCACATGCCCCACTTGCCCCCTTGTGCACTCAGCCCACATCCTGACCCTCTCCCCTCTTTGCACTCACCACTCTACTATGCACACACCCCACTTGCCCCCTTTGCAGAACGTTTATCCCTTTCTTCTTATTCACTCACCTGAGACAAAGAGAATTTGTCCCTGAGCCATTTGGCCCAGAACACGACCACCCTGTACCTGTCAGTTTGGGACAGACATGGTTTACCTACCAATAAGGAGAGGGGGTGGGATGGACTATTGGGAGGGAAGAGGGAGGGGTATAAAGGGACATTCTGGATAGTCTGTAAGGGCTGTTCCCACTTTTTCTTAAAGGGGCAGCCCAGGCACTGAGCTTGAATAAAAACTCCTCATGCTTTTGCAGAGATGTTCGGTCTCTCAGAATGGTGCCTGAATTGAGTCTGGGGGCTTACAAAACTGGCTTCTGGAATTTCCCACAGTTACAAGCTTCCTTCCAAGAGTCTGTGCTTTCTCCTGCTTCCTCCTCTCTGCTCCATACATCAACAAAAATGTTCTCTAAAAATGAATCACGGAGCGGTGCCTGTGGTTCAGAGGAGTACGGCACTGGCCCCATATGCCAGAGGTGGTGAGTTCAAACCCAGCCCCAGCCAAAAACTGCAAAAAATAAAAAAATTTAAAAATCTAGTTAAAAATGTATTAGAAAAATTTAAAAAATGAAATAAAAATTAATCACATCACGTCTTTCCTTAAACGCTCTTCTGTGGCTTGCTAGTGACTACAGCATTAAGTCTAGACCCTCAGGGGGCCCCACAAGTGCCGGTGTGCCCTATTTCTGCTGTCCCAGCCAGCCTCCTCCCTAGCTACACACTCCAGTCCTTTACATCCCAGCAACTACAACCTTCCTATAGCTCCACGCTACCTGCCTCTTCGCCTCTCCGTGCCTCTACTCATGCTAGTTCCTCTGCCTGCCACACCTTTCTCTTCCTCTCTTCATCCTGCCTCACTGTACCTATAGAGTCTGAAAAATCTAAGGAATGGAAATGCCCTTTGACTTTGGACTTCAGCATAAGATTCAGTAACTCTTTGATCTTAGCTTTCATTTTATGGTTTCTATTACTGTTAATGGGAGCAAACTTCTTCCTGGGAAATGCAGGCTCCCGTGAAAATCACAGAACACGAACCCCTCCGGGCTAGGAAGCTGCTCTACAAAGACCAGCTTGGCAGAAAAAGCGCGCAAATGGGGACAAATGGAGGCGGCGCGCCCTCTGGCGGCAAGAGGAGGGAAGCACGGAGAGGGATTAAGCATCTTTTTTTCCCCAATGCCAGGACCAAGCCCAAGGTCAGAACTGCTGGGCACCACGCTAATCGTTTCGACCACGTGAAATACAGCATATTTTTTAAAAAATAGTTACTAGGGTTTTTTTTAATTTAAAAAGGCTGCCAGTCTTTTTGTGCGCTCAGTAACTTCTGTTTTGCTCCTAGCAGAATCCTTTGTACCTACAACAGGAAGGTGGGGGACACAGTTCCCGTTCAATAGTAAGTGGGATGCAATTTGCATCAATATTGCCCTTAGACTTGGGCCTGAGTCTGTCCGCTATAGGCAAGGATTCCCCAGGAGCAAGGAGACATGCTTCTCCCTGCTTCTGGACCATGTTCTGGGGACCTTGAAACCCCAGAATTCTCTGCACAGGCACCCCCTGGACTCCTTCCAGAACATGGGTGCTGATTTTTCTTGAGTCAGTGATACAAGCAGATCAGGTGTGACCCCTAAACCACAAGGGGCCCTCTGTGTCTGGCTGTGGACAGAGCTGGGGCAAGCATGCACAGGAGGCCCCTGTGGTAGGACAGAGGGAAGGAGATTTGGGAAAGAGGAGGAGAAAGCTGCAAGTTGGGAGCCAGGGACCAGCTCTCCTAAAGCCTCCATGTTCCTGAGCAGAATTCTAAGGTGTCCAAGAATTCTAAATTCCAAACCAGCCTTCCAGCATCCAGTTCCTCTGAGGAACTTCAGAGGCCACTGCCCACAGAGCAGGGGCTGGAAGCACTTTCTGAACAGGGATTTCCTAAGTTAGCCCTGGTAAGGGGAGCAGACACCAGAAGACAATACCTGGATGGGGGCAAGGGAGGAGGGGTAGGAAGGCAGCCTCCTCCCCCAATAAACAGGAAGAAACATGGGTGCCTGTCATGTTCGTTTCCCAAATTACTAGAAGAAGGACTGACAGAGGGTGCCCAGATAATTCCATAAAAGCTACCCCCTTCCTATTCCCACCCCAACTTCCCATGTCTTTGGCAGAAGAGTAAACTATGGTCTTTGGCAGAAAAGGAAATTCATTTTGAAATTGTGCTATCCACAGTTATTTGGGATGGACTGTTGCTTTACACATAGTTTTCTATTTTGTCTTTTTGAAGGTGCTTGTGTACAGAGGGTAGGACATATTTTGTTTAATAATTGTTAGCTTCATGTATAACTTACAAATATTTAGCAAAGAAAAGCAAATGGGGGATTTGTCCCAGAATAAGAAATCTTAACCTTCAGGTGCCCTTCACATTGCTTCCACATAACCATCATGACCTTTGAAAGCACATGTAGTGAGAATAAGATGGAGTCAGGTGGGGTAGGGCAGACATGATACAGCTGGTCTGGTCCATTTAGGTCCTGCCTGACTTTCACCTCCTATCTCCCCTTCTTACTTTCTAAACTTAGATTCCCACCCTAAAGATGCCTATCTGGAGTAGTTTAGATGAATTGATTTAGGAGATTAACTCTTGAATTGGAATGTTGTAATAGTTATGAGTTATGCTGATTATTATTTGGCATAGGGGTTGGTGTGGTCTTTGCTTTGAACTTAAATGTGTAAAACTACAATTTTGGAAATGGACGAACAGAACAGTCTTGGAGAGGCTGCTCTCACTGCTTTCCAGAATCCCAGACTTCTAACAAGGTTTGGTGGGCCTGTCCCCATCTCTGCATATTGGCTGACAGTGACAGGCAGCTGAACCCTCTTTCTAGTAACACCTTCACATGGTAGTCACATGACCTCCACATGATCCCCAGGTGAAAGGTGGTGTCACTCTAGGAGGTGATGTGGAAGAAACAATTGGTGCCAATTAGGATGAAATAAGTGAATGAGGAAGAACACTCCAGGTTTTGGAACATCAAGGGAAAAAAATATCAAGATTCTGCACTCCGGGAGGCCAAGGTGAGTGGATTGCCTGAGCTCATGAATTCGAGACCAGCCTGAGCCACAGCGAGACCCCATGTCTAAAAGTGGCTGGGCATTAGGGTGGGCACCTGAAGTCCCAGCTACTTAGGAGGCTGAGGCAAGGGATCACTTGAGCCCAAGAGTTTGAGATTGCTGTGGGCTATGACACCATGGCACTATACTGAGGTTGACAAAGTAAAACTCTGTCTCAAAAAAAAAGGTTCTGCCTTGCTTTTTTTGTTTGTTTTAGACAGAGTTGTTGACCAGGTTAGAGTGCTGTGGTTATCAGCCTCACTCACAGCAACCTCAAACTCTGGGTTCATTCAATCCTCTTGGCTCAGCCTCTTAAGTAGCTGGGACTAAAAGTGCCCACCACAACTCCAGGCTAATATTTTCTACTTTTGATAGAGATGGGATCTTGCTCTTGCTCAGGCTGGTCTCAAACTCATGAGCTCAAGCAATCCTCCCACTTTGGCCTTCCAGAGTGCGAGAATTACAGGCATGAGCCACTGCACCCAGCCTGTATCCTAGCTATTACCATTTAATTTTACATCTATCACTTCTAATACAACAAAGAAAACAGGGTTTGGAGAATGAATTTTTTTTTCCAACAGCAAGAGAATCTGAAGAGGTTTTTACTGCCTGAATTAATTATAACAGAGTCAACAAATCCAGCTAGTGAGTTAAATAGTTAAAAATTCAATTTTGTGAGATGTACAGGGAGTAATCTAATTTCCTCCTTTCAAAAAAGCAGACAAGTAACACAGTCTCAAGATTAAAGGTAATATAACAACCTCAAACTCCTGGGTACTGAAGTTGTAGTAAATGCCCACAAGGCACATCTCAATTAAAATTGACACCTAGGTTCGGTGTCCATAGCACAGTGGTTACAGTGCCAGCCACATGCACCGAGGCTGGTGGGTTCCAGCCCAGCCAAGGCCAGCTAACCAACAATGACAACTGCAACAAAAAATAGCCAGGCATTGTGGCAGGTGCCTGTATTCCTAGCTACTTGGGAGGCTGAGGCAAGAGAATCACTTAAGCCTAAGAGTTTGAGGTTGCTGTAAACTGTGATGGCACAGCACTCTACTGAGGGCAACATAGTGAGACTCTGTCTCAAAAAAATTAATTAATTAATTAATTAAATTAAATAAAATTGACAGCCTATAGGCTGGCAAGACACAGAATAAATAAAACTCTAACAGGGGAAAACTTCAACCCACCTAGTTAAGGTTTATATTCTTAGCATTCTTAAGGAATCCATTGTGTAAATAGTGTTTTGTAATCGTAAAGCAAATGTACAAAGTTCCTGAACTCAAGTTTCCTCTATTTAAAATTTGTACACAGAGTGTCCATAGTCCCCTTAGGAGCAGAGTAGTCAAAGCATGTTCCAGGGCGGCAAGAAAGGGAAAGTGGCTAGGAGTGCCAGATAGAGGGTCTTGAAGGCCAGGCGAGGTTGCTCATGCCTGTAATCTTAGCATTCTGGGAGGCTGAGGTGGGTGGATTGCCTGACCTCTCACGGGTTCAAGACCAGCCCGAGCAAGAGTGAGACCTTGTCTCTAAAAAATAGCTGGGTATCGTAGTGGGCACCTATAGTCCCAGCTACTAGGGAGGCTGAGGCAAGAGAACCGCTTGAGCCAAGAGTTTGAGATTGCTATGAGCTATGAGGCCGTGACACTCTACTGAGCTTGACAAAGTCAGACTCTGTCTCAAAAAAAAAAAAGAAAGAAAGAAAGAGGGTCTTGGAGTGAGGAAATGAGGCTGGGGTGGGGCCAACCCAGGCTGTCAGTGGCCCATGCTGTTAGCCACAAGGAGTGTGGTCCTCATCATAGCAGTCAATGAGAAGCCACAGAAAAATGTGACTCACTTTTGAGAGTAATCTTCAGGAAAGGCCTGATCAGATCTCGACTTTGTCCTCACAAAGGCCACAGCACATGCTGAGGGGTCACTGAAGAGACAGGAGCAAAATCCAGGTGACAAGAGACAGTGACTCAACCAGGGTAGAGATACTGAAAATAGACAGAAATGGTCTACTTCACAAAATATTCAAGAGATAACAGCAGCATGACTTGTAAGTGGGTGACATACTCATTCAATCATTCGGTAACTATCTAGTGAGCACCTGCTATGTGCTGGGCATTGTTTGGGTGCTGGATAGAAGAAGGAAAGGAACAGAGGTTGGTAACTCAAGGATAATGCTCAAATTACTGGCTTTTGTAATGGAAAGACAGTAATACTATTCCATTAAATGGGGGCTGCTGAACTAGGGCTGATTTAGAGGAGAAAATCATGAATCATCTTGCATTGAAGAAGCTTGTGGGACAGCCAAGTAGAGATGTCAGGTAGGCAGGTAGATACAAAGATCCAGAACTCATCTGAGAAATCTGGGAATTACCTGCATTTCAGTGGTGGCTAAAGCCAGTAGGTGGATAAGATCACCTGGCAGAAAAAGTATAATATGATGGTCCAGGAGGGAAGAATTAGTCTTAAAAAGAGCAGATGAATAAAAGAACCAGCAGAGAGCAGAAGGAAAGTGAAGAAATTCTTATGTCACGGAAGTTAAGGGAAGTCAACACTTCAAGGAAGAAGCAGTCAGCTCTGTAAAATGCTGCCCAATTGCCTAAGGTCATCCTGCTAAGTAAAAATCTAAAAGTAAGACACAAAATAACAATATTTTCTAAGTAAAAGTTTTCTGCTCTTGATGTAAAAAAAAAAAATCCTTCTTAAGGCAAGATGAGAAACACAGAAACCATAAAAAAGAAATAGATTTTTTTAAAAAGGATTGGAAGGAAAAGGCTTGCAGTACATTTGACAGATGTAAGGTTACCATGTCTCACATCCCACAACCCAACGGGAAAATGATTAAAAGAGATGGACAAACAGAAGACAGATGCTAACAGCCACAAATATGTAAATAGGCAATCACTCCTCTCATGTTCAAGGAAATGCAAATAAAACAATAATAAGATCCTGTTCCTTGGATTAGCAAAGCATTTTAAAACTGATTACACTGCTGATGAAAATAAATACGACATCTTTTTGAAATAGCATTTGGCAATATCTATTAAAATTTCCAAAGTAGCTCTACTTCTTGAGCAGAGTCCTGGATACACAGGTGTATTCACTTTGTGAAAATTAATAAAGTTTTCCACTCAATTAACTCTATAAAAAATGTGTTTGAATATTTTTTATATGGATGTTATCTTTAATGCTTCTTTAAAAAAAATCCTAAGACACAAAATGTGCATATCTAGCAACTCAACCGTCCTATTTATAAGCTTCTTTAAGAAGCTAAACAGAGTTTCATCTGTCGCTCCGGGGTTGAGTGACATGGCATCATCATAGCTCACAGCAACCTCAAACTCTGGAGCTAAAGTGATCCTCCTGCCTCAGTCTCCTAGGTAGCTCGGACTACAGGAGCCCACACCACAACACCTGGGTAGTTTTTTCTATTTTAGTAGAGACAGGGGCCTCACTCCTGCTCAGTCTGGTCTCAAACTCCTGAGCTCAAGCAATCTGCCCACCTCAGCCTCCCAAAGTGCTAGGATTATAGGCATGAACCACTGCACTCAGCTTCAGCCCAATTTTTTTTAAATTAAGAAATGGATATGAACAGGCAATTGGCAGAAAGCAAATGCAAATAGGCAGTAAAAAACAAAAATACCCAGTCGTTTGAGTGGCCACAAAAATACCAATTAAAGTTACATGGATATGTCACTTAATATAAATTTAAGAAGTGATAACACTTCTGGAATGGGAGTGAAAAGGCTCCAGTTCATTACTGGTGGAAATAAGAATTTTTTTTTATTTTTGAGATGGAGCCTCAAGCTGTCACCCTGGGTAGAGTGCTGTGGCATCATAGCTCACAGCAACCTCCAGCTCCTGGGCTCGAGCGATTCTCCTGACTCTGCCTCCCAAGTAGCTGGGACTACAGGTGCCCGCCACAACGCCCGCCTATTTTTTGGTTGCAGCCATCATTGTTGTTTGGCGAGCCCAGGCTGGCTTCGAACAGCTCAGGTGTATGTGGCTGGCGCCTTAGCCGCTTGGGCCACAGGTGCCAAGCCAGGAAATAAGAATTGTTAACAGCCTTTGGGGGGAAACTATCTGGTAATATCAATTAAATATGCATGCTCTTTGACCTAACGAGTCTGTATTTATTATTTATAAATGCTCCAGTGAGTAGGGATGTATGTCCAAGAATGTTTTGTGCAGCATAGAGGAAAAAACTGGAAAGCATTCAAAAGAGAAGAGTACATCAACAATGGTGAACTTAGGGTGGTGCCTGTGGCTCAGTGAGTAGGGCGCCGGCCCCATATACCGAGGGTGGCAGGTTCAAACCCAGTCCTGGCCGAACTGCAACCAAAAAATAGCCCAGCGTTGTGGTGGGCACCTGTAGTCCCGGCTACTCGGGAGGCTGAGGCAAGAGAATCGCTTCAGCCCAGGAGTTGGAGGCTGCTGTGAGCTGTGTGATGCCACAGCACTCTACTAAGGACGATAAAGTGAGACTCTGTCTCTTAAAAAAAAAAAAAAAAAAAGAGGAGAGTACATCAACAATGGTGAACCTATACCATGAAATATTGTGCAAATCTTATGAAGAATAAATTAGAGTTAAATGCATTGCGCTGGAGGGGATGCAAATAAAATATTAGGGGACAAAAGGTAAATTGATACATATGGCTTTGATTTTGCTCTATTTAACTTACATAAGCTTATAAGAAGTGGAATATGGTTTGGAACTGGAGGCAGGAAGCCTATGGCCAAACCCTGGCTTCAACATCTCCTCCCTGTGTGTGACAACACCTCCAGGCTTCGTTTTCCTTGACTTATAAAAGGGGTTAATAATAACATGTACCTCAGAGCCTTGTTTTGAGCATGGGACAATTCTTTTTTTTTGAGACAGAGTCTCATTCAGTCACCCTAGGTAGAGTTTCATGGCATCATAGTTCAAGGTGACCTCAAACTCTTGGGCTCAAGTAATCCTCTTGTCTCTGCGTCCCAAGTAGCTGGGACTATACATACCTATCACAACACCTGGCTAGTTAGCATGTGATAATTTCTTAAACGTGCTTAGAGATCCCTGGTGCACTATTCCATGATATGAGCATAATCTATCTAACTATGGAGAATAGTTACCAAACCTTTCTCACTAGTGACCTCAGATCCTCAGATGGGCAGAGCTGGAGGGGTAGCACACAGGTGGTTAACACGGCATATTAATTCAACTTGTTACAGCTAGCATGTGTTACTTTTGTGATTTCTTTTTTTAAGAGCCACTAAAGTAGAAGTAAAAAGAAAATCAAACCCTGCAGTCTGCCCTGAACTCACTCTAGGAAGGTGCAGAAAAGGAGGCCTAGTGGGACAAAAAAACCCAGGAAATCTTTCTGCCCTAACATGTAATCTCAACTCACTCAGTGGCCCTAGGCAAATGGCAGATCTCTCTGGAAGTCAGATTCCCTCCTCTCCAGAATGCTCAGTAGGATCCATAAAAAGCATGTTCCTTACTACCAAGGCTTGAGTTTTTGAGTTTCAGTGGCATTTATGTGGCACTATGTACTAACCAACTTTTAAGGGCTCTATGTTCGTCAACCCACCTAATCCCTTATCAACCCTGTGTTAGGTACTTTATGTTATAATCCCCATACGGCAGATGGGGAAACCAAGGCACAGAAAGGTTAAAGCACTTTCTGGGGCTCACACACTTTAAAGTGACCAGGATTCACATGCAGGCACCTGGCTCTGAACTTAGGCTCTGGACCAACAAGCTCCACACACCCCCATGTCTCAGCACTGACTTCCCCTCTCCCAGCCTCAGTTTATTCAGCTGTGAAATGGGCTTCCTGTTACCTCTCTCCAGTTTAGCACAAGGAATAAGTGATATCAGGCTTGGACCTGGGAAAAGGATGTATTTTAAAAGCTGGCACTTTTGTTACCTCAGTCTTTGCAGGAAGGAGATGTGTCAACGTCCTGGGCCTCTCACTCTGGCATAAGTTCCTGTTGAGTTGTCCAATGCCCCACTGAGGGCAGATGCAAAACAGAGCAGGGATCCAAGCCCTGGGTCTTCAGAAACCACAGGGCCAACTGCGTCCCTTCCGGTTGAACCCTCTCCCCACCTGACCCAAGTCTACACCGCATCCTGTTCTGGCTCTGCCGTATTAGGGAAGCGAAGGTCGGGGGTCCTGGGTCATCAGCAGGGGAAGTCCCGCCAGGGTGTGAAGCAAGACTCCCGCAGCTCCACCCAGGCAGATTAAAGTGGCCCAGTTGGGGCGCTCTCCTAGAGTTTTCTGCGTACTCTGGCCGCCATGTCCCGCCACCAAGCGCTGCTCGCCTGGGCCCTCTTGGTCCTCCTGGCACTCGGAGCAGCTCAGAAGACAGAAGCCCCATCCTGCTGCAGCCCCATTGTGCCGCGCAACGAGTGGGGGGCCGCAGCGTCGGAGTGTGCCCAGCGCCTGAACCTGCCGGTGCGCTACGTGGTGGTGTCGCACACAGCGGGTAGTACCTGCAACGCCCCGGACTCGTGTCAGCAGCAGGCCCAGAATGTACAGCACTACCACGCCCGGACGCTGGGCTGGTGCGACGTGGGCTACAAGTGAGTGCCAAGGGGAGGCAAATGGGTACAGGCGCCAGCCAATGGGACCGGGTTCGCTACCCAATGCTGCAGCCACCTGGCAACTTACTCAACTTTGAGGGCATCTCCGTCTCTTCTGGGGTTACCATATAGGGCTGAGCAGGTGCAGGCAGCACAGAGACGCTGTAAGGAGGGGGAAAGGACAGCCCAATGGCTCATACCTGTAAGTAGCACTTTAGGAGGCTGAGATGGGCGGATTATCTGAGCTCACTAGTTCAAGACCAGCCTGAGCAACAGTGAGACCCCATCTCTACTAAAAACAGAAAAACTAGCCTGGCATTGTAGGCTGAGGCAGCAGGATGCCTGAGCCCAAGACATTGAGCTATTGATGCTATGAGCTATGATGACACCACAGCACTCTACCCAGGTCAATAGAGTGAGACTCTGATTCAAATAAATAAATAAGAAAAAGAAAAAGAGGAACGGGGTAGCCCAAACCCTGATCCTGGAGGAAGGGGCGGGCTTTGACTCATACACTCAGAGGTCTGCTACACATCATGAAAGAGCTCCTCCATAAGGGTGTTGCTTCTGTTGAGGAGGTAGTAAACTAGGCTGATTGTGCACCGGGCCAATCCCAGCATCAGCTCAGCTTATTGCTGACTGAGGCAAGTCCTCTCAGCTTCAGCTTCCTGCTCTGCAAAATCCATGGGAATGTGACCAGGCTGTTCATTAAGCAAGCCAATACATGCAAAGCACTTAAGACACTGACTGGCAGGTAAAAGCAGCCCACAAAGACACAAGCTGCCGATATCAGGCACCTGCTGTATGCCAGGTAGCATGTGGGATGCTGGTACAGAGATGTGAACAGGGCAACTCTGACCCTGCATGGGTGAAAGACCAACATGGAGAAACAGGTGAGGAACAACTCAAGTCAGCAAGATGAGTTCAGATGGTGACAGGGATGGGTAAAAGGAACAAGGTGGGGAGGGTGGCCTTAAAACTGCAACCAGACTTGTGGGGTAAGGGAAGGCCTCCCTGAGACTGCCTTTGAGTTGGTCCCAGGATGGGGGTTGGGGGGTGGGGAGAGGGGCAAGCAGTGCAGGACACAGCAGGGAAGTGGAAAGGAAACCGGCCAGTAAGCGCCAGATCCTATAGTGCCTGTGGGACACAGTGAGGACTCTGAACATATGGAGTCCAGACTGGCTTCAGCATGAGGACCCCTGGCTGCTGTGGGCAGAAGAGACTACAGGAATGAGAGCAGAAACAGAGCCTGGAGGCGTTAGATCAGCTTTTGGGTTGTGTCCACCAGCTCCCTCTCCCATGTAACAGACATGTCCAGTGCAAGGTTCCCACAATGAGAGGAAACTATGACCCCTCCAAGCTCGACCTTGGGAAACCCCAGAATCATCCGGTGCACCTGGAGATCCCCAGGCCCCACCCCTACAAGACGCTTCAGGAGACCCTACTCAAGACTTCTAGAAGCCTCCATGTGTTATCCCCAGCTCTTCCAGCTTAAAGATTTTATCACTCTAAGCCTCCAACTTCAAGGTTTTGTTTCCAAGTCAGGTGTGCAGATTATGAGTGTTCCCTTGAATGAAGATGTGACCTGGCTCTGCATCCTCTGGCCTAAATCACCTATAGTAAAGCAGACTTAAGTCTGTTTCTCAGCTTTCAGGATTCAGAGCTTGATTCTAATGTTCTGAATCCCTTTTCCTTGTCATGTCAGCTTCTCTCTGAACCTGTTTCTTCACCTGTAAATGAGGCTCTTTCTTGACCATATGGTGGTTGAAGGTTTTATTTTTATTTTTTTGGTGGTTGAGATTTAACTTAGATGCACTGATGTAACAAACGGAAACAAAGCACCAATTCCCTGTGCCAGGGGCAGGGAACGTGCCAGGGCTATAACCAGCCTGGTCCCAGCAGCTGGCACCACAATGGTGTTTCTAGTCTCTGCAGAGGTAGATTCCGTGACCTGGCCTCCTAAGCAGCACATTTATGACTCAAAATTCAGAGATTCCCACATTCTGTGCATCATCAATAACCCTGTGAGCCAGAGAGCTAAGTCAGCAGACAGTGTAGCTCTAAGATCATCTAGTTAACTCCAGTGTGCCAAGTCAGACTCAATCAAGATATGCTGAGTCTTAAGAATCCACTGCCAAGATTGGAAACCTCAAAAGAGGCAAAAGCTAGGGCTCTAGGGTCTGTATCTGGTTGTGATCCCAACCTTGAGTCCCCGATTCTGTTGCCCAACTGAGCCCTGAGGGCAGGAAGCAGCCTGGGTGAGAACGGAGTTCTGAGAAGCAGGAGTCTTTGGGGACCTTGTGGAAATCATGTCACTTTCTGAGTGTCTGTCTTCTAAGCTTAAAATGGGCATAAGAACAGTACCTACCTCAGAGAGTTGTTGTATAAGGAGTCAGCAAAGCAAGAGTTCGACAAATCCTCCAGGAAGGCAGGAAAGAGCAAGGAATGAGATCATGTGGGTGGGAATCTCACCCAGGAGACCTGGGTGAAAAGCCCAGCTCACCCCTGACCATCCTGACTGCGGAGAGCTGACTCCACCACTCTGATTCTTTATATAAAATGGGAGTGGTGTTGACCTCCCCACCTTGTTGTGCAAATGAAAAAAGTATGTGGAGGGCTGTGCGTGGTATGTAGCATGGGCTCGATAAATAGCCCAGTCATCACTACTGTGGAAAATAAGGGGAGGAGAATGGGAGGGAAATTATGTGTTCACGGCATGAATGGGGGTGGTGCAAGTTGAGGGAAAAAGGGGGTGAAGTCCTCTCCCAGAAAGTCCTCACTCACTCATTCAGCCCCCACCTTCCTGAGCAGCTTCCTGATTGGAGAAGACGGGCTTGTGTATGAGGGCCGGGGTTGGAACATCAAGGGCGACCATACGGGTCCCACCTGGAACCCCATATCCATTGGCATCACCTTCATGGGCAACTACATGGGTAAGTAACTGTCCAGCCAGTAGAGATAGGGGGTTTCACAAGGGGCAAGGCAGTGGTATAACATGGTAGCTTGTGGTTGAGAGGCAAGTTGCTCCATTTTCTGAGCCTCATTTCCTCCATTTTCAACCACAAGGAGAGAGTGGGGATTTGTTGATATAAAAATTCTCAGGCCAATCCATAGCATCTAAGAAGTGCCTGGCAAACATCAGCTACTTTTGTAGGTAGGACCCAGAGATCTGGGGACAAATGAGAGAAAATAAAGCAATAATCACTTGGACAAACCAATACTTGCTAAGGGTTTACTCTGCTGTGCTATTCTGTGGGTTTAAAAAAAAAAAATGCATTTGACCTACCCAACAGGTAAAATGTGGGAAGGTGAGTACCATAATTCTCCCCTTTCATGGATGAGGAAACTGAGGCACAAAGAGGCTAAGTCTAGCTCAGAGCCCTTGATTGTACCCACTACCCTACACTACCTGTGCCCTCCTAGTAAGCCCCAGCCTCACTCCTGTCTCTATCTCCCCCAGAGCGGTTGCCCCGAGCCCGGGCCCTCCGGGCAGCCCAAAGTCTGCTGGCCTGCGGGGTGGCTCAGGGAGCCCTGAGCCCCAAATATGAGGTCAAAGGACACCGTGATGTGCAGCAAACGCTCTCTCCAGGAGACCAGCTCTATGAAGCCATCCGGAATTGGCCTCACTACCGTGAGTGAGGGCCTACTGTTCACACAGTGTTCCTCTCCACCCATGGCCAGAAATCCCACTGCCTCCTCCTCCAGTAAAGGCATAGCTCAAACTGTATTCCTGTGGGTGTCTCCCCTCTCTTCCTCCCTCCAACTAGACTGTGGCCATCCCCCCTCTCTTCCCAACACTCTTCTCTCTGGTGCTCGGAATCCAGAGGCCCCGACCCTAAACCAAGACCCCAGAGATCCCAGCTTGAAAGCAACATCACAGCTCAGAATCCAGAGATCTCAGGTCAGAGCCCAGGAGTTAGCACCAGGTCAGCCTGGATACCCACTGGCAGCAGCTGGGGTCCGCCCAGACAGTGAACCGTGCTGCCAGCCACCCTTTCCCACCACACAGCCAAAGACATCCTGTGAACAATCTGTTTGGACTCCTTTGGGAACAGATGCTCACTCTCACCCCCCAGGTCCCCTCTTGCATTGCTTTGAGAATGTGGTAGTTTTTCTTGAGCTTGAACCCCAATATGCTTCCCAGTCACAAGACATGCCCAGAAATATACTCAGGTCCCAATTGCACTGCCCAATTTCCCTCTCTCCCCACTCCACCTTCACCCTTCAGTCATAAGCTGAGGGGGTCCCAAAAGCAAATGTTTATTTACAAAATGCACATATCCTCCCTCCCAGCATGCCTTGCCTAGGGAGAGGAGGAGGTCAGGGCCTCTCATATCCTAGACCCCAGGAGCACCAGGAGGGGTGGGGCCTGGGGGGGGACTGGAAGGCTACCCTGGCCCACCCACCACACCATACCCAGCAGTGGCTGGAGAATGGAGGGGCAGTACCCCCTCTCCACAGTCACGACCGCGTGTCCAGTCGGTTCATGTATTCCTGCAAGGCCTTCAGGCGGGCATCAATTTCAGCCATGTCAGCTGCCTGGTGGTCTGAGCTGTACTCTATGAGAGTAGGCATGGGTTTGGAGGGCTGTGAGGGGACTGAAGCCACAGGGAGCTGCTGGATCCAATTACCAGTGCCCTCATCACCATCCCAATGGGTTCTGGTTGTGTGGGAGAGATGTGGAGTCGCAGGCTCACCTTTGATGGGGACCCAGCCACCTGAGTTGGCCAGGCGCCTCTGATGGTGGTTGCGTTCCAAGGGGGTAGACTTCTGGTGATGGGGAAGTCAGGAAAGAGGGTCAGGTACCCTCCCTCTATTTCTGCCCCCTAAAATCTCACCAGAAATTCTGGACCTAAGGACCTCAGAAAAAAATAAGGCCTGACACCTAACTCAACACTCACTATATGGAAAATAACCTCCTTGTGTCCTCACAAGAGCTCTCTGAAGTGACACTATTACCATTCTCATTTAACCAATAAAGAAACCAAGATACAGAAAGGCCAATAAATTGCCTTGAGTGATAGAGGTAGTAAGAGAAACCAAGTTTTAAGACTTGACAATCTGAAGCCAGACCCTTAAATGGGATCATGGTGCCCCTCATAGTTCCTTCAATCCTTCCTTCTCAAAACACCCTGTTTCAATAGGCATATCAGAGTCCCCCCGGCAGCATGATCCCCAAGATGGAATCATAGGAAATGGGGACAGCTAGATTCCAGTGGTTTAATGCTACCCCTTCATCCTCCAAGGCCTGAGCAAAGACACTCACCACATTGGACCCATTCCAGGGTGTGGGGCTAGGAGGCTTCCGACGGCGACGAATGCTGAGAAGGGAGTGACCAAGGACCAATGGTGGGGAGTCTTTGGTTTCGCCCACCTTGCCTTCTTTGTAGTTTCAAATTCCCCAGCCCCCATTACCCAATTTCCCTGCAAAACATTATTTTCAGTCTCCCAGATACCCCTTCAAGTTAGTCCTTTCTCCCAGTCCAAGTTTTACCCTCTGGAGAGCGACTCTGAGAAATCCTCAAACTCACTACAGGAGCTGGCGGAGGAGCAGCGGCTGCGGAAACTGTCCACTGGAGGGAGGGGGAGAGTGTGAACCTCCTGCACCCCCCCAACCCACCCCACCCACCAGCCCCCAGCTCAACCTGATTACCCGAGGAGCTGCGGTTTCGGGAGCGGTTAGCTGCATCCCCTCGGCCAGTCATGGCAGCAGAGGGCCGAGTGTGGCGAGACCATGAGATAGACGGACCTTCTCCACTTCCTCCACTGCCCAATCGGTTCCGCTGCTGCTGCTGTTGCCTAAGAAAGGGGAAAGGAGACACCTGTCTGTGCGCCAAACTAATGTGGGGAAGGGCATTGCTGTACCCCTGTGGGTCACAGCCAGAACCTGTGACTCAAGTGAGATCATGGGGCCTGGGAGGGGATAAAGCATGCGGGGACACAGAAAGGTGGGGGTGAGACAAGAAAACAGAGCCAGCAAGGGTCAGCAGAGGAGGTGGGCTCTGGGGAGAAGCAAGCAGGGTGTGGGGAGGGAATAATGGAGCAGGTCACAGATTATGGAAACAGATGGAAGGAAGAGGGAAATGAGGGACTCTGCCAGATAGCGAAAAAGCAGGCAGAGGTCAGGGAACCGAATACTGGGCTGGCGATAAGGCAGGTGAAGGGGAATGTGCACTAACTTCATCTTGATCTCTCTCTGCTTCTTTTCCTTGGCTTTCACAAAAGCTGTGGGGTCAAAACGGAGAGCACGACCACCTAGAATAAGGTGGGAAAATTCGAGAAAAGAGGAAACTGGGGTCACAGGCTCCATGTCTCCTCAGGCAGGGCAGGGGGCAGAACAGGTACAGACCTGTGGGTGAGGGTGAGGAGCGGGAAGGACGGCCCCGACCCCGGCTTCCGCGGCCACTCTCCCGGGATGAAGATCGAGTAGCACCACGGCCACGAGAGGTGGAGCGCTCGTGGGATGAAGCCTGGTCCTCCCGGGCTAGTGGCTGCACCACTGGCGGAGTTCGTCCCCTGGGACTATAGAACCAGCTGTCAGTTTCCTTCTAGCCTGGACCTCAATCACAAGCCTCTTCCCCAACTTACCACACTTTATTTGAACTCTCATCTCCAAACAACTCCTAGACATGCACACCCTCGCTCAAAACTATCTCATATACCTGCCCCACCAAAATATCCAGTCATCTCCCTACATCCTTTCAACATAGTCCCTTCACCAGACCTTTCTTCCCGAGGTCTCCCACAGCCCCCTAGAAACCTTTCCGCCACCCACACCAATAAATTTCAACCAACAACACCCTGATCCCCATCTGCTGCTGTACCCTTTCCACTCATGAACCTCAGGCCCGCCCCTTTCCCAGTCCCTCTCTTCAGGCCCTGCCTCCTGAAGGCCGCACCCAAACCTACCCACAGGCCAAGTCCACTATTTTTTTATATATCTGTGTATGTGTGTGTATATATATATATAATTTTTCCCCCTGAGCCAGAGTGTCACTCTGTCGCACCAGTCCACTATTTCTAACTATGGTACCTTACAGTATTCAGAATCTCTCCCTAAGCTCCACCCGTCTACTAGGCCCCGCCCGCCTCAGGCTGTGCCCGCCCCCATCCTGCTCGGGTCCCACCCACATGTCCTCAGACTCCACCCTCGTTTAGGCCCGGTCTGTCTGTCCCAACCCACCCGCAGTTCCCGCCCACTCCAAGACGCGCCTCTCACCCCCTTTTGTAAAGGGCCAGCTCGCTGTTCAGTGTCTTCAGCCGTGAGCGCAGGCTCCGCTCTGATGCCTTCACCTCCTCTAGCTGCCAGGAGGGGAAAGGGGTGCCGAGGTCCAGACTGAAGCTGAGGCCTAAGCCGGACCGGCCGCTCCCAGCGGCCGCCCCTTTCCCTCACCTCCTTAGCCAGGCGGCGGCAGTCCTGGCTGCGGCGGGGACCCACAGCCCTGTGCCCGAGGCCACGTTCTTGCCGCAACTCCAACTCCAGGCCCCGTACGAGTCCCCGCAGTGCCTCGGCCTCCTGGCGCGCCGCCCGCCCAGCCAGAGCCTCCTCCCGCGATCGGCCCAGCTGGGACTCCAGCTCACGCTTCTCAGATGCCAAGCGCGACACCCTAGAGACAGGGGAAGAAAGACTGAGATGGAGAGAGAGCAGGGCCTCATCATCCTCCCTCCTGACAGCTCTCAATCACTGAACTCGCCCATTTCAACACCACCTGACTGTCAGAAGCACCCGGCACCACCGAGGAAGGTGTCTTGCCAAAAATCTGATTCCAAATAGATTGAGTCTATAGGTTTAGCCACCACTTCACTGGAATAGGGGACAGAGCAAGATGTTAAACATCATACTGCAAAAATCAGCAAAATCTAGACTGCGAAACTCTACAGGACAAACAACCTGGTTTCTTCCACAAAAAAGATGAAAAGTGGAGGGGGAAGGATGTAAACTAAAAGAGATTTAAGAAACACATCAACAAACTGCAATGTACAGCCATACATATTGACCTAGAATATTAATTCAAACAAACCAATTACAAAAAGACAATTGTGAGGTCATCAGATGACATTATAGAATTTTTGTTAATTTTGTTGGATGTGATAATGGTGCTTGTTTTTAATGTCCTTACATGTGAAAGATACATACTGAAGCATTTGCAGAGGGGATAAAAGTCTGGGATTTGCTTCTTGGGGGAAGGGCAAATAGATCAGACAAGATGGGCAAAATGTGGGTAACTGATTAAGCTGGAATACTAAACAATACAGCAAGACTCCGTCTCTACAAAAAATAAGAAAAAATTAGCCAGGTGTGGTAGTGCATGCTTGTAGTCCCATCTACTCAGAAGGCTGAGGCAGGAGGCTGGCTGGAGCCCAGGAGTTGGAGGCTGCAGAAAGCTATGATTGTGCCACTGTGCTCCAACCTGGGTGACAGAGTGGGACCATCTCAAAAAAAGAAAAGCTGGAGGACAAGTACATGCATGTTACCCTCCTGGCTACTTTTCAGTGTGCTTGGAATTTTTCCTAATAAATCATTCTAAAACTCTGCGATTTCCCTATAGTCTCTCAAGAGCTTCCCCTTGGGCCCCTGCCCAGCTAACTTCTCCCCTCTTCTCCTCCTACTTCCCTGTCCCACAGGGCTCCAACTGCGAATGCAGTTCCCTCCTTCTTCCAAAACACTCTCTCTCTTTCTCCTCCTGGCAGGAATGACTCCACTCATCCAGGGAAACCTGCCTGTCACAGTGTTCTCTGCCCTCCTGGCTTTCTGCACATTTCCTTCCTAGCACCCACTACAGTAAAGCTGTCATTTATCAGTGTGATTATCTGTTTTCTCCCTGGGTCCCCACCTTTCTGAAGACAGAGTCTCCATATGTCTGGTTCAATGTTTAGGAACCCGGGCTTCATGCCCAGGCTCCCTGTATTCAACTCTACTCCACTTATTAACAAGCTGAGGGAACTTGGGGCAATTTAATTTCACATCTCTGGGCCTCAGTCCATCTCTTCTCATCTGTGAAAAGGGATGATAATAATCATACCTACCTGTAAGGTTGTGAAAATCTCTGAAGAGTGCTTAGACCAAGTCTGGCATAATAAACATTAACTAGTGCTGGGCAGTGTGTCTGGCATATAGTTTGAACTCAATAAATGTTGGCCAAATGAATGAATAAATCTTAACAGTGGGATCTCTCAAGTTTTGTAGGTGGGTCCTAAAGGCAAAGCGTGCCACCTTGTGGCTATCCTGGGAAACACACAGTCACCCTCTCCAGTTCTGCAGGTAAGTCCTAAAGGCAGAGGGTGTCACCTTGTGGCTAGGCTGGGAAAACACACACACACACACACAGATCCTGAGGATGAACTGAAAGTGAAGACTATTCTGCTTCCCACTTTGGCCTCCCCACTGTGGCTTTCCTACCCCTCAGCCCACCAGTGCGCAGCCAAGCTCCTCCAGGAAGACCCACAGAGTTTCCCTGCCCCATCAGCTCCCATTCCTGGGAGGAGGGAGGGCTGGTCTTCCATGTCAGCACTTAGGGCTCTGTCCTAGGCTGGCAGCCACCACTAATAGCAGAATGGCTGTGGAAAAAAGGTAGAGTGGCACTGGCTGCCTGGATTTAAGGTCAACACTGGCCTTATTACTAACTGTGTGACCTAGGGCAAGTTTCCTAACTTCTTTGGGCCTCAGTTTCCTGTAAAGTGGGGTTGATAGTGCCTACTTCATAGGTAGTTGTGAGGATAGAATGAATTCAATCATAAAGCACTGAGAGAGTCCCTGGAACACAGTTAAATGCTCAATAAAAATTATCTGCTGGTATAATTATTATTACTAAAAAACACTGTTAGTGGCTCAGCTCCCGTAGCTCAGTGAGTAGGATGCCAGCTACATACACTGAGGGTAGTGGATTCGAGCCCAGCCCAGGCCTGCTAAGCAACAATGACAACTGCAACCGAAACATAGCCAGGCGTTATGGAGGGTGCCTGTAATCCCAGCTACTTGGGAGGCTAAGGTAAGAGAATCGCTTTAGCCTAAGAGTTTCAAGTTGCCATGAGCTATGACGCCATAGCACTCTACCAAGGGCAACATAGTGAGACTCTGTCTCAAAAAAAAAAAAAAAACCCCAGCTTATTAGTCCTCTCCAAAGTCAGGCCCCCTCCAGGTAGAGACTCGTCCTCAATTCTGCTCCTCCACAAGCCTAAAGCATGTGGCAGAAATGAAAAAAAATACCAAAAACCTTTGCTTTCTTCACTTCTTCATTCTTTCAGTCCACTTGTTCTTACCACATTCCCACTTAACACAAGGACTTTACACATGCCGTTCCCTCTGCCCCCAAAACTCTTCCCTCATGCAGTGCCTGGCCCCTTTGCCTGACCCACCCTAATACCCCATCAGGATCCTGTTACAGCCCCCACAGCACAGTCTCCCTTACCTGCCTCCCCCATCAAGTCTGCAGTGATAGACTCAGATGGTTATATGACTAACATCCACCTGCCCTGGGCTGGGTACCATGGGAGGGACAGAGCATGGGATGCTAGCCAGCATGAGGCCCCAGTGAAGGTAGATTCAAATGAACATAGCGTGACCTCCTACCCTGTCTTTGACATGCTGTTCCCTGTGCTAAGAACACTCCTCCCTTACCAGGCAGGTCCAGGCTCTCCCTCTGGAATCCCCCTGCCCACCATTCTGAGCCTTCACTGTCTTCAAACAGATCTGTACCAATCACTGGACTGGGAGCCACAGCAGGGCACAACCAGAATAATCTTGGTCCCCAGCACCACCTAGGATAAGGCAGGCACAGAGGGGCTTAGAATAAACACATGGCAGATGAAACACAGCTGTCCTCCCGATGGTGCCAAGCATGAGAGCCTCAAAGTGCACAATGGGACATGCCCCATCCTACCTTAGTCCCCTATCCCTCCAAAACTTACTGCTCCCGCAGGTGCCAGATCTCAGTCTCCCGGCTGTCCCGAGTGTCTGGGCCATTCAGCCCTCGTAGGCGGCCCAGCTCTTCCTTCAGTGAGCGAATGATGCCCTGCAGGACCACAGGGTCTGGCTTGCCCTGGTACGGGAGGGGCAGTGGGTAGTGAATCCTGAGGAGGGAAGATCAGAATCATGACATCTCAGAGGCCAAGAATCCACTCAAGGATAACTACTAGACTCTGAAAATCATAGAGTATGAAAAAGACAATCCCAAAAACCTCACCTTCTGAGAGCCTCTCCCTGCCACCAGGCCCCTTGCAACAGTCACCACTCCTAAGAGCTTCTTACATAGCAATTTTGGGACCACTGGAATAAACAGCCCTAGTGCAATCTGAATTAACTTATTTGTCCTACACTGCTGGTGAGGAGATGCTGGTATTATGTTATGTGCAGCTAAACACAATCCTAATTCAGATTCCACAGTAGGAGATTCTGGTTGGCCTGACCTTGGTAGCACTTGGCTAGGGAAACGTAGAGCACCTTGATTAACTAACTGCCATTCACAGCGTATCCATAACTTCCCACTAAAAATCCAGGAGCTACTAACACATGGGACAGACACTGTTATCCAGCTACCCAACAGCCAGTCCCAACTCCCATGCTGTCTTCCACTATAAAGGCTAGAACGCCAGATATTAATTTTCTCAGCATCCCTTGCATGGGACTGCTTCTAGCCAGGTATTATAGGATATCTGCTGAGAGTCTTCTGGGAATACTTTTTTTTTTCCTGATAAAAACAGCAGATGCAATTAGCAAACACAGCCTTGTCCCCCTTCTTCCTGCCTTGATATAGAAGCAATGTTTGGAGGCCCAGCAGCTATTTTGTGATCATGAAGAGATAAAGATGAAGTCAAAAGTGAACACATTAAGGATGACAAAGGAAAAAACTAAATAAAACATAAGGAGCCTGAGTTCCTAATGGAACTGTTAAGTAGAAGCCACCTACCTAGACATCATCTTATGTGATAAACTTATTTCCATAAGGCACCAGCAATGGTTATTCTGTCACTTGTGGCCAACACAATATTAAATGATACTAACTCCAACATGAGAAGATTCCAAAGGAAAGGCTTAAACAACATCCCCACCTTGTCCTGGGTGCCAGGGATTCCTGAAATCTAGCCACATCCTCTCCCATCCTGCCCACCAGCCAGGGTTTACATTCTACCCCTTTTCCCCACCTGTCAAATTCCACAGAGTAGATGAGGATCAGGTACCGCTTGGAATTGAGCTGAGCCGATCTGGGGGCCGTGGGGCCTGAACGGCCCCCCATCTTGCGGTTCCGCAGGGACTCCAGGTCTGTGTAGGTCAGCAAGTCTAAGGTGACTGACTCACTGCTCTGTCGGAGAAGAAGAAAGGAGGTGCCACAGGACCCAACATAACTACACCCCTTCCTCTGCGATGGCTAGGCTTTCCTCCACTAAGGCTGATGGTCAAGATGGTTCTGTCCTAGGGGCTGGCGCAAGGACTTCCCAGAGGGAGGAACTGGAAAGAACTTAAACGCTCAGCCCTGGGGGACAGCTGAGACCTCTGACCCTCCCAAGGTCTGTCTGCAGACCCCTGGGGAATCCCGGAAAGCCTTTCAAGGAGTCCATGAGGTCAAAACTATTTTCATAATAATACAAAGACAATCATTAAAATCCTAACATAAGACAAACATAATATAAGACATCATTTGGCTTTATCACTGTGGTGACATTCGCACTAATGGTACAAAATTAATGGTGGGAAAAACTGCTGGCACCTTAGCAGGAATCAAGCCACTGGCACCAAATGGTACTAGTAGTCATTGTATTCCTCACTGCCATATGGTCTCAGTGGGGGTTGGGGAGGAGGGAGAAATGAACAAATAAGTGCATAAATAAATAAATAAATAAATAAAACACAGGAAATGAAATCTAGTAATGTTTTTGAGAAAGCAGTAAAAACTACTAATTTTGTTGAGTTTCAACCCTTGAGTACACATCTCTTTACTATTCTGTGCAACAAAATGCCAAGTACACATTAAAGGACTTAGGCTGCATACCAAAGCATGGTATTGGCCTCAGGAAAGTGCTTGTGCAACTGAGCTTTGAACTAAATTAGCCACTTTTTCACAGAATGCTATTTTTACTTGAAAGAACAACTGACAGACAAAACTAGGGTTATTCAGACTTGAATATTTGGCAGGCATTTTCTCAAAAATAAACAAAGTGAGCCTGTCACTTCAAGAAAAACAGCTAATGGGATTTGTTGCCAATGATAAAATTCAAGCTTTAAACTTAAATTAGAATTAGACTTTCGGAAAATTTTTATCTTCTACTGTGTGTGTGACAACTTCCCAATGGTCAAAGACTTTCGTGGTGAGATCAGAAAGGATATTAACAAATGTGACTCCCTGATATCATACAGGGTGGCCATCAAGTTTGTGTATAATTTAAAATAGTGTGGAATTTTCTATTGCACACAAACTTTATGGACACCCTGTATAAGGAAATTTGCCAACATTTGGAAGAGCTGCACAACTCAGTGAACCAGTATTTTCCAAGGGACCAATGCATGTTAGTAAATCACACACAGGCTTCAAAGATCCACACAAAGCACAAGATATGTCAATGGAACTTAAGTAGCAAAAACAAAAACTTAATTGATGAGGCTTCAGATTCTATATTCCAACTAACCTTTAAGAAACTACCATTGGGCTCGGCGCCTGTGGCTCAAGCAGCTAAGGCGCCAGCCATATACACCTAAGGTGGCGGGCTCGAATCCCCAGCCCGGGCC
>NW_003852547.1:3148073-3155205 GCF_000181295.1 Otolemur garnettii | reverse complement strand
AAAAAAAAAAAAAAAAGGGAACGAATGTCTATAGTCAATTATGTGACTACTCTTTTATGAAATATTGTTAAATCTTTTAAAGGCAGGTTGCACAATACCCTGGAAAATGTATTAACTATATATACTTACAGATCTCAAAATATATATACACACACATATCAGAAAGCAATGGAGAAATGACTGGAGCAATTTTTCACCAAAATGTTAATAGGAATGGAGGGATTTTTAATTTCTTCTTTACATTTCTCTGTGACCTGATATTTCTACATGAAAATAACTATTGTTAGAATCAGAATAAGCCATTTACACTTGGGAAAAAAGAAAAAAAAGCCCTGTTCCTGCAGTGAAAGAAAAGAAAGATGATCTTACATACATCAGATAGGCACCTACCCCCAGGAATCTGAAAACCAAAATCCACCTCCGCCCCAACTCAAATCTTGGCCCTACCTGTGTGAGGGCCGACTCCAGCATGTTACAGAAGATGTTGAACTGTTTGAAGTTCCCTGTCTTGTGAGTCAAATCTTCAATGACTGGGTGGGGAGAAAAGTCCCTCCTGAGGTCTGACCACTTGCCCAGCCCAAGTGCAATGCATCTAAGCTCTCCAACTCTCCCCAACTTCGTCCCTCTGCCTTGAGGAACAAGGCCTACAACCCTCCCCACATTTGGAGAGCTTCTAGTCACAAAGAAGAGGCAGTTGGACAGGATCTTGGTGGCCTCATCTTCTGGGAGAAGCTGATCCCGGGGGAGGAGTGGTGAGCCCACCCTAGGTGGGCACACTCACAGCTGGCATCAAACTCGCCCCTCCACTGGTCAGCCGTCATCCGGTCCTCCACTTCCAGCTCCAACACCTGCCCAGAAACCACCACCCGCACGGCATGCTCCACGCCCCGGAAGATGTAGTCGACCTGCAGGCCAGCAGGCTGGTCCATGGTCAAGGTTGCTGGAGAGAGGGATGAGACAGAGACCCAGAGGGGTTAAAAGCCCAGGCTCATGAACTGGAAGGCCAAGATTCATATCCTGGCTCCATCATTTATCAGCTATGGCACCTTGGGAAAGTAGCTTCACCTCTCTGTGCCTCAGTTTTCTTATCTAGAAAATGGGTATAATTATGGCATCTATCTCATGGAGTTGTGAGGATTAAATTGGGCAACAATATAAAAAGCATTAAAACTGTGTCCTGCACATTGCTCTGTCCAATACATGCTGGGTAGCAGATGACCAACAAAAAGATTATGATTAATACATTTAGTAAGCTAGGCATTACACTCATTTTATATTTATTATTATTTGTTCATTTATTCATTCAGCAAACATTTGTGAAGAAAAATTCCGCTAGACAGGGAGACGAAGGACTGGAGTTGAGTGAGACATAGCTCTTAAATAGGGTATCACAGCAGGCCTCCCTGAGGACATGATCTTTGAGCAGAGGTCATATAGCAAGCCATGTGGCTATCGGGGGAAAGTGCTCCAAGTTGAGGGAACAGCCAGTGCTATATATTGTCTATGATTCACGTAAGTCATTCACATTGAATTAATAATTTTATTGATTAGTCTGTTATAAGCATAAGTACCTTCTCTTAGCCAAGAGAGCTACCACTCACTGTTAGTTACTTGAGGAAATGGAGAAAAGGATCAGACCTCCACTCTCAGCCCAGGATTTTAAGAAGTAGTTCAGAATGGGGGTTCTGGGCTGCCTGGGTCCCTATCTAGGTTTTTCTGGGCACACATGAGCAATTTACTTAACCTCTCTGAGAGCCAGATTCTTTATCTATAAAAAGTATACACCCTGGGTGCTGGGGATGTGATGAGAAACCAGATGATGTCCCTACTCTTAGGAAGGGACAATAGACAGATGTATAAAAATGCCAAGTAGGGGGGAAAAGGGGTGGGCTGAAGTGGAGAGAGGAAGCATATGAATACCCAAGGCAAGAGTGTTCAGGCAATAGGCAGAGCCAGGCAAAGTTTGAGGGTAAGATGTTCCCAGTTTATTCTAAGAACAGCAAGGAGATCAGTGTGGCCAGAAGAGAGTGAATGAGGTCGAGAGGGCTAAGTGATGAGATCAGAGATGTAACAAGGACCAGATGATGATCATGAAGGCCTCTGAACCCATAAGAGGATAACAGCACCCACTTCCTTGGATTGGTGTAAGGATTAAACGAATTAAGAGTGTTAAACTCCTTGAAGAAACTGAGCAATGCCTGACAAGTAGCAAGCATTCAATACCATACAGCATTATTGACGTTTTAGTTGCTACTATTACTTTGTTGTTGTTTCTGAGCTTGAAGGAACTACTGAGAAATCCATGCTCTCCCCAGTGGACAGGTGAGGAAACAGACTTAGCAGGAAAAAAGGCAGGACCCTGTTCAGGGTCCCCCACCTATTCCAAAGTCAGAGCCACTACGGGAGGCCTCCTCCAATGCCTGATCTCTTCTATTCCTACCACCTGCTCTATAGTCCTCACATTTTCCCCAGAAAGTCCTTTTAAAGTCTAAGGTTGAAAAATATGTTGTGAGGCAGAAAAGGATGAGTCCTAAAACCATAGGTCAGTGATTTTAACCTTTTTAAGAGTCCCCAGAGTTGAAGGTTGCTGTGAGCTGTGACACTACAGCACTCTACCGAGGGGACATAATGAGACTCCGTCTCAAAATAAAAGAATAGTTCCACAACCTTTGCAAGTAATTGAATTAAAGGGCTCCCAAATTACCATCCCCAGGCCCATCCACAGATCTCTTTTCTCAAAGGCTCAAAACAACTTGAGCCCCAGACATTCTGACAGATGCCCCCCTCCCTCCCTCTGCCCGCTTTAGCTTTATTTGGGGACAGGCTGCTTTGAAGGGGCTGATGCTTTTATTCTGAGGATTCGGAGGTCCGGGTTAATAATCCCTGATCTTGCTGCAAACAAATCGCCAGGCTTCTCCTTGTATCCCTCTCCCCTGACTCCGCCTCTCCGTCCACCGCAGATTCCGTGAGCCAATCAGCGGGCAAACTCCTCCTCCATTACCAAAGCGTGGGACTAAACTTAACTTCAGAAGAGATATACAGCATCACCGCCCCCACTCCTGGTTCCCAACTCCCGGGAAGAGACCAAGGAGAGGAAGGGGGCCTGCCACACCTCACTCGCCCCGCCAACCTGGTCCGAATCTCTTTCTTCACTACCCAGCATAAGCCCCGCGTTCTCACCCTGCGAATAGCAGCCCCTTCCGGCATTCAACTGCCCAGTCCTTAGCTTCCTCCCTGCCCTCAATCCCAGAAATTAAGCCTCAGAATATTCTGCCTGAATTCAACTGTCCCCTTACACAACAGCCTTCTCTTACCTCCACAAACTTCACCCGCTCTCTCTCCCAGGCCCTCTTCTAGGCATAAAGCTCAGTAATTGGTGATGGAATAAATCCCACATCCTTGTCAGCTCCAACCTGCTTCCCTGAACCCAGTTCCCCATCACTCATCTCCCCAGACAACCACGGGATTCTGGGCTCCCCTTATCCTCCTCTCTCCATACTCCAGCCCTAACCCCTCATGCTTCCTTCCCCAGAAACCAGTCCTCTCTCCTGCTCAAAGTCATTCAGCTCTCCCAGATTGAGGAGAAGACAGCTACACTCTCCTTCCCCCTACACCAGCCACCCATGTTACCCCAGGGCTTAACCTCAATTCTGCGCCCCCCACCCCCATTACTCAAGCCTACATCCTGCCCACGTATTTGCTCGAGGTTCTACTCCACACACCTCACTTTCAGCCTGTATTTATCACCTTTACACTTCACCTGGATTCTCTTCCCTCACAAATTGTGTGCAAAACCCTCCATTCGACCCGCACTCGTTTTCCACCTCTTTGCTTCGGAGAGTCCTTCGTGAACCACCCCCCCCAACACCACCACCATTCCCACCCGAGATTTCCCGGGCCCTGAGCCCTCCCCCTCCCCATCCACCACTGATCCTGTCCCTCTACCTGTATCCTCTCTCCTCGCTTTGTGACCAGTAGCTCATCCTGGTCGCTGATTTTATTCCAGTCCCATGTCTTTCCTAGCTCCTCTTCTCGGCCTCAGCCTCCTGATCCGGCATCCTAGAGGTGCCTTCGAGGCCCCGCCTCCACCAGCCATGACGTCAATACCCCCCCTGGGGAGTGCTGTGGACACCCCACTCAGCTCCCCATTCTGGCCCACAGACCTGACTCCAGTTCTCAGGCTTCACGACACCACAGCTTCAGTACACTAACTCCCAATTTTCCAGCCTCCCGGCTCTCTATCAGCATTCACGGCGGTGACCCCTTCTCCTTTCTAGTGTTACCTCGCTGCCCCTGGCTCCTCCTCCCAAATTGATCTCCTGGACAGCCCTCTCCCCCAGGGCAGAGCTGCAAACCCTTCACACTAGGCTTCCCAAAGACAAATCCACATCACCACCTCCCACACCCAACATGGGCAAATCACTACCACTGGCAGCCTCCACCTGATGGCCACTTTCCCACTCTGCAGCACCCCAACTCCCACACATTCCCACACATACCAGCCCAACCATGATCTCGCTGGGCTCTCCACCACCGGAACCCCCATCACACACACACACACACACACACACACACGGCCTGAAGACCTTCTGTCCCCGTTTTAAGCACACCTCCCCACCACAGGGGTGAACAAGAGGAAATCCCCCAAAATACCAATAAAAGCCTTCAACATTGTCCCCATAGAATGTATAGACACCAAAGCTCTTCAAGACACCAGACAATACAGACTCCCACAGTGCACACACTGGAGCACTCCAGAGCCCCCTAGAATATATAGATGACCCCACCACTACCACTATCCCTCAAACACTTTTTGCCTTAGATAAGGACCATATACACTTATCAACCCACCAACTCACCCATAAGTCTGCTCTCTGGAAGGTATCATCCTGTTTTACAGAGGATGAAACTGAGTAAGTATAGGCACAGTGGCTCACACTTGTAATCCTAACACTCTGGGAAGTGGAGGTGGTGGATAGCCTGAGCTCAGGAGTTTGAGACCACCCCAAGCAAGAGCGAGACCTGGTCTCTACTAAAAATAGAAAAACTAGTGGGGCATTGTGGCACCTGTAGTCCCAGCTACTCTGGAGGCTGAGAAAAGAGGATCGTTTAAGCTCAAGAGTTTGAGGTTGGGTGGCGCCTGTGGCTCAAAAGGGTAGGGCGCCAGCCCCATATGCTGGAGGTGGCGGGTTCAAACCCAGCCCCAGCCAAAAAAAATGGCAAAAAAAAAAAGAGTTTGAGGTTGCTATAAGCTGAGGTTGCCTAGGATCCCACAGAGAGGGATTATACCATTCATTCCCCTACTCCTTACCCACCTGCTCTGCCCTGAACACCTTTCTTTCCTTGCAGAATTCTCTACTCCTCTTCCTCCAGCACTAACCCAAATGTGGCTTCACATCTTAAGCATGGAACATGCTGTAGGCTGGGGCCTCCTGGGTTCAATTCCAGCTCCACCACTGGACTCACAGTATGGCCTTGGGCAAGGTATTTTCCCCATGAGTAAAGTGGGATAACAAGAGCTCCTACCTTAAAGCTTATTCTGATGCTAGGGAAGAAAAATAAAATAAACTTAAAAATGTTTTTTAAAAAGAGCTCCTACCTAATAGGATTGTTGTGGGGATTAAATTAGTTAATGCAAATAGATGCTTTAAACAGTGACTGGCACTCCCTGTTACCATCTGTGTGATTAGTTGATAATTAGGTGAAAAGCCAGGAGCCTGTGAGGTCAGAGCTATTTTGATCATTCTTTTACCTATATCCTCAGTATCCTGGAGTGGCACAGATCAAAGCCTGTTTGTGAATTTAATGGGAGATGCCAAGTAATGGCCTTCTAGGTACTGAAAATATACCCAAGGTCTTTTCCCTTCAGCCACTCCTTGTGATCCTCCAGGCCTCAGCTCCAATGTTCCCTTCCTGTAGAAAGCCCTCTCCGACTCCCATATTAGGTCAGGGGCTATCTCAATCACTAATGACCCAGCACTGCCCAGCAGAAGACTAACCAAAGGAGAAGAGCTTGATGATAATAGTTGCATCCCTCCAGCCCAAGCTCTGAACCAGGTCAAAAGTGTTTCTCAAAGTGAGGGCCAAGGAACATCAGCTTATGAAAATGCAGCTTCCTAGGCCTGGTCACAAACCTACACAAGCAGAATCTCTGCAGGTAGGCCCAGGAATCTGCATGTCCCACAAGTTGAAACCTTCAGTCCTTGAGCACCACAATCTGTCCACATTATTATGCCTCCTAACTCCATCACCTGACACAAGACCCTTCCCAGCTCAGCAACCCTGCCCCATAGCACAGGGAAACTCTGAAGGGTGGCCAGCATGGTATAGAAGTAACACCTCTCAAGCACCTATGTGCTCTCCTAAGTGCCAAGTTCATATTCTTAAAGAGCATTGGTTCTCAACCTGTGGGTCGCAACCCCTTTGTAACAATGAAAATACATCCTGTATATCAGATATTTACATCATGATTCACAACAGTAGTAAAAGTACAGTTATAAAGCAGCAATGAAAATAATTTTATGGTTGGGGGTCACCACAACATGAGGAACTGTATTAAAGGATCGTGGCATTAGAAGGCATTAGGAAGGTTAAGAACCACTGACCAGACACTCTGCTGAGAAGGTCTGAGAAGCTTAGTGTGGGTATAAACAAATAACAGTAAGTCATAGAAGTGTTATGAAGAAAAACAAAGCACGTAAGGGGCCAGGCAGTAACAGACGCTATTTTAGCTTGGGTGGGCAGCAACGTCTATCTGTGAAATTGACATATGAACAGAAACCTGAAAGAGGTGAGGGAGAAGCCATGTAGACATCCCAGGGGACTAGATCCAGATGAAGGGAACAGCAGATACAAAGACTCTGAGGATGGCCGTAGCTCAGTGGTTAGGGGGCCAGCCACATACACTGGGGCTAGTGGATTCGAACCCAGCCTGGAACTGCTAAACAATAATGACAACTGCAACAACATCAAAAAAATATATAGCCAGTCGTTGTGGTAGGTGCCTGTGGTCCCAGCTACTTGGGAGGCTGAGGCAAGAGAACTGCTTACACCCAAGAGTTTGAGGTTACTGAGCTGTGACACCACGGCACTCTACTGATGGTGACATAGCAAGACTCTGTCTCAAAAAAAA
>NW_003852547.1:3137970-3148001 GCF_000181295.1 Otolemur garnettii | reverse complement strand
TGCAGCAGTGTGATTAAGGGGTACAGAGTGACAGGTGAGCAGAGGGCAGAAGAGGAAGCTGGATTCGATGGGGCCTTGTGGGCAAGGGGAGGACTTGGTATGAAAGATGTGATAAAAAGACTTGAACAGACAGGCTCCTCCTGTCAATGGCAGAGGCAAGAGGCCGAATAAGGAAGCCACTGCAACATACCAGGTAAGAGCAGATGGCTTAGACCAGAGTGAGATAGCCAGGGAGGTGTGAAACATGGTTGGATATTGGATGTGTTTTAAAGGCAGAGCTAATGGGATAGCTGATGATAGATCATATGTAGGTAACAGAAAAGGGAGGGAAAGACAACTCTAAGGTATTTGTCTTGAGCACTTGGAAGGATGATTTACCATCAACTGGGTTTGGAGGTTGAAGGTGGGGGGGAGACCACAAGTTTGGTTTGGGACAAGTCTGGATGTCAGCTGAAATGTCAAGCAGAGAAGAGTTGGCCATTGGACATATGCATATGAAGTTTGGGACAGAGATCCAGGCTGGAAATAGACACCTGGGAGTTTATCATTATATAAAGAGGGTGAAGCTAATGAGTGGTGTAGAAATGCGGTCATTCCTTTGTGATGAAACTGGGGCTCAAAAGGTTAAAAAACTCGCCCAAAGCCACAGCAAAGTTCAGTGGTAGGACCAGTAGCAGAAATAGGATTCAAATTCAGGCAACCCGGCCACAGAGCCCACACCCCGGCTGGGTTAAGATTAAGAGTTTATCCATGAAAAACGCTGGTAAGTGTCTGGCACGTAGTAAACGCTACATGTACAATGGGCCCTCACATTTCACGAAAGCACAGCCTCATTCCTTGAGGTCTTTCTCCCTCTCTCCTAAATATCGCTTCTTCACTTGCCTTCCACCTAAGTCGGAGCTTAGAGCTCATCGCAGGAATGTCTGCCCTTCCATTCTGCGCTATAATAACCTCGACATTAAAACCTATTAAATCACAACGCTACACAAGGGCGTCTCTTTATTTTGCCATCCAATGTCTCCTGCCTTACAACTTTCCCCATTAAAGACCCTCCTACGAATACAGAACATCCCCGATTCACACACTGTGCTCTGCCCCACAACTCCTTATTCGGGCGCCTACCCCTGCTAAAGGGCATCCTCCCTCCCGATTCCCACAGCCGGGTCAGCTGCCCACCGCAGCCCACTCTCCCGCAGAGGACCCCTCCCCCCCAGGACCGCCGCCCCGGCCCGTGCACCCGCCACTCCCGCCGCCTCTCACCTTCTCCACAGACACCCCTCCTCGCGAGCGGTTCAACTGCCGAAGCTCCAGCCCCGCCCCAGGCTCCGGCCTTCCCGCTCCTGATCGGGCCTAGCAAACTCCCAGCCAAGCTCCCATTAGCCAAAGCAGATGCCCGTCACTCTGCCCCAGAGGAGAACCCGCCCTCCAAAGCTTGCAATTGGCCAACTTGGAAGAGGCAGTCCGTAAAGGGTCGCCACCCCAATCGTTAATGGTTAACAATGCTGCCAGTCATACAAGAGGGCTGCTCCTCGGAGTGGGAGTGATATAATCCCGGAAGTAGCTCGTTGACCCCGCCCACCACCCCCTGCAGCAGGGTGGGTCACGCCCACATAGAGGGGCGGGGCGACTAGAGAGTCGGTGTACATGCGCACTGTAGGGTCTTGGCTGCGGGTCTGGAAGCTGCCGGAAAGTTCTAAACATAAAGACAGGTTGGGGTTTATCTTCGCTAGTGCGTTACGAGGCTGCAGAAAGCACTTTGCAGGCCTTGGCTTACTTAAAGTTCAAAACAACCTTGCAGAGTAGGCATTATTTTTCCAGTAAGGAAAACGGCTCAGAGAGGTGTAGCCACTAGGTGGGAACCACACAGCTGTGAACCACCCCTACTTTAAGCCAATGAGTCATTAACAACGGATCCAGTTTAAAGAATTGAATGGGTGGGCCCTCTTTACGAAAAAGGAAAGCAAAAACACAAACAAATTTGGATATGAACGTGAAAATTAGACAACGAAATAATAACAAATTACATACTTAAAAAGGCTAACATTTCAAAATCCCAAAAGGTAACGTAATGCTTTTATTAATTTGCTGCCCGATGCGCCTCTGTGATGTTTCCTATATTTGGGGCTACATATACATTTCATAACACTCTTATCTACAGAGAGAAGAAAAATGTAAATTATCTTTCCCCTGGCATGGCTGATGACAATTTTTTTATTTGTTATAATTTAGAACAAGTTTCAGCTTCACAAGTCAGTAATGTTATCTAAATTTTGTGGAAATTTGGGGAAATTATCATGAAGTTTTATTCATATGTTTTTTCAAACTATACGTTTTGGAAAATGTTCCCACAGACTAATTTCTAGCTCAGTGCTTTCAATTCTTGACACCTTCATTATACAGATGCTTCTAGAGGCAGCTACTAAAACAGTGGTCCTCAATCTTTTTGGCACTAGAGACCTGTTTCATGAAGGACAATTTTTCATAGACAGAGGGGGAAGGGACAGGGGCAGATAGTTATGGGATGATTCAAGTGGATTACATCTCCATTTCAGATCATCAGGCATTAGATTCTTATAAGGAGCACCCAACCTAGATCCCTTGCATGTGAAGTTTATAGTAGGGTTCATGTTCCTGTGAGAATCTAATGCTGCCTTATATGACAGGAGGCAGAGCTCAGGTAGTGATACAAGTGATAGCAAGTGGCCATAAATGCAGATAAAGCTTTGCTTACTTGGCCTGCCACCCTCCTGCTGTTAGGCCCAGTTTATAACAGGCATGGACCAGTACCACTTTGCACCACAAGGATTAGGGACTGCAGCACTAAAAGACACATTCAGTGGCCAGACATGGTGGCTCATGCCTGTAATCCCAGCACTTTGGTAAGCCAAGGCAGGAGGATCACTTAAAGCCAGAAATTAGAGACCAGCTTGGCCAACACAGCAAGACTCCATCTCTACAAAAGAGGAAAAATTAGCTTAAAAAAATGGTGCACACCTGTAGTCCCAGCTACAAAGGAGGCTGAGGCATCAGAGGCTGCAGTGAGCTATGATCCAGCCCTGAGTGACAGAGCAAGACCCTGTCTTGAAAAAAAAAAAAAAGAAGAAGAAGTCCAGGCTCAGTGGCTCATGACCTGTAATCACAGCACTCTGAGAACCCGAGGCAGGTGGATAACCTGACTGAGCTCAGAAATTTGAGACCAGCCTGAACAAGAGTGAGATCCCATCTCTACTAAAAATAGTATAACTAGCCAGGCATTGTGGGCACCTGTAGTTCCAGCTACTTGGGAGGCTGAGACAATAGGCTCCCTCTAGCCCAGGAGTTTGAGGTTGCTGTAAGCTATGACACCACACCACTATATGACACCCAGGGCATATAGTGAGACTATGTCTCAAAACAAAACATAAAGACACAGAAGACTGTTATGGCCTTGCATCTAGTGAGTTAGCACCTTGGACAGTAAGATCATTCCTACACCAGGACAACTAATTAGGTAGCTTAAGTGTACCTGGAAGTGTCTGTGATCCACATAAAAACATACCTTAAAACCCAATTTAAATGTAACCTCAACACATTTTCCCCTCAGCTAAATCCCACAAATGCCTAAGGCTTCTCTAACAGCACCCATGGCAAAGGCAAGTGCAACAATGGGGAACCAGGAATGGAAAAAGAGAATGTTCTTAACCCATTGCATTTTAAATATCTTCCTTTTGCAAATTGTACAAGAACATCAGACTACAGGAACATATTGCTAGGGCACCTCTAAGGGCCTAAGAAGGCTCTGTGCAAACCAGGAGCCCTGAAACTTGCATGAGCTTAACTATATCCTGAACACAATCATCATGCATTTATTGGGTGTTTGTTGTTTGCCAGAGAATCCCATCCCTGAAACATAATCTCCAGTCTTGAAGTGCTACCAACGGGGTTGCGGAGCCCCTTTCCCTTTCTATGTATGAGTTTTCTCACTTGCAAACTGGGTATTGCTAAAAAGCTAACATTTAGGGGTTTTTTGAGGCCCAGATATAAAGTTCAAAAAAAGTCCCAATAAAAAACTTGGGCTTTGGGCGGTGCCTGTGGCTCAAAGGAGTGGGGTGCCAGCCCCATATGCCGGAGGTGGCGGGTTCAAACCCATCCCTGGCCAAAAACTGCAAAAAAAAAAAAGAACTTGGGCTTTGCAATCAGAAGGATGCAGATTCGAATTCCAAGGCTTCCCCTCACCAGCTGTGGGACCTCCCACAAGTCATGCTTCTTCTGTGAACTTCACTGTCTTCCTCTGCAAGTAGAGTTCATTCCATTCATTGAGTTATTTATTTATTCACTCATCAAGCATTTATTCAGCAACTGTTATATTCCAGGAATTTTTCTGGGTGCTAAAGGGTAGATACATGGGTCATCAAACAGAAAATCCACGCCCTGGTGAAAGGGAGACAAATAATAACATTTAGTAAATAAATAAAATGTCAGGGGTGATTGCTCAGAGAAAATAAAGCAGAGTACAGAGGGTGGAATGATCAGGGATGGTGTCTCAGAAAAGCTGACAGCCCGGAGACCTGAAGCAAGTGAATGAGGTAGGCTTGTGGGTACAGAAGTAGAGCATTTCAAGAAGAGCAAACAATGAGTACAAAGGCCTCGTTCTGGGAACATGCCTGACACATCTAAGTAACAGCAAGAAAGCCAAGAGTGAGTGAATGAGAGTGTGTTGAAAGATCATGTCTGGGAGGGAGCAAGAAACCAGATAGTATAGGGTCATGCAGGCCATTGTGATGTCTTATGCTTTTACTTTGATGAGATGGTAGTCATTGAAGGTTTTAGGCAGAGGAAACATAATTTTGCTCATGTCTTAAATGATCACGATGGTGGCTGCATTAAGAATATAGGCTGAGGCATGGCACCCATAGCACAGTGGTTATGGCACCAGCCACATACACCGAGGTAGCAGGTTCAAACCCAGCCCGGGCCAGTTAAACAACAGCTAAACAACTGCAACAATAAAAAAATAACCAAGTGTTGTGGTGGGCACCTGCAGTCCCAGCTACTTGGGAGGCTGAGGCAAGAGAATTGCGTAAGCCCCAGAGTTGGAGGTTGCTCTGTAACACTCTACCAAGGGCAACATAATGAGACTCTGCCTCAAAAAAAAAAAAAAAAAAAAAAAAGGAATATAGGCTGATAGCCGGATCTGGTGGCTCACATCTGTAATTCTAGGACTAGCTAAGGCAGGAAAATTGCTTGAACTCAGGAGTTCAAGACCAACCTGAGCAAGAGTGAGATCCCATCTCTACTAAAAAATAGATAAATTAGCCAGGCATAGTAGCAGACGCCTATAGTCCCAGTTAATTGGGAGGCTGAGGCAATAGGATTGTTCAAGCCCAAGAGTCTGAGGTTGCTGTGAGCTATGACACCATAGCACTCTACCGAGAGTGACATAGTGAGATTCTGCCCCCCTCCAAAAAAAGAATAAGCTGACAGGCTCAGTGCCTGTAGCACAGTGGTACAGCGCCAGCCACATACACAGAGGCTAGCAGGTTCAAACCTGGCCCAGGCCAGCTAAACAACAATGACAACTGCAACAAAGGATAGCTGGGTGTTGTGGCAGACACCTGTAGTCTCAGCTAGTAGGGAGGCTGAGGCAAGAGAATCACTCAAGCCCAAGAGTTTGAGATTGCTGTGAGTTATGACATCATGGCACTCTACCAAGGGTGACATAGTGAGAACCCATCTCAAAAGAAAAAAAAAAAGAATAAGCTGACAAAGTAATTGGGTATGAGAAACAGTTTCTGGTTCCTCAAAATGTTAAATATAGAATTATCACATGACCCAGAAATTCCACTCCCAGGTATTTATCCAAGAGAATTGAGAACTGGGGTTCAGATAAATACTTGTACATGAATGCTCATAGCAGCTTTATTCACAATACCCCAAATGTAGAAACTACCCAAATGTCCACAAATCAATGAGCAGGTAAATAAAATATGGCATATCTGTACAATGGAATATTATTCTGCCATAGAAAAGAATTAAGTACTGATACACATTACAACGTGGATAAACCTTGAAAATGTAAGTGAATGAAGCCAGGCAGAAGAGGTCACAGGTTGTATGATTTCATTTATACAGAGTATGAGTCCAGAATAGGCAAGTCTGTAGAGACAGAAAATGGTTTCATGGTGCCGGGGGTTGGCAGGGAGGAGGGAATGGGAAGTCACTGTTTAATGGGTGTGGGATCTCCTTTGGGGGTGATGAAAATGTTTGGGAATTAATTAGAGGTGATAATTGTACAACGTTGTGAATGTGCTAAGTGCAACTGAATTGTTCAAATTTAAAATGGTTATTTTGGCCAGGCGCCTGTAATCCTAACACTCTGGGAGGCTGAGGCGGGTGGATTGCCTGAGCTCAGGAGTTTGAGACCAGCCCGAGCAAGAGTGAGACCCCGTCTCTACTAAAAATAGAAAAAACTAGCTGAGCATTGTGGTGGGCACCTGTAGTCCCAGCTACTCAGGAGGCTGGGACAAGAGGATCACTGGAGCCCAAGAGTTTAAGCTTTCTGTAAGCTATAATGACTCCATGGCACTCTATCCAGCATGACAGAGTGAGACTTTGTCTCAAAAATGTAGAATAAAATAAAATAATAAAACGGTTGATTTATGTTAATGTGAATTTTGCCTCAGTAAAAAAATTCTAAGAGGAAGATTAAAAAATAATTCAAATGAGAGGCAATGTTGGCTTTTACAAGGGTGGTACAGTGGAGGTGGTAAGAAGTGGTTAGAATCTGCATGTATTCTGAAGGTAGGGCTGACAGAACTTGCTGTCAGATTGAGTGTTGGGAGGGAGAGAAAGAGGAGTCAGAAATGATTCCAAGGTTTGTGATCGGAGAAAGATGCCAAGACAAAGTTTCCATTTACTGAGATTAGATGAATTGTAAGGATGGGAAGAATGGGAATTAGGAGTTTGGTTTTGGACATGGTGAGATACCTAATAGACTTCAAGTGGAAATGCTGAGAGGATAGGTGGATATATAAAGTCCAAATCAGGGATGCAGTCCCCCATAGACAGACGCATAGATATTTGAGGGTCCATCACCAAAGGAGTGAGTAAAGAGAGAAAAGAGAAGAGGATCCAGGACTGAGCGCCGAGACTCTTCAATGTTTAAGGAACACAGGGATGAGGCGAAAGCAGCAGAGATTCCCCAGTGAGCTAGAGGGAAATCATGAGAGAGGACTGTCCTAAAGCCATGGAGAAGGGTGACTGTCAGCGTGAGGTGGGAGTGCTCAAGTAATGTGGAGACAAGTCACCGGATTATTGGACTGCAACCCATGGACGTCCCCAGTAACCATGTGGCAGAACTACAGCCTGGTTAGAGTAGTTCAAGAAGGATTGGGAGGAGAGTAATCAGAGATATGAGGAAAGATAGCTCTTTCTGAGAGTTTTGTAGTAAAGGGCAACAGAATGTTGGAGCTGGAGCCAGACAGGAAGGGCTAAAGGGGCATGTTTGTATTAGAATGTGTTTTGTTGCTGATGGGAATAGTCCAGGAGAGAAGGGACAGAGTAGATATGCAGGAGAGAGAGAGGAGATTTCCTTGACTTAAAGTCTTGTGTGGGCAAGAGAGGATGGGATCTAGTGCACACATGTAGAAGTTGGCCTTGGTTAAGAGTGTTTCTGTAACTAACAGGAGGAAGGCAAACAATGGGTCACAGGTAGGTGGGTGGATGTGTAGAGAACCCGTGTGTTCTCTTCTGTTGGGTTCTCCTCTCCCTGAAAACAAGGAGCAGGGTCGAGGGTGACAGTGAGGTTGGAGGAGGGAAACCCAGGTTTGGAACAAACTTCCAGGAGGAGGGGAAGAGTGAAGGGACAAAGGTCTCAAGGCAGCACTCCCACCCAGACAGAGAACATGAGATTCTGAGGAGCCCAATCTCACTGCATGTATATTTCTCTCCAGCCACATTCAATAGGTGCAGGCATAGAATAGGCAAGAGCTGGGTGAGAACTGTGCGCCCCACAGAAGAGTTGCTGTCTGCGATCCACATAAAAACTTGGGAATAAGACATGATACCCGGTGGCTGCTGGAAAGGAGAGTTGGTGTGATAAGATAATCATAAATACTTTGATCTGGGGAACAGAGGGGCTCCAGAAAGAAGAGGACCCATAGTCTTACCCAACCCTCTCCCTTCACAGATGGGGGGAGATGGCCCAGTTGAGGTCTCTTACAGGTTTTATTAACATATACTCTAACATTTTTTCAGACATAAGGTGCATATTGTTATGCTTGTAAAATGTCCCAATAGTTCAACCCATTATGAAATTTGCTGAGGCAATCAACAAACATTCCTGAAACCCCTCTGGGTTGCCCTGTCAGACTATTGCAGCTGTGAAGACACAAAACATTCACAAAGCCCCCGGTGCTTCTGCTGCATCATCTCATTGCAAGGCAATGAGATGGTTAATGAGCCTCTCTGCCTGGGTTCAAATCCTAGCTCTGCTTCTTATAACAACTACTATGTGTGTCTGTTTTCTCATCTCAAAAAAAAAAATGTGTTCATACTTTCACATCTATCAGACTGTCAAAAAAAAAATTAGGCAGTCTAACAAAACCAAGTTCTGGAAAAGTATCTGGAAAAATGGGTGGCTCAGTGCTGATGGCAGGAGGCCAAATAGGTACATTCTTTTTGGAGAACAATCTAGCAATACTTTAAGACATTGAATATGAGGATGCCTGGTGGGCGAATTATCCCACTGTATGTATCAGAATACAATGAAGTGTAGTTTAGGTAGCAAGGAGTTGGAAGGAGCTGGATGTCCATCAGTGGGGCTGCAGAAGTGGAATAGGAGCACGCAGTGGAAAATGACACAGCAGGGCAAAAGAGGGAGAAAGCTAAAGTCAGTGCAGTGCTCGCCAAATGACCGATGCTAAATGCTTCAAGATGTCAGCTTGCAACAATCCTTTTTTTTGAGACAGAGTCTCATTATGTTGCCCTTGGTAGAGTCCTGTGGCTTCACAGCTCACAGCAACCTCAAACTCTTGGGCTTAAGCGATACTCTTGCCTCAGCCTCCCAAGTAGCTGGGACTACAGGCCCACCACAATGCCCAGCTATTTTTTGGTTTTTGTTGTAATTATCATTGTTGTTTAGCCGGCCTGGGCCGGGTTTGAACCCACCAGCCCCAGTATATGTGGCTGGCACCCTAACCACTGAGCCATGGGCGCCAAGCCACAACAGTCCTTTGAGAAAAGTACTGTTACATAACAACTCAGATTTTACAAATGGAAAAACTGAAGCCCAGAGAGGTTAAGTAACTTGCCCAAATTCATTCAGCTAGTGAGCAGTGACAATAAGACTTGACCCCAGGCAGCCTCTCCAGGGTTTATAAAACACACTCATCTTGAGCTAGAAATAAACATAGCCACCTAGAGAGCTCTCAGAAATTACAAAGAAAGATAATGAGGTTTGTAGCTCAACAGCATTTTTACAATTTTTTTTTTTTTTGAGACAGAGTCTCACTCCGTTGCCCTGGGTAGAGTGCTATAGCATCACAGTTCATAGCAATCTCAAACTCTTGGGCTCAAGTGATCTTCTTGCCTTAGCCTCCCAAGTAGCTGAGATGACATGCATGCACCCCATGCTCAACTAGTTTTTCTATTTTTAGTAGAGACAGGGTCTCAGTCTTGCTCAGGTTGGTCTTGAACTCCTGAGCTCAGGCAATCCATCCACCTCGGCCTCCCATAGTGCTAGGATCGCAGGTGTGAGCCACCATGCCCGACCAACATTTTTACAATCTTTTTTTTTTTTGAGACAGAGTCTTACTCTGTCAGAGCTCACAGCAACCTCAAACTCTTGGGCTCAAGCGATACTCTTGCCTCATCCTCCCAAGTAGCTGGGACTACAGGCACCCACCACAGCACCCGGCTATTTTTGTTGTTGTTGTTGTTGCAGTTGTCATAGTTGCCCTGGTCTTGAACTCCTGAGCTCAAGCAATCTGCCTGCCTCAGCCTCACAGAATGCTATGATTAAAGGTGTGAGCCACCTTGCCTGGCCCATTTTT
>NW_003852547.1:3130417-3137473 GCF_000181295.1 Otolemur garnettii | reverse complement strand
TGGTAGAGTGCCATGCCATCACAGCTCACAGCAACCTCAAACTCTTGCCTCAAGCGATTCTCTTGCTTCAGCCTCCCAAGTAGCTGGGACCACAGGCACCTGCCACAATGCCCAGCTATTTTTAGGGACAGGGGTCTCCCTCTGAGTCAGGCTGGTCTCGTGAGCTCAGGCAATCCATCTGCCTCAGCCTCCCAGAGTGCTAGGATTACAGGTGTGAGCCACTGCACCCAGCAAAGATGGTTGCATTTCTGTCAGCACCAGTCTGCCCACTTGTTCTTAGTTCTAAGCCAGGAAAGCATCGAGATATGCAGGGAAGGAGAAAACAATGGGTGGAGAGGTGCCCAGGGAGAGGGACAGGAGCATATGAGAAAGGGAGGCATTGCGGGCAAGCAGTTAAGAAGACAGCCCCTATAGCTGGGCTGCCAGGCCACCAGGGTTCACCTGGTCACAGTTAATAGCTGTGTCACAGTTATTAACAAGTGGTTTACATGGTCGGGTGAGGTAATTTAGCTCTGTAATCCCAGTACTCTGGGAGGCAGAAGCTGGTGGATTGCTTGAGCTCAGGAGTTCAAGACCAGCCTGAGTAAAAAGGAGACTCTATCTCTATGAAAAATAGAAAAACTATCTGGGCGCTGGGGGGGGGGGGGTTGTGAGGAGGACTGTAGTCTCAGCTACTTGGGAAGCTGGTGGCCAGAGGATCACTTGAGCCCAAGAGACTGAAGTTGCTATGAGTTATGATGCCACAGTCCTCTCTACCCAGGATGACAGAGGGAGACTTTGTCTCAAAAAACAAAAACAAAAACAAAACAAACAAAAACCCACAAGTGATTTAGCCTCCCTATGCCTTGATTTTTCCATTCGTACTATTAGTAAACTCACATCCTATGGAGAAATGAACAAAAATGTCCTTCTTCCACCACCTAAGGTGAAAAACAGAGCAACATAGATTGTGCCTCAGTGTTCTTACAGAAATCTCATTTTTCTTTCTTTTGGCTACAACTCAATGTATGATCTGACTCACCTTTGAAAAGGATGACTCTGGCTGCTGGTGGGCCAGGGTGGGCAAAGGGCAGAAGTTGGGGGATGAAGGGAGGAGGCTACTTTGAGAGTCCAGGTGGGAGTTGATAGGGGCCACCCATAGTGATGATGGAGGTGGGGCGAAGGGGTTGGATTTGTAACCTAAAGATACAGCAGAAAGGATTTGCTGATGGAGTGGCTATTGGTGTGAGGAAAAAAGAGGTGTCAAGGGCAATTGCAAGGTTTTTGGCCTGAGCAACCAGAAAAGTTTGGAATTTATCCCAGAGGCAGCAGGGAATCATAGGAAGAGGTTGAGGCTGGGGGAGGGGATGGGACTCCATCTGATGCCAAAATCACCAAGGTGGCAGCCAGGACCAGGAACTTGGGCCTGAGAGACAAGAGATGGATTCATGGATTCTAGCCCTGGCTCAGTCTCCAACTCACAGTGGGTTCCTGGGCAAGCAAAAGCCCCTTGCTGGACCTCAATTTCCCCAATCTACAAAGAGGCTGTTAGGAATAAAATATCCCCAGGATCAGATAAACACACAATCAGCATGCAAGATTATCTCCTCTCCTCATCCTCCTTCCCAAGCTCTCCCTTGTACAACTGGACAGGACACAGAATAGCCGAGGTATGAGAACCTGGAGGATAATATCAATGGCAATGGCAGGCAGTATTTTTACTGTCATTCTGTGCCAATGGTTATCCACACTCAATGACACTAAAACCACACAACAGCCCTGAGAGGTGGGTCATTCATTATCACCCTCATCCGTAAATGGGGAAATAGCCTGTGCACTGTTGGAGGCTGTAATGGAGAGGTGAGATGACTTCCCCAAAGTCACTGGGGAGAACTGGGGCTCCAGGATATCTCCCCAGCTGTACAGCTATCTGTTGTCCTGGTCCAACCACCAGCACCTCTTATCTGGATGGTCCAAGTCGCCACCTCAATGGACTCCTTCCTTCTGCTGCTTCTGATACCATGTTCTTCCCTTACAGTCAGAAGGATCTTGTGATAAAAGCGTAATCAGTTCACATTCTCCCTCTGCTCAAAACCCTCTCCTAGCTCCCTCTTGAGTCAGAGTCAAATTGAAGTCTTTTTTTTTTTGAGACAGTCTCAATTTGTCATCTTGGGTAGAGTGCCATGGCATCATCATAGCTCACAGCAACCTCAAACTCTTGGGCTTAAATGACCCCCCTGCCTTAGCCTCCAGAGACTGGGACTATAGGTGCCTGTCACTATGCCTGGCTAGTTTTTCTATTTTTAGTAAAGGCGGTGTCTCACTCTTGCACAGAACTCCTGAGCTCAGGCAAACCACACCCCTCAACCTCCCAGAGCGTTGGGATTACAGAAGTGAGCCACTGTGCCTGGCCCAAATTGGTCCTCAAAGCCCTGCACAGTCTGCTGCCCACCTAACAGCTGGCCTCATCCCACCCACTCTTCCTCCACCACATGCAGTATCCTCCAGCCTCCATGGGTTCCTTGCTCTTCCTTTAGTGAGCCTGGTGCTCTCCTGCCTCAGGGTCTTTGTCCCTGCTGTTCCCTCTGCCTGAAAGCTCTTCTCCCACAAGCCCATGTGTCCCGCTCCTTCACCTTCTTCAGATCTCTACTCAAATGTCACCTCCTCAATGAAGCCTTCTCTGCCCACCCATTTAAAACTGTAGCCACTCCCACTCTGTACCCTACCCCTCCTCCTCCTCCTTGCTATATTTTTCTCCATGGCACTTAACGTCATCTAACATATTGTATGTCTTCTTTTTCTTGTCTGTCTCCCAATCTTAGCCCATGGAGTCAGGAATTTGTGTCTGTTTTGCCCAATGCTATATCCCATGTGCCGGACACACACTAAGTGATCAGTACATGAGAATCTGCCTTCAGTGTCTTTTTGGTGTAAAGCACTGAGATAACGGCTTTATGTCTGATCACATCTTTCCATCTACCCTGCCCCTGCCAGGGGGTCCAGGCAAGGGAACACTTCTCCACTGGAGCCTGCTCTGGCTCCATCCTAGGCTGCCCAGTCTGGCCCCCTTCCTTCTATCTCCCCTTTGATGCCCATGTCACTTCTCTGCTTAAAATCCTCCAATAATTCAATGACTCCACTTTGTAACCTGCACACCAGGGTTTTCCATACTGTAGGTCACAACTAGTTAGTGGGCTGTGAAATCAGCCAGCAAGTTTCAATAGAATAGAGTAGAATAGATCAGACTCTGCACGTGGTATAGACATACTGTAGACTAAGGCATGGGATAGGTGAAGCGTGGTTTCATGAAACTTTTGTTGTAGTTTTATATGCATTTGTAAAACCCTGTACTACACAGTCCTGCTTCGCCTGAATCCCATGCACTGAGTGGATGGATGATATTAATAGCTGTTCAGATTCATTTCTTGGTTAAGACCTGTGCCAAGTGGTTTTACCTGCTTTTGCTCAAGGACTTTGTCTACATTTCAAGGATGACCCTGATTCCCATTTGACATATGGTAATAATTGAGGCTTAAACTAGAGAAAGCTGGTACCTGAGGTCACTGGGCAGAGAAGGCTGAGGCTTGAGCCCCAACTAGCCTCCCTCCTGAGCCTGCTCACATGCCACTTACCCTGCCCTTCCCAATCAGCTGCCCACCTACACTCAGGTGTGCCGGCCCATCCTCAAAGCCCCACAGAAGCCTTTCAGCCTCCATTCTAGAAAACTGAGAACTTTCATCCCAGAAAACAAAACCTAGAAAGCATTTCAAAGCAACTCTTACCCTCCCACCCTTCTCCAAACTCCCCTTTTTGAGACATAAGAGACAGAAATGGCTAGGGACGTGATTTTTCCTGGATTCAAATCCCATCCTTCAAAAATTTAGAGGTATGTGACCCCAGGCAAGCTCTCTGGGCCTCGGTTTTCTTTTTCTGCAAAATGGGGATAATAATAGTAACCTACTCATAAGGCCACGCTTAAATAGGTCAGAATACATGCGAAGTTCTTAGAATAGTTGCCACACCTCTTGGTTAGGGAATCTTCCCAACAACTCTATGTAATTGGACTACTATTCACCCCCCAGTTTTGTCACAGAAGGGAGGACCCTTACACAGCTGGGAAGTGGGAAAGTCAAAATTTGGATGTGGATCTGCCTGGACTTTTCCAAGTCACAATAGTCCTTTAAAGGGGTATTATAATAGTATCAATAGCAACAGCAGCAACATTTTCCAAATTAAGGAAAGTGAGACCCAGAGAGGGTAAGGACACCTCCAAGTCACACAGCATGTAAATGACAAACCGACAGCCAGAATTCAAACCCGGGCTGTGTGTGTCCAGCAGCAGGTTGACACTCGCTCCAATGAGCCACTCCACACAGCTCTGCCAGGGTGGAAAGAAAGACTTGGTTTGGGGGCTGCCACTGCCCCAGCTTGGTGTGGGTCTCTCTGGTGTCCCTGACTCTGGCCCCTATCCAGCCTAGGATGGCTACTCCCCTGAAAGTTTGAGGTAGGGGCACAACTGTGGCATGGATGATGGCAGAGGGTACAGCAGACCCCTCCACCAGCCTTTGATTGGGGCCCTGCAATCCCCCAGGATTTGTTGCTTGGAAAGCTGACGTTGGGTTGCTATGGCAATGGGTTTGGGGCGGTTGCCATAGCAGCAGAACTAGCCTGAGTTTAAAAATATCTAGCAGGAGGTTTGTGTTTGTGTGTGAGTGTGAGTGCGTGACCGACCATGGTGTTGTGTGTGTGTCCAAACGGGAGGGTTGTGGGGAGAGTGTGGAGTTGGGACTGCAGGCGTGACTCGGGGTTGGGGGCTGAGCAGCACACAGCATTCCATGTGTGTTGTGTGTCACTGAGTGGCCTGTGAGGTCTGGTCATTGTGTGTTAGACTGTGTGGGCTGTGTATCTAAATGTGTGCATTTACTCGATTTGTGAGCAAAGCATGACTGAGTCTGTTCTTCAATCTATACATCATATGTCACTGATAAGTATGTCTTATATAACATAGACCATGTATATCCTGTAGCTTTGATTATATATTTGTAACTTCTCAGAGTGTTTGAGTCCAAGTGTGTCTCATGGCACACAGTACGCCTGGGACACACTTGGATATTAGATGTAAATACCTGGATATTAGATGTGTGTCTACCTGTGTATGAGAGCCTGTGTTGTGGCTTTGTATTTGCAAGACTGAATGTGCATTATGGGTGAGAGTGTGTGTGTGCGTGTGTGTGTGTGTGTGCACATGAATGCCTAACCCCATGAGTGTGTGTATTGTGTCCATTCACCTGTTTATCTGCAGCAGGACCTAAGTGACTGAGTGTGTGCGCGAGAGGGGAAGAAATTTCACACCCAACTTCATGGATGTTGGGACATATACCTGTGTGATGGGAGTATGTAACTCAAAAGGTCCAAGAAGGTATGGATCTCAGCCTGACCCCAGAATCTCCCTGCATCCCTCTGCCTCTTTCTTGTCTCCATGGCAACCAGCTCCTCAGCTCCCAACAGGAAGATGGAGGGGGAGGATCCAGACTGCAGTGGACCACAACCCCTTCCAGTCCCCCTTGGCTCTGGGGACAATGGCAGGGAGGGGACAGATGGGCAGCCACCCCATCCACCCCAGGCCATCTGCTATCCCCCCCATCCTGGGGACCTGAGAGCATGGCAAGGGAAGGGCAGAGAGCAGCATGGAGCAGATCCCACTGCTGCAGATCCCCCAGTGACCACAATTACCCCCATCCAAATCCCCTCTGATCTAATCTTGCCTCTGGCTGACCTGGGAAGGAAAGAATCCCTGGAGACCAGGAATCCAGGAAGAAGAAAATTCATATATCAGGGAACATGGAATGTTAGCAATGGTTCGTTCCAAGAAAGGGCCCCCGACTTCCAGTGATTTTGGGCTCTGAAATTAGAATTGTCCTGTGTTCAAATTCCAGTTTCTCTCTGTCAAACTGTGTGCCTTTGAACAAGCCACATTCTTTTCTCGGGCCTCCACTTCATCTTCTGAAAATTAGGTTTTCTTAATGACGTGAATAGCAGTACTCCACAAGGGCCAAGAGTGTTTCATTCCCTGCTGTATCCTAGTGTCTGGGACAGTGCCTGGCATTTGCTTGGTAGGCTATAAGTACTGATCGAATTGAGAGTGTGTGCTGAGCTCAGTGCTTCGTGCTTCAACTCAGGTGCTTAATCCAATCCCCCGAGCTTTTGCAGCAGCCCTGTGTGATTCTTCAAAGGATAAATGAAAGATTTGAAGGGGAACTTCCCAACTGTCAGGGCTGGAAGACACGTGAAGTGAGATTTCTTTTCTTGAACAAATGATGTCAGATCCCTCAGGCTGTTTCTGCAACTGTAAAGTGGGGATAATAAGAGTACCTACCTCACAGAGTTGGTCATTCTGGAGTATAAATACGATAACATCTATGAAGCCCTTAATTGGAACAGGACCTGGCACATAATAAGTACTCAATAAACGTTTATTAAAGGCAAGAAGTGAGAAAGATTTAAAAGAGCCCAGAGTCCTGATTGTAACCTGGATGAGTGCGGTCCTTCTCTTTGAGGCTTGAAGGGGAGTGGCCAACCCTTGGGGACTTGGTCCAGGCTTCAAGGGTGGACCAATGGGGGTGCCGAAGGGCGTGGTCCTGACCGGTATGGGCGTGACCTTGCGCCGGTGGGAGGGGCCAGGCCGCTGTGGGAGCCTCCGGGAAGAAGATGCTCGGGCCAGCAACCACCACCAGCCCAGTAGCCGCTGCCGCCCGCGCCCGCCGCCCCCTTTGCCCCCACTAGCGGCTGCCTCCGCCTCCCACCTCCGACCACGCTCCTCCGGCCCCCCGCCCCAAGCAGGGTTTGGGGGGCTCGGCCTTTTGCTCCGGGGAGCAAAAAAGGGGGATCCCGTCCCCAGTGGCGCGGCCAGTCCCCGGCTTCTGTGATCTTGAGAGAGACCCCACCCCTCAGTTCTTTCCAGGCCCTATCGGAGACCCCCTTTGCCCTCCTATCCTGCTCACATCCGCTCTACAGGCTCTGTCAGCCCCCCGAGAACCGGCTCCCTCCCTCCTTCCCTCTCTGGGGTTCCCCCTCCCC
>NW_003852547.1:3102476-3130117 GCF_000181295.1 Otolemur garnettii | reverse complement strand
CCCGGATTCCCGCAAGAGGCCCCTCGAAACGCCCCCCGAGGTGGTCTGCACCAAGCGCAGCAACACGGGAGGTGAGAAAGGGCTGCGGCTTGGTGTGGGGGAGCGGGCAAGGGGCCTCGCCTTTCTCCATCCTTCCCCCCCTCCCATGGCAGGTGCAAGGGATCTAGAGAGGGGAGGGGCGCCCCTCCCCGAGGCGGGGGACAGAAGGGGAAGTTGGGGAGGGGGCCGGACCCCCTCCTCCTCTTATTGAGACACGGGGCTGGGAGCTTTGTCTGCGATGAGAGGGGTTGGGGGGAGGGGGGTAGTGTAAGTGTCCTTGGGGGGGCGTAGAAGATGGGGGCGTGAATCCCTTAGGGCGAGTGTCTATGTGTCCTTGAGGGGTGTGTGATGTGACCCTTTCGGGGACAGGGGTGTTCCCCTGGCTTGCCTGTCCTGGCAGGGGGAGGGGAAGGAGTAGAGGCCTGTGGACCCGGAGCTTCCCAGCCTCCCTCCCTGGGGATGTCCTGAGCAAGGGTTATCCCAGAGGGAGGCTTGTGTGGGCCATGGGCAGGATTGTGCGTGGGGACAGGCAGGGTGGGTGTGTTGGGTGAGATGTTGGAAAGGGTGGGTGGGTGTGTAAAGCTAGATGGGAGACTGTGAGGCTAGGACAGGTGTGTGTATGTGAGTGTGAGTGTGCGCCCTGTAAGGCCTGGATGTGTGACATTAGGGATCATGAATATGACAGCATAGAGGGGGTGTGTGTGAGGGAGACAAGGCAAGAGGAAAGGGCTGGACTTCATGTTTGAGACCCTCAAGGGGGTACGAGTGATAAGGGAAGGTGTGTGCTTATCACTCCAGAGGGGGCTGTGGCAGAATATGATACTGGAGCAAGAGGGCGTGTGTGACATTCAAGGGGGTGTGTGGGGGATGCAAAAGGGCTGGCCCTGGGTGTGAGCCAGGAGAGGCTGTGTGGATCAGAGGAAAGGGGTTCAGTGTGTGTGACACAGGCGTGGCTGGGGCAGGCTGGGACCAGGAGAAGCTGCTGAGGGATGTGACAAGAAAAGGGTGTGGGTGTGACTCCAGAAAGGCTGTGGCTGGGTGTGACACATGGAGGTGTGCAACAGTGACATCAGAGGGGGTGTGTGCAACGGGGATGGTGGGTGTATGATGAGGGAGAGGCTGGGGCTTGTGGGTGAAACGCATGAGGGTGTGTGACAAGGAAAAGGAAGGATGGGTCCCTATGTGACAGGGAGTGTATGTGTGTGACAAGGAGAGGTGTGTGTGAAATGGCTGAGTATATGACATCAGAGATATGGGGATGATTGTGTGTATGACGAGGGAGAGCAGGTGTGTGCCTGTGTGTGCACGTGTGTGTGAGATTGCTGAATGTTTGACACCACAGAAGGGGTGTGTATATATGGCTGGCACGAGGGGCCCTTCCTATGTGTGTGACCCGAAGAGGTGTGAGTAGCAGAGAAGAAAAATCAAGCTGGGAAGTCTAGGTTTATGCCCTGCTGTGGGGGCCAGGGGAAGAGGAGGGGTTTGTTGGAGTTCTCACAGGCCAGCCCTCTAGCTCCCTAGGAGGGAGACCCCAGAGCAGACATGCCCCTCCCTGCGGTCACCTTGCCAAAATCTCCGCTTCCGCTAGCCCTTTCCTCCGGATGGGAGAAGGGTAGCCTCGGGCAGAGTGCACCCTTCCCTCTCTGCCAGGCACAGTAGTGGGGGGGCATCCCACCTCCTCCCCCCAGCACCCTACTAGCTGAGTTTCTTTTCCTAGCCCAGCACCCCCCATCCAGGTGGAACAGGAATCAGGGACCCCCTGGATGTCTGGAGGGTGTTCAGCAGAAATTGGAGGAAAGGGAAGTTGGGGGAGGGGTGGGAGCTTCCTGTCCTTCTTCCTGCTCCTCCACCCCCAGCACACACATGAATATGTCCCTGACTTCCTTCCCTCCTTCCTGCCCTACTGCCATTCCCACTGCTGGAGAGGGTCAGGGACCCAGGAGGTCCCAGAGCTCAGCCCTCCACCTCCCTCCTCAGGGGGAGTGTTCCACCCTTCTCTTAAAGGGGCTGAGATGCTCAAAATCTGATCGCTCAGCCATTCAGCAGCACACATAATAGTAATGATGCTGCTGCCGCTAGCAACAATCACATCCACCTGCTTGGCACCTACTAAGAGCTTGGCTCTGAGATATGGGTCAATTTCTCAATACAACCGTTGGGGAGATGATTTGAGCTGCTTCTTACAGATGAGGAAAACTGAGGCTCAGCAAAATAAAACCACTCGCCCAGGGTCACTTGCTTCTAAGTGGTAGAACTAGAATTTATCCAACCTGGGGGTGCTTGATTCCAGAGCTCTTGTGCATAACCACTGCACTATCCTGTCTGCCTCAGCCGTGGGGAAACTAGGCCAAACTTTAGGAACCATGTCCTCCAGATTCTGTCCCATGCCCTGTCCTATTCACTCATGGGGAAACTGAGGCTGGGAAATGCAAAGGGACAGGCCTCCATTGACAGAAACACTTAGGGGCAGGGACGGGCAAGGGTCCAAAACTTTGATCTCAAAACTGAGTGCTCCTTTCTGTAATATGCCTTCGTAGTTGTGGAATGCTGAGTTTGACTCTTTCCCCTTTCTGAGCCTCAGTGTCCCCAAATGAGGACCTAACAATAACCACAACAATAACAGTAATAATATCTACCAATATTATTGTTTAATGCCTTACATATAACTTCATATGATTCTCCTAACACTCTATGATGTAATAATAATAGTTAATTATACTAATGCCTAACACTTTGTGCTTGACGTTGGTCAGTCACTTAATCCTTCAGCAATTCTATTATGTTACCCACATTACAAATGAAAAACCGAGTCACAGGCAGGGCACAATGGCTCACACCTGTAATTCTAGCACACTGGGAGGCCAAGATAGGTAGATCCCTTGGGCTCCAGAGTTCAGGACCAGCCTAAGCAAGAGCGAGACCCTCATCTCTACTAAAAATAGAAAAACTAGCTGGGCATGGTGGCAGGTGCCTGTAGTCCCTAGCTACTCTGGAGGCTGAGGCAAGAGGATTGCTTGAGCCCAAGAGTTTGAGATTGCTGTGAGTTATGATGCCATGGCTGTCTTCCCAGGGCAACAGAGTGAGACTCTGTCTCAAAAAAAAGGAAAAAAGAAAAACTGAGGCACAGAGAGGTAGTGAACCCCATTTTCAGGTGAAGAAGTTGAGGCTCAGAGGGGTAAGGGGCTTTTCTAGGGTGTCACAGCAAGTTGTGACAGACTGGACATAATCAGGCTATTGCCCTTAGTGCCAGCTTGCCCCTCCTGCTTATTCCCCGGAGCAGATGGGAGAAAGGGAAGAGGTGGCGGCTGTTCACACTGGCTTCTGAACACTGTGACTGGATGGCAGATGCCATGGGGAGAGGGAAAAGACACTAAGGGCAGGAGGACTTGAGTAAAGAGGTTGAGTGGAAACCCTAGTCAAGAACTCATTGGAGAAAAAAATGACCCCAGGCTGGTGGGACAATAACGAAGAGTGACCTCCTTGAGTACAGATCATAACTTTTAAGCTGCAACTATAATGGCTCCCACACTCCTGACTGTATTTCCACCCCTAAAATATAGAGGAAGCAAAAAACCATACTATATGCAGACACACACATACATCTCACACCCCAAGCATAGCTTATACTAGCCAAGTCTCACTCTCATAGCCCTGGCTCTTTAATAACAAAGACAATGTCACCAGGGTTAAGTGCCCTAGAATGAGATCTTTCGGGATTCATATCTTGTCACTGTCATGTGCTTGGTTGGCATGGAATCTTCAGGCAAGTTATTTCATTGCCCTGAGCCTCAGTCTCCTTGTCTGGAAAATAGGGACAGTAAAATCACCTCCTTGGGCTGGCGTGTGACTGCACACATAAAATGCACAGCATGAGGCCTTGTAGATGCTAAGCACTCAGTAAACGGTAGATATAGGTATTATTATTGTCAATGCCACCAAGAATGTCATCTTGCTTTTTCCTTTTTCACTGTCCAGTGATGGTTCACCCCAAGGAAATTATACCCCTTTCTCCCTCTCAGAGGCAGTCACAGCTCCAAGACAGCATCACACCTTTCAGCACCTCACCCTACAGAAACACACTCCAGTTGTATTTTATTTCTCACCCAAACAGGTGACACCATCATTCACAGAAAGACATCACACTTCTGATGTCCCACCCCTCTTTGGCGGAACCGTCCCCACACCACACCCTCACCATCTTTCACCAGCAGCATTGCTACACATTCCCAATGACAGTACCGTTGTCACACCACAGCCTTCTCGTGCCAGAACATGACAGCTCTCTTGTCCCCAGCCCCCAAACAAGAACAGGTACCCCGAGGACAATACCCCAACATTGGTTTCCTCCAGACACACTGACACCCAAGACAACATCTTTAGGATGTATACCACTTGGGCTTTACTTTTGTCATTAATGACCCCCACAGATCAAAGCCACCTTACAGGGTCAATTTTCCAATGTTAAAATGGGCCACTCTTACTGCAACATCCCAAATCTCTTGGGTAGGCAATATTATTTAAGGAAGGGTAGAGGGAGTATTGATTGACTTTTGGAAGCCTCCAGAAGCATCACTGAAGGGAGTGGGCACAAAGGGAGAGGGGGAGAAACAGAAAGTCAATGACTAGAAAAGGAAAGGCAGCCCCTTTCCAAGGTGGAAATGCTTGAAATCACAGCAAGAGGGAGAGGTTAATCAGAAAAGCTGAAGTTATCATCTTCAGTCCTTCAGACTCTTTCACCAGGTAGAGAGAGCTGCCTGGACCACCAAGGGAAGAGCGACAAGAGGTGGGAGTAGGTGGGTGCAGAGTTCTGGCATGTAGGCTCTACTTCAGTGGAAGGAGAAATAGTTTGTCATAAGCAGAACCTTGGTTGTTTGAGCAGGTTGAGAGAGCTGATGTCTGAGGGCTCTTGTTAGCTGAGGACGCATGTCTGCCCCGCTGCAGGGACAGCTGGGAAATGGTACAAACTGGTGTCCATAGTGGGAATCCTGGGAGGCCTCAGACTCATTCCTCACAGGAGCCTCCTATGAGGAAAGGACTCCAGGAGCCAGATTCCCACTAGTCTGATACAGGGATCAGAAACAATTTTTTTTTTTAAGTTTTAAGAGACAGGTCTCACTCTGTTGCCCAGGCTGGGGTACAGTGGCATAGTCATAGCTCGCTGGAGCTTCGAACTCCTGGCCTCAGTCTCCTGAGTAGCTGGGACTACAGGGATGCACCACCCTGCTCAGCTACCTTTTTAGTTTTTTTTGAGACAGGATCTTGTTATTTTGCCCAGGCTGGTGTCAGACTCCTGGCCTCAAGCAGTCCTCCCACCTCAGCCTCCCAAAGTGCTGGAATTATAGTCATGAGCCACCAGGCCTGGCCCAGAGACAATTTTTAAATTTCCAGGGCTGGGTATGGTGGCTCACGCCTGTAATCCTAGCACTCTGGGAGGCCGAGGCAGGTGGATTCCTTGAGCTCATGAGTTCAAGACCAGCTTGAGCAAGGATGAGATCCTGTCTCTAAAAACTAGCCAGGCATTGTGGCAGGTGTCTATAGTCCCAGCTACTCAGGAGGCTGAGGCAAGAGAATCGCTTGAGCCCAGGAGTTTGAGGTTACTGTGAGCTATGATGCCACGGTATTCTACCGAGAGTAACACAGTGAAACTTTGTTTTAAATAAATACATAATTTCCTCTTTAAATAAATACCTTTACATTTTTAAAGGAATTTAAAGGAGCCAGACCTTGTCTGTCAGGTTCCTTGGTATACCCCCAGTACCTAAAATAAGGACCAGCATGTACTGGTGGTTGGGAAGGATTGGTTGGAGGAAGGGAGGAAAAAGGGAGAGAAGAGGAAAAGAAATAATAAAACCTGTACAGAGGGACATCGGAAGGTGGCATGAGAAAGAAGAGTTAGAGAGAGGCAGGATGCTATGGTTCATTTCTGTAATCCTGGCACTCTGGGAGGCCAAGGCAGGTAGATAGTTTGAGCTTAGGAGTTCAAGACCAGCCTAAGCAAGAGCAAGACCTCATCTCTACTAAAAACAAAAGAACCTAGCCGGGCGGCGCCTGTGGCTCAGTGGGTAGGGTGCCAGCCCCATATACCAAGGGTGGCGGGTTCAAACCCGGCCTTGGCCAAACTGCAACAAAAAAATAGCCGGGCATTGTCACGGGTGCCTGTAGTCCCAGCTACTCAAGAGGCTGAGGCAGGAGAATCGCCTAAGCCCAGGAGTTGGAGGTTGCTGTGAGCTATGACACCAGAGCTCTCTATTCAGGGCAACCAAGTAGGATTCCATCTCAAAAACAAAAAGGAAAGAAAAGGAAAGAGATAGAGAGGTCCAGAGGTGAGAGAATAGAGCCAAAGCCTCACTTGCAGCAGTGAGATGACACTCCTTCTCCAAGAAGCAGGGAAAAGCTTGGGGCAGCCTGGAGAGGGAGGGGATAGATATGAAGGCAGTGGGGGCCTCTCCTTCTACTTTCCAGCCAAAACCCCAAGCCCCATTTATAGAGCATTTACTATGTGTCAGACATTGCAGTAAGTACTTTACTTGTGTTTATGGTGTAGGTAATACTAGTAAATGATAATGATATCTAAGATTTCTAAAATGTTCTATGGCCCAGGACGATCCTAAGTATTGACATTTTGTCATTTAATTAATCACAATAATCCTGTGAGGTGATGCTGTCATGACCCCCATTTTATAGATGAGAAAACTGAGGCCCAAAGAGATGAGGCAAGTTGCTCAAGGCCATACAGCTTGTTGGTGACAAAATTCACTTAGTCTAGGGTTGTTTCTGCTGTTTCATATAGAACTTCTCAGACAGAGCTTGAAGAGGTGTAAGAGAGATGGGGCAGAAAATGGGGAGGGTGACCCCAGTTTTCTTTAGAGAAGGTGAATATCTTTCACCTTCAAGAGGGAAGCTGGGAACAAAGCCCTGGCTGGAGGGAAGATGGAGAATGAAAGTGAAGGAGAGAGAGGATGGAGTCCTAAGGATTGGTGAGAATTCTCTCTCCATCTTTCTGAGCATTCCAGAGATAAAAGCCTCCATCTCTGTGACAAGTTTAGGGATGAGTGTGGGAGGAAGGGGATACCTCTGTGAGTCCAGGAAGAAAATGAATTCAGAAAGGTCAAGATGATTGATGGAAAGGCACCCTAGGGGGGTTAATTACCTAATAGGCTTAATGATATGATTAGACCCAGTTAAGAGGATTGCCTTGGGCTCAGGGAAGCCCCTTAATTCTGGACCCCGCCCATGCCTGCAAGGCCACATCTAGCCCCTCTTCCTCACACCCCCGTCTTAAATACATCAAGGAATCCAGAACCTTCTATCTTAAGAGACCAAGCAGAGATGGGCAGGACTCCTAGCCCCCCTCCTTACCCCCACTTTTACTGGAGCACTTTCTCTTTTATCTGCTCTATATGTTGGGGTTTCATGTGAGACATTGAAAATAGACTTTCTTTGCTTAAAAGTAAAAGTTGAAAAGCCATTGGGGGATGATGTAAGACCTTAGGTTTTGGAAGCTGAATGGCCTGACTGCCCCTTCCGTTTCCCAGTGTTTGTTGCACACCTGCTATGTGCTCGCACACCGTTCAAGACCCTGGTACACAGGGCTGAGCTCCATAGATGTGGTCCACAGTGGACTTCTGTAATAAATCGTCCTGAAGCCATGAAACATAGGAGCCATCCCATCCTCAGAGTTCAAGGATAGCTTCCAAGAAGAAGCAACATTTGAGCAAGAACCTAAAAGAGGAATTCACTGGGGGAGGGAAGTGTCAGGCAGAGAAAATGTACAAAGGCCCTGGGGTGGAAGGAAACAGGGAACATCTGAGGAACAAGGACAGTGAGACTGGTGCTGGTTGAGGAAGATGAGAAAGTGAAACTGGAAAGGGGGGGTGGAGCCAGCTCACAAAGGGTCTTCAACTGAGAACCTCCCAGAATTTCTACCCTTGGGAGCACGTAGGGGCAGCAGTTTGGTTAGAAGAAATTAGGTAGGAGAGGTTAGGGACTTGCCTTGAGGCTGCATTAAAATAGTGCTTTGCACACCCAAGAAAATTGGGCTATAACAAAGAATGGCCAAAGCCTCACCAACCTCCATTGGCACTGCCCCCAGGTCTCTGAGCCACCAGCAGTGAAGGGTGTTGAGCAAGGACGGGGGGAGACTGCCCAGAACTGGATTTGAATCTCAACCCAGCAACTGTCTTAGTGCCCTTGGGCTGGTGACCATGGGCTGGTGCCTTCACTTCTCTGTGCCCCTCTGTGCCTCAGTTTCCTCTTGTGTAAAAATGGAGCTCATTCTACCCGCCTCACCGGGAGGTTGTGAGGAATGGACGAGATCAAGCTTGCAAAGTACTCAGCACAGCGCCGGTCAAAAGTGAGTGTCCACAGCATCTCCAGTGTCCAGCCTTCTTCCGCCTCCGCCCTCACCGCTTCCACCGGTCAGACCGCCATCATCATTGCAGTCACCTCCTCACTGGGCCCCCAGCTCTTCCACCTTTGCTTCTCACAGTCTGTTCCCCTCATGGGCATCAGAGGAATCTTATGATAACCTAGGGCAGGTCACATCCATCCCATGGCTCCCATCTCACCTAGAGTAAAGGCCAAGGCTTTCCTCAGCCCACAAGCCTCAACAGCCACCACCAGCATTGCTCTCTGCCCTCCTCACTTCCTCCCAGACATAGTGACCTCCTCATTGGCCCTGGTACAGACCAAGCAAGTCACACCCCAGAGCCCTTACACTCAGTCATCCACCACTGCCACATGCATCCTTTCCTTCCTCCCTAGCCCCGTTTTCATCAGGGTTCCACGCATAACCCTGAAGCCAGGTTGAGTTCAAGTCTCAGCTCTGCCACCGACTAGTTATGTGAACTTGGGTGATTTCTTCACCTTTGTTTTTCTCATCTGTAGAATGAGTTTTGAATGGTACCTCTGTCATGGAACCAGTGTGAAAATTAAAAGCACTGGCATTTATAACGTACCTGGAACAGGGTCCAGTGCACATGAGGTGCTGTAGAAGTGTGTAATGAATAAAGAAGGCCACGTTCTTGGGAAGAGCTTCCCCAGCCCCCCTCTGACATTGCAGCCCTCTACACACCTTCATCCCCTTTTCCTGCCTCTTTTTGTGTTCTTAGTACTTACCTCCATCTGACATGAAATATCTTGTCTGTCTCCCCACTTTAGAAGAATGTAGCTATGAGCTCTTGGCTAAATCACTAAAATTCTTTTGGCCTTGTTTGCCTGATTCACCTGTGAAATCAGGGAGCATTGTCTGTTTTCTTCTTGGCTGTTTCCCTAAACCAGTGCCAGGCACGTAGCAGGTGCTCAGTAACTATTTGTTGATGAATGAATGAGTGAACGAAGATCATTATTTGTATTATTTTCCGTACTGCTATGTTCCTGGTCATTGCTCCTATGTGCTACTGTGATCCCTGTGGTTTCCTCTGCCCACCCCATCCAGGTGCCTCCCTAGAGGTACCTTCAAAGGTGAAGACCCACTCCCTCTTGCTCTGACTCCTCTTCCCCCTGTGTGCCCCTGCAGAGGAAGGCGAATACTTTCTGAAGGTGCTGATCCCCAGCTACGCCGCGGGCTCCATCATTGGCAAGGGTGGGCAGACCATCGTGCAGCTGCAGAAGGAGACTGGAGCCACCATCAAGCTCTCTAAGTCCAAAGACTTCTATCCCGGTGAGCCCTGACCCAGGTCTCTGCCCTACGTTTCCCTTCCTTTCCTACTTCTACTTGGGCCCTAAGTGAGGGGGGAGGTTTGCCCTAAGAGTTGAGGGGGGCCTCTCCTCCCCCTATGCCCCCAAACCAAGGGGCCTGGCAAGGCCTGGCCAAGCAGATGGGGGTGGGGGCAGGGCAAGACAATGGGCCTACTGCATATTCATGAGCTTATTTGCATGATGTGCTGGCAGATGTGTCTCTTCCCACACACCTGCCCCCTCTGGTCAGTTGGAGGAGAGAGGGTTGGGAGGGAGGCAGGTGTCAGGGTGTCCCTCGGGGGTCGAGGCCCAGCCATCCATGTTACACACACATGCCCCCAATTCTGTTTGGATTTCTGTCACCCCCTCTTGCTCAGTCCTAGTCTCACTGGTTTCTCTGTCTTGGTGTCCTCCTTCGTATGTCTCTTTCTTGTTCTGTTTTTGACTTTCCTGTCTCTTGTTCCCTTAGTCTCCATTCTTCTTGGCCTCCCTCTATTTCCTCCTGCCCTGCTTTCTGCTCCTCTCTCCCTCTGTCTCTCTGGTTCTGTTTGGCTTTCTCTCATCTCTTATCCTCTTTGTCTGTCTGTCCTCTGCTTTCCCTCTCCCTCCCCTCCTCTTTCCCCGCCCTCTTCTGCCTTCCTATCTCTCTCACTATCTTTTTTTTCCCTCCACCTCTCATAGTTTCACATTCTTTCTTTCCCTTTCTGAACTGTAAGTTCCCTCCTCCATCCAGTGTGCAGCAGCCCCTCCATGGGGTCCTTTTCTGCCACTGTTGCCCTCATCGCTTCCTGCTTCTGCTTGTCCGTGTCTCCCTTTGTGTGTCTCTCTTTCTCCTAAGTCTCAGCTCCCTCCTGTTTTTTGCCTTCCCACCAAACCCTTGCCTTTAGCTCCATCTATTTCCCCAGTCATAAAATTTCCAAGGCCTCTCCACTCTTTCTATTCCCCCTCAATATCTGCACCCTTCTTATCTCCCTCTCAAGATCAAGCCTGAGCTTTGACATGTAGGAATCCAAGGAGAGCTGCCTGAATCAGATCTTTGGTCCAGCACTGGTTCTAGTTCATCCTTAATCCTCTTCAATTTTTTTAGGTCAAACACCAGAGCTGGAGCCCAGGGTCAGGACACACACACTCATTTCTCTCTCTCTCTCCCTCCTGCCCCCTCCACCCCTGGCCTCCCATCCCACTAAGCAGCTTTGGCAGGAGGTTTAGAGAAAAATCTAATGAACCAGCCGCACCTCCTCCTTTTCTCTTCCACCCTGTCCCAGTTTTCCCCGCCCCCTTCTAGCCCACAAGATATGGATGAGATCTCTGTTTGGGACATTCATTCGAGGACACTTGGTTCCTTGCCACTAGATCACATTCTGTGCCATGAGATATGTCATCCCTTCCCCAACTCAATGACACACCTCCCAGGCCAGGCAGCTAAGGAACCCACAAGGCGGCACAGTTGTTGGTTCTCTGAGGTCAAACACTATTCAGAGAAACAACTTAAGCTAGTGTCTCTCCCCAGCCCCTAGACATGCAGCCAGCCCCTCACTGCTGACATAGAGTTTCCAGATCATACAGAATGAGCCACTCCTGACTCAGAGATGCAGGACACAGCCCACTACATCCTATTTCTGTCCCTAGGACCCCCAGGAATACAAGAAATAGAGACACTACCACGAGAGACAAAGAACATTTCCCTCCGCTTCTGGGCAATATCCTTTCATTCATTTATTCAGCACACATTCTCTGAGGGCCTCCTCTATGCCAGCCTCATGCTGGATAGAGATGGGTACGTAGCAGGACCGAAACATCCCAGCCTCGTTTTCTTAGATCTCACAACCCAGTTAGGAAGACAGACCCCACACCAGTCACAACCCAGAGCAGTCAGGGCTGGGACAGGGAGGTCCAGAGGATAGTGGAAGCCCAGGCAGGGAACATGGCCCAGGTCAGGGAAGTCAGGAAGTGCTTCCTGGAGGAGAAGCCCAGAACAATAAGCAAGAATGAGCTGGGTAAAGAACCGGGAAGGCACTCGAGGAAGATGAAGCTGCATGTTGGAAGGCTGTGGTGTAGTTTGTTCAGTGTGGCTGAAGCATAGAGAACAGGTGAGAAATGACACTGCAGAAACTGAAAGTGTCCTCTGGGCCTAGTAAGTTCACCCATAAACACACAGATGTGTATAATACTGATAAGTCTGGGGGAAAAAACAACCACTCACAGACATGCTGCACTTATGTGTCTGCTACATGAAACAAAAAAACTATCTGGCCCTTAACCCCAGGGGAGGGGAAGAACACACAAAGGGTGTCCCCTCCTTGATAGTGGATCCTAAATCCTAGATTCATTCCTTTCAGATCTCATGTAGGGAAACAGACCCAGGAAAAAGCAGAAACCTGCCCAAGGCCACTCCCATGCACCAGCTCAGATCACCCAAGGGATTCAAAAACATCTGATTTTAAGCATCTGTGTGAAACTCTAGGCCCTACCCCCAGAAGAAAAGCACAAATGCACACACTTTAAAAGAAAATTGTATAGACTGGCACTCTGGGAGGCTGAAGCAAGTGGATTGCTTGAGCTCAGGAGTTTGAGACCAGTATGAGCAAGAGGGAGACCCCCGTCTCTCCTAAAAAAAAAAAAAAATAGAAAACCTAGCTGGAGCTCAAGACTTTGAAGTTGTTATGAGCTATGATGACACTATGGCACTCTAGTCTGGGCAATAGAGTAAAACTGTCTCAGAACAAAAAAAAAAATTTTTTTTTTTTTGGTAGAGACAGAGTCTTTATCGCCCTCAGTAGAGTGCTGTGGCGTCACACACCTCACAGCAACCCCCAACTCCTGAGCTTAGGCGATTGTCTTGCCTCAGCCTCCAGAGTAGCTGGGACTATAGGCACCTGCAACAACACCCGGCTATTTTTTGTTGCAGTTTGGCCAGGACTGGGTTTGAACCCACCACCCTCAGTATATGGGGCCGGCACCCTATTCACTGAGCCACAGTCACCACCCCCCAAAAAATTTTTAAACAGATTCACAACATACTTGCACCAAAGTGTAAACTCTTAAGTGACTATTTAATAAATACATACATACTCTTTTTTTTTTTGAGACACAGTCTCACTCTGTTGCCCTAAGTAGAGTGTCATGGTATCATAGCTCACAGCAGCCTCAAACTCTCTTGGGTTCAAGCGATCCTCCAGCCTCAGCCTCCCGAGTACCTGTAGCCCTCCACAACACCTGGCTAGTTTTACTATTTTTAGTAGAGACAGGATCTTGCTCTTGTTCAGGCTGATCTCAAACTTCTGAGCTCAAGCAGTCTTCCTGCTTTGGCCTCCCAGAGTGCTAAGATTATAGGCATGAGCCACCGCCCTCATCCATACATATTCTTTTTTAATATCAAAAATACAGAAACAAAATTGCAGTCATTTTGTGGCTCCCTCCAACACATACACATAGAAGTAATCACTCCACTGGCCCAAATGTAGTGCAGGGTGGCATAGTAGCTAGGAGTATAGACTCCAAGCCAGGTGCAGTAGCACACACTGATAGTCCCAGCTTCTCTGAATTGCTTGAACCTAGGCATCCAAGGCCAGCCTGGGCAGCATAGAAAGATCTATCTCTAAAATAAAAAAAAAAAAAAAAAGGCACAGACTCTGAAGCCAGATACCTGAGATCTGTCAAAGTTATCTTGGACGAATTCCCAGCCGTCTCTGTGTTTTAGTGTCCTTAGCAGGAAATCAGGAATAATAATATTGCCTACCTCATATATTAAGTGAACAGAATATGAAAAGTGCTTAGAATGGTACCTGGAACTTAGAATTGTATAAGTACCAGTTATTACTGGACACTTTTTCAGGGTTTAGCTAAGCCCCTCCTAAAAAGCCCCCATAGATCCAGGTTAAGAACTACAAGGGGTGGAAGGTCAGGGACTTCCTGAGCTGAAAGGAGGTGTCTCAGAGACAGAGAACCTGACTGCTTCAGACAGGCTCTCCCTGGGGCTTCCCCCTCCCCCATCCCAACCCACACCCTTTCCTATTTACACCCAGAGGAGGCAGCCTGCTCGCTGACTCACCCTTGGCTCAGACCAAGCCATTGTTCTGAGTTAGGGGGTAGTAAGATGAGGAACATGGCCTAAGGGGACTGGGGGATGTCAACTCTGAAAATGACCCATAGACAGTGACATCCAGACACATGGCATGCCAGGCTGAGAGATGGCAAGCAAGGGGTCAAGATCATAATTCCAACACAGTGCACAGAAACATTCGCAGGACACTGACACTCATGTCCAGGTGTCCCAGACACACAGTCCCATGGAGTCTGGCACACAGTCAAGACCTTTTATGTTCCCAGGGTCAGAGTCCCACCTAGGGAGGGAAATGTACTCACACTCCACACATCACACATGCCCAGGCTCACCCAGGCTTGCACATTCTCACTCAAACTCATCATGGTCAAGTCTTCTTTGTCTTGCTGTATACACACACACACACACACACACATAATCAGTCATCCAGTCCTGCGTACCGTCACCTTAGTCTGCCTTTTTCTCTCTCTGCTTCTAACGTTCACACACCAATCATTGCCTGTCTCTTATAAATATATAGACTTACCACGCAGTCTTATGAACACCCAGAAATGTGTCTGTCTTTTTCACTTCCTCGCACACATGCACATACTCACTGCCATGTGATCTCAGAGTGCTATACTTCAGTTGGACAGCCTCAGTTCTCTTTCATGAGAATCTGTTTCTTTCTCTCAAACTCTCACTCACGCTCCACTCAGTCTCACAAATAGCATACATAACCTGGATCATCACAGTGACACCAAAGTCTTTCTCAAACACAAGGGCACACACAGATGTCTTTGCCAGGATCACTATGTCACACAGTCTGTTTATATCAGTCTCTGGTCTTTCTCTTATACACACAAAGATTAAGATAATCTAGCCAGTCCTGCTCAAGTACACTACACACAGACACACACACACACGTATACCACTCACCCAAACTGCCTCACAGATAACACACACTGGTCACAATGTCACCCAGAGTATCACACACATATCCAAACACTTCTCAGTTTCTATCTTCCTAGTGCTCTCCCCCCTCCCATCACACACATACAGAAGTAAGAAGGATGCCCAGGTCAGATCTGCTGCCAGTATCTGGAGAATCTCCAGCAAAGGCACTCACCCCACCCTTTTTCCCCAGTCCCTTGCTCCCCACTCCTCTTGGGGTTGTCTTTGACCCACTCTGCTCTCCCCTGTCCACACCTCTGTCCTCCCCCACCCCTCAGCCCTCCATCTGGTGGGTCCAGGCAGGCACTCAGGCCTCTTTTCTGCCTCCCCCATCCCCCAGCCCTTCCCCATCCTCCAAAAGCCCAGAGGCGGACGCTGCAGGCTTTCAGGGGTTGCCATGGCAATGGGGCCTCGTCCCTCGTCCCCCTGGGGGTGGGCCGAGGACCCGGCCAGCTAGACTGATAAGGGGGTTCCAGTTACTGTGGCAACCGTTGCAGGCCTGAGCTCTCCACTTCTAGAAGGGGGGTGTGTGTGAGTGAATGGTTGCCAAAGCAACCTGGGAGCCCACAAGAACTGGGAAGAGGCAGCTGAGCCCTGTCTCTCCTAGCCAGGGCTGCTGTGGGCATTGCAAAGCACTTAAGCATCATTCTTCCATCCCCGGAGGTTGTTTTAAGGCAGTGCAGATTATAAAACAAGACTTCTACTCATCTCTCAGTTATCTATCATGGCCTGAGAGCCCATGCCAGCTTACGCAGGCTCACTGTGTGGCCTAGGTCAGCCAGGGCCCCTCTCTGGGCATCAATTTTCCTCTTCCATTAAGTAGAAATGTCCCCATTCCTGGGTACCCTAGCTCAGTGATTAGGGTGCTGGACACATGCTCCAGGACTGGTGGGTTCAAACCCAGCCTGGGCCTGCTAAACAAACAAAAAAATAGCTGGGCGTTATAATGGGCACCTGTAGTCCCAACTACTAGGGAAGCTGAGGCAAGAGAATCACTTGAGGCAAGAAAATCACTTGAGCCCAAGAGTTTGAGGTTGCTGTGAACTATGACGCCCCGCACTCTACCAAGGGTGACAAAGTGAGACTCTATCAATAAAAAAGAAAGAAAAGAAATGTCCACATCCCTGATTAGTGTGCCCTCTGTCTCCTTACTCAACAGGAACCACAGAGCGGGTATGTCTAGTACAGGGCACAGCAGAGGCCTTGAATGCTGTGCACAGCTTTATTGCTGAGAAGGTCCGAGAAATTCCACAAGCGATGACCAAGCCTGAGGTGGTCAACATCCTTCAACCCCAAACCACGATGAACCCTGACAGAGCCAAGCAGGTCAGCTGGGGCAGAGACTGGGTTGCTGTAAAGCTGGTGATGTTATAAAGAGACACTTCTCATACGTCAATGCATTACTATGGAGGTTCAATGGGATAAAGCTGATAAAAAGTTTATCAGTCAAGTACTACATTGTGGTGGTTAGTTTTGTTACTAGGGAGTCAGCCCTGGTAATATAGAAGGAAATCTAGACCATTTGGAGTGGACTTGATTCAGAAAGGGAGTGAAGCTCTGGGAGAATGTGGTCCAACCTTCCACTTAAGCTCCTTTCGTGTTATTCTCCGGATCCTCTCCTCCCTTCTACCTCATCCCATTGTCTTGCTGAATAATCTGTCTCTCACTTCCTGTCCTCACCGGAAGTGATGTAAGTGACGGTCCAGCCACATCCAGAATAGTTTAGAAATGACCTCTCTGTCTCCCTCTCCCAGTAATTACCCTATGGGGTAGAGAAGGTGTTTTATTAGGGAGAGAAGGGATGTGCCCTCTCCTAAACTGCCCTCTCTAGGAAGGGATGGGAGCGGGAGAAAAGCTCGTCGGTTGCCTTAGTTACGGGGAAGCGGTGGCGTAGGGGCGTGGCAGGGAGCAGGGTAATCGGTCCGGCCTCTCTGGTTGCCATGACGACAGTACGTGCTGAGCAGGTGGTCTCGCAGCAAAACTCCTGGCTATGCCATCCGGACCTGGGAGGGGGCAAAAGGAATGGAACGAGGGCTGGCTGCTCGTGGTCCCCGTTTTTTCTCCCCTCCCCATTCCCATATACATCTTTGCTCTATACAAAGGGGCGGGAAGCCCCGGGCTGGCAAGCTGGCCACTTGCAAGGATTCCATAACGTCTGCCTAGAGGCAAAAAAAAACAGGAGAGAGGACCTCCGTAAAAGAAATCTTTAATTCTTGGGTCTGTCGTTGCCTTGAGATGGGGCAGACCATGGACCTGAGCTCCTCCAAGCTCAGGGGGAAACGGTGGACTGAGAGCGCTGGAGGAGCGCTGCAGCTGGTGGATCCTGGATCGCTCCCCAAAATAGACTGCGGGCTTGGGGCGTGGAGCGCGGCTGCTGTCCTTGGTGCTGAAGCGACTCTGCTCTTGAGGCCTCACCAGGCCTCTCCCGCATCCCTTCCCACCAGCGGACACATCTTATGCAGAGCTGACAGAGAAGCAAAGCCATTGCCTTTTCCCTCCATCCTGGTCGTGGCCACAAGGGACTCAGGGTTCATCGGGAGTTTGTGAGTGTTGTAGGGAAAATGGGGTCAGCACCATCTGTGCCTGAGCCTTCCATGGCCTCCTTCTAATCCACAGGAACTCTGAGACCATGAAATCGAAAAGTTAGAGAACCAAGAATTCTTCTTTGCCTTATTACTCAGAGGTTCCAAAGACTGAGAGAAGTAATGGCTGAAGGCCTAGGCTCTGGGGTCAGATGTTGAATTCAATCGTACTTTATAACTTAATCCCACCTGTGTGACCTTGGGCAAGTGACTTGATTTCTCTCCATGGCTTATTTTTCTCATACGTAAAATGAGATTCATGATGGTGCCTATTTAAGGGTGAAAGGTAGTGTTCATTGATATTTGAAAAGCACTTAGCTTGTGTGCATAAGGTCTAGAAAGTTCTCAAAAAATGTTAGCTGTTGGCTTGGCGCCTGTAGCTCAGCAGCTAGGGTGCCAACCACATACACCGGAGCTGGCAGGTTTGAATCAGCCCTGGCCTGCCAAACAACAAGGATAACTACAACCAAAAATAGCCAGGCATTGTGGTGGGGGCCTGTAGTCCCAGCTACTCAGGAGGCTAAGGCAAGAGAATCGCTTAAGCCCAAGAGTTTGAGGTTGCTGTGAGCTGTGATGCCACAGCACTCTACCAAGGGCGACAAGTGAGACACTGTCTCAAAAAAAAAAAAGTTAGTTGTTGTTGTTATTATGGGAGGGGTTGTTTTTGTTTGTTTGTTTGTTTGTTTTCTGATAGATTTTCACTCTGTTGCCCAGGCTGAAGTGTCATAGCATCAGCCTAGCTCACAGCAAGCTCAGACTCCCAAGTTCAAGCGATCCTCCTGCCTCAGCCTCCCCAGTAGATGGGACTACAGGTGCCTATCACAATGCCCAGCTAATTATTTCTATTTTTAGTACAGATGGGCTTTCATTATGTTGCTCAGACTGCTCTCACATTCCTGAGCTCACAGGATTCTCATGCCTCCAAATTCCAGTATTACAGGATTTTTTTAGTCAAGAGACATCTCTACTTTCTTTCTGCCTTATATTTGCAGTGTTACTCAGGGCCTCTTTCCTCTATAGGCCTCAATTTCTCTTTATTATTATTTTTTTTAAGAGACAAGTCTCACTCTGTCCCCCTTGGTAGAGTGCCATGGCATCATAGCTCACAGCAACCTCCAGCTTTTGGGCTTAGGCAATTCTCTTGCCTCAGCCTCCCAAATAGCTGGGACTACAGGCGCCTGCCACAACACCCAACTATTTTTTTTGTTGTTGTTGTTGCAGTTTGGCCAGGGCTGGGTTCAAACCCGCGACCCTCGGTATATGGGGCTGGCGTGCTACTCACTGAGCCATAGGTGCTGCCCATTTCTCTTTCTTTACAATGTGACACTTGGGCCAAACCAGAGAATATAAATAGAAATGACTCCAAGGTAAAGAAAGAGAACATAAAGAGTTGAGGACTATGGTCTTCTGGCAAGAATATGCCATCTTTAAAGGAGACAGCTACTACTCACCTCCATCCAGTTTTTACCCTTTGGGAACATGGACATAACGTTGCCACATCTTCTCAATTTTTCAAAAGAAGCCAAAAAAATATTTTTTTGAGACAGAGTCTCACTCAGTCGCCCAGGGTAGAGTGCCATGGTGTCATAGTTCATGGTTGGCTCTGAGTTTTTTGGGTTTTGTTTGTTTGGTTTTTGAGACAGAGTCTTATTTGGTCACCCTTCGTAGAGTGTGTGGCCTCTTAGCTCACAGCAACCTCCAACTCATAGGTTCAAGCTATTCTCTTGCTTCAGCCTCCCAGGCAGCTGGGACTACAAGTGCCCACCACAGCATCAGCTATTTTTTATTTATTTATTTATTTTATTAAATCATAGCTGTGTACATTAATGCAGTCATGGAGTACAGTGTGCTGGTTTTATATACAATTTGAAATATTTTCACCAAACTGGTTAACATAGCCTTCATGGCGTTTTCTTAGTTATTGTGTTAAGACATATATATATATTTTGTTGTTGTTGTTGTTTGTTTGTTTGTTTGTTTGTTTGTTTTTTAGACAGTCTCACTTTGTCGCCCTTGGTAGAGTGCTGTACCTCTACCAGCAACCTCAAATTCTTGGGCTTAAGCAATTCTCTTGTCTCAGCCTACCGAGTAGCTGGGACTACAGGTGCCCACCACACTGCCTGGCTATTTTTAGAGATGGGAGTCTCGCTCTTGCTTAGGCTGTCTGAAACCTGTGAGCTCAGGCAATCCACCTGCCTCGGCCTCCCAGAGTGCTAGGATTACAGGTGTGAGCCACCGTGCCCGGCCTGTTTTTATTTTTTATTTATTTATTTTGAGGCAGAGTCTCACTGAGTCACCCTGGGTAAAGTGCCATGGTGTCATAGCTCATAGCAACCTCACACTTTTGGGTTCAAGTGATCCTTTTGCCTCAGCCTCCCAAGTAGCTGGGACTACAGGCGCCTGCCATGACTCCTGGCTAGGATTTTTTTTTTCATGTTTAGTAGAGACAGGGTCTTACTCTTGCTCAGGCTGGTCTTGAACTCCTGAGCTCAAGAGATCCTCCCTGCTCAGACTCCTAGAGTGCTAGGATTACAGGTGTGAGCCACCATGCCCATCCAGAAGCCATAAATTTTTGAAATCACCTGATTTAAAAGATTGGCTCTGGTTTTGGGGGGGGGGTGTTTGTTTTTTGAGATAGAGTCTTATTTGGTTACCCTTGGTAGAGTGCCATGGCATCTTGGCTCACAGCAACCTCCAACTCAAAACTCTTACCTCAGCCTCCCAAGTATGAGACTACAGATGCCACAATGACTAGCTAGTTTTTCTATTTTTAGTAGAGACAGGGTCGCAAGCTTTGCTCAGCTTGGTCTCAAACTCCTGAGCTCAGGCATTCCACCCACCTCGGCCTCCCAGAATGCTAGGATTACAGGTGTGAGCCATTGTGACTGGCTTGGCTCTGTTTTTAAAATACTATGCAGGTCAAAGAAAATATGGCTATAAGATAGCTCTGGTCTGGGGGTGACCAGTTTGCCACCTATGAACTATACCCATGGCTCTGAGCCCTAGCTGGATCATCTGAGCAGTTTAAAGTGTAGATGCCTGGGTCTCCCCTCCATCCCAAACTACTGAATTAGAATTTCTGGTAAAGCCCGGGAATATGAGCATGGACTCTAGCCTTGGATCACATACCGACTCTACTATTCATTAGCTGTGTGACCTCACACAAATTATTCTCCGTTCCTCTGTTTCCCAATCTAGAAAATGCGGTTATAATAGCACTCATCTTCTACAGTCATTGTGAAGCCTAAATAAGTTACTATAGGACACCATCTAGAAAAGCACCTGGCAGATGATAAGCACTATGTTAGTTGTCGCTGCTATTGCTGTTTTTGTTTTTGTTGTTGTTAGTCATAGTAGTATTTGAAAATTTCCATGGGGTTGCAAATCACTGGAGCACATGGTCTCTGAGGTCTTTCTGGCTCCAAAACTAATACAATTCTATGTGATTCCAAGATTCTAGGCATATATTATCTAACATTCTACTGTTGTAACTTTCTGGGACTCCAAGATTCTATGGGTCTGCACGTGAGGATCTCTCTAAGATGTTGTCTTCAACAATTCTGAGTCGATCATGAAGGCAGCTGCCATTGTCTTAGGGCTTGCAATGTACCAAGCACAGAGCATTACTGTAGTCATTGAATCTTCTCAGTAATTATATATATAAGGTAGATGTGGTTATCCTAATATTGGAGATGAGGAAACTGAGGCACAGAGAGGTGGAGGCATCACACAGTTACTTTGGAACCTTGCTCTATTGTGAGAACAGAAACCATGCTGGCAGCACTAGTTCTCATCATAACTGACAATGGCTAAGTGATTAGACCCTGAGTGTCTCACTGAATACTTGCCCACATCATACGGATCAGGAATTGACACAGATGTGGAAAAAAAGGCTCTGGGAAGTAAAGGGACTTTCCTGGGCCACTTGGTAAGAGGTGGCAGAGATGGGAATTTGTTTTTATTATTATTTTTTTTGAGACAGTTTCCCTATGTTGCCCAATAGAGTGCTGTGGCATCACAGCTCACAGCAACCTTCAATTGTTGGGCTTAAGCGAGTCTCTTGTCTCAGCCTCCCAAGTAGCTGGGATTACAGGTGCCCGCCACAGTGCCTGGCTACTTTTTGGTTGTAGTTGTTATTGTTGTTTGGCAGGCCCGGGCTGGGTTTGAACCCGCCAGCTCCAGTGTATGTGGCTGGCACCCTAGCTGCTGAGCTACAGTCTCCAAGCCAGGAATTTGGTTTTAATCTAACTTAATTTTCTCACACAATTAACCACGTATCCTCAACCCTCTCAACTTTTTTTTTTTTTTTGCTAATCCATCCTTCCCTCACTACTCTGAAATTCTGTATCACAGACTCCTGTACCTCTTTACTCCTAGCTCTGATTATGTACATGCTGTTCCATTCCCTTGACTTATCAGATTGTTTGTTTTTCCTGGTGATTCTTTTTATAAATAACAGTTGTGTTGAGATATAATTCCCATACTGTAAACCTCACTGTTTACAAGTATACGATTCAGGGTTTTTTTGGTATATTCACAGAGTTGTGTGTTAATTACCATCTAAACGCAGAACATTTTCATCATGCCACAAAGGAGCTCTGTGCATATTAGGAGCTCTGTGCATGAGGTCACTCCTCATCCCCCTGTCCCCATTCCAACCACTGATCTACTTTTGGTCTCTATGGATTTGTCCATTCTGGATCTTTTATGTAAATGTAGTCATATAATATGTGGCCTTTTGAGTCTGACTTTTTTTACTTAACATAATGCTTTTGAGGTTTATCCATATGGCATGTGTCAAAACTGTATTCCTTGTCATGGCTAAATAATGATTCATTGTATGGCTATACCACATTTTGTTTGTTCATCAGTTGATGGACATTTGAGTTGTTTCTACTTTTTAGCTATTGTGAATAATGCTACTATTGACATTAATGTACAAGTTTTTGTGTGGATGTATGTTTTCAGTTCTCTTGGTTGGATATCTAGCGTGGAATTTCTGGGACATAGGATAAATCTACGTTCAATATTTTTAAGAACTTCCAGACTGTTTTCTAGGGATTTAAGTCCAGCGTCTGCCCATGGGGGTAACAATGATAATAATTACTTCTTGTCATAGTACCTCCATGGGCACACATTAATTGCATACTCACATGAAACTCTATGGTTGACACATAATAGATGCTAAGCAAATGTTGCTTTTTGAATGAATGGGTGATGAGGTGCCCACAGGGATCAAGCAGAAATATGACTCAGGGGACTGAGGTATGTAACTTGCAATGGTAGGAACTGTGAGTCACTTGAAGGGCAGTCATACTGACTTCCACCTGCTGTGACCATCCTTGGATTTTGAGCATGCTTCATCTCAGTTAAGCCTTGTAAGAATCCTATGAAGAGGGCCTGGTACAGTGGCTCTCTAGGGAGAAAGCTTCCTAGCACTCTGAGAGGCTAAGGTGGGCAAATCGCTTGAGCTCACAAGTTCGAGACCGGCCTGAACAACAGCGAGACCCCATCTATAAAAATTGCTGGGCATTGTAGAGGGCACCTGTAGTCCCAGCTACTCAGGAGGCTGAGACAAGAAGATCACTTGAGCCCAAGAGTTTTGAGGTTGCTGTGAGCTACAGTGCCATGGCACACTACCAAGGGCAGAAAAAGTGAAACTCTCTCTCTCTAAAAAAAAAAAAAAAGAATACTTTGGAGAAGGTATGAATATCCCTATTTTACAGATGAGAAAATTGCATCTCAAAGAGATTAGGTTCTGCTGCCCAGCATTAGTGGTAGGGCACTCCAGAGTCCAACGCAGCTTTTCAAGGATTTCTATGTACAGACTGCAAATGGGTAGTCTGGCTAGCACATTGGATTGTTTACACTACACAGTGGTTCTTAGACATTGTGAAGAGGTTGCCAACATTTAAAATGCTTTGCATTTTACAAATCAGCATTTCCAATTAATTTAGAAAACTCTCATCAGGCTGAATTTGGCTGAGTTTGGTTACCCAAAAGCACAGCACTCTACCACACACACGCTCTACCAGGTGAGAGTCACCTACTGCATCCACCCAGCCCATTCCTGCCTTGTCCTGTGGGCACATCTTCCTTTGCTCTTTCTTTTCTTTCTTTCTTTTTTTTTTTTTTTTGAGACAGAGCCTCAAGCTGTCCCCCTGGGTAGAGTGCCATGGCATCACAGCTCACAGCAACCTCCAAGCACTCTACCACACACATCCTCCACCAGGTGAGAATCACCCGCTGCGTCCACCCAGCCCATTCCTGCCTTGTCCTGTGGGCACATCATCCTTTGCTCTTTTATTCATCCATCTGTTTAGCAACCCTTTGCTGAGTATCTACTGGGTCCAACACTGAGAACACAGTAGTAACAATACAGACAAAAAGCCCTACCCCCATGGATTTTAAATTCTTTCACAGAGAAACAGGAAATAAACAAGTAAATAAGTAAAATATGTAGGATTTCAGAGAATAAAGGGTACTGTGAAGAAAAATAAAGTAGAGAAGAGGGGAAGGGAATATTCAGCCATAGACTTTTTTTCATCTTTTTGTTTTGAAAATGCTTAAAGAATAGTCCCTATACACTACACTTAGATTTCACCAATTGCTAACTTTTGCTTTATCTTTTTACACACACACACACAGTTTTTGTTTTGTTTTGATCATCCATTTGAAAATAATTTGTAGACCTCACGGCTCTTTACTCTTACATTCTTTTTTTCTTATTATTCTACCCTGTGATTGTCAGCATACCCCTATATTTTTTAATACATATGTCCCAAGAATAAAGATAGTCTCTTATGTATTATTTGATAAAAAGTCCTTATATGAATTGCTGTAAAATGTCTTTTGTACCTACAGAAGATTTTTCTATCCAAGATTCAGTCAACACTCATGCATTTGGTTGGTCTACCTTACTCTAGAATAGCCTCAGATATACTTTGAAGACAGAGCCAGAAGAAATTCTGATTAGATGTTGATGAGGGAAAGAGAAGGCTTAATTCTTGGGTCTGAGTATTAGAAGGATGCATTTTCCACGTACTAAATGAGGAAGACCATGGTGGAAACGTATTTGAGAAGGAAGGTCCAGGCTCAGCACCTGTGGCTCAACTGGCTAAGGCACCAGCCACATACACCTGAGCTGGTGGGTTCGAATCCAGCCCAGGCCCACCAAACAACAATGACGGCTGCAATCAAAAAATAGCCGGGCATTGTGGCAGTCACCTGTAATCTCAGCTACTTGGGAAATGGAGGCAGGAGAATTGCTTGAGCCCAGGAGTTGGAGGTTGCTGTGAGCTGTGATGCCACAGCATTCTACCTAGGGTGACAACTAGAGGCTCTGTCTCAAAAAAAGAGAGAGAGAAGGAAGGCCCAGAGTTTTGTTTTGGACTTTTAAGGTTTTGTTTCGTTTTGTTTTTGAGACAGTCTTTGTCGCCCTTGGTAGAGTGCCCTGGCTTCGTAGCTCACAGCAACCTCAAACTCTTAGGCTCAAGCAATTCTCTTGCCTCAGCCTCCTGAGTAGTGGGACTACAGGCTTCCATCTAATTTTTCTATTTTTAGTAGAGATAGAGTCTCACCCTTGCTTAGGCTGGTCTTGAACTTCAGATCTCAAGCAGTCCTCCTGCCTTGGCCTCCTAGCATGCTAGGGTTACAGGGGTGAGCCATTGTGCCTGGCCCTTGGACTTTTAAGTTTTACAGGTCCTTTTGGTATCATAGGATATTGATGTGAGGGTAACAGTTAGATACAAATCTAGAAATATCTATGCTGGGGGCTCTGCGCCTGTAGCTCAGTGGTTAGGGTGCCAGCCACATACACCGGGGCTGGTAGGTTCAGACCCAGGCCAGGCCTGCTGAACAACAATGACAACTGCAACAACAAAAACAAAATAGCGAGGCATTGTGGTGGATGCCTGTGGTCTCAGCTACTTGGGAGGCTAAGGCAGGAGGTTCGCATGAGCCCAAGAGTTTGAGGTTGCTGTGAGCTGTGATGCCACCACATTCTATTGAGGGCAACATGGTGACTCTGTCTCAAAAAAAAAAAAAAAAAAGAAAGAAAGAAATATCCATGCTGGGGGCATAAAATAGGCCAATAAACAGACTGTTATTGTTGGTAGTTGGAGAAGACTTCTGCATGAAAGCAGGGGGGCAAGGCTCCTCTACTGGGGAAGAGTGCTTCAGCCTTGGGTCTAGAACAGACTTTGGGAAGTTGGAGGACCATCAGAGAGTCCCATATGTCTGCAGTGGAGTAAGCAAGGGGCAGGGAGAGTTGAAGTCAGTGAAACCAACCTGGAACAGAGCATGGAAAACCACCATTCCCAGCCTCTGTTGCACCAATGCCCCTTTCCCCTTTATTCTCAGAAATAGCATTCATATCATAGATATATACAAACATACCTATACTCATAGTACTGAGAATTTTTATTGAGATAATTCACATACATACGATTCACCCTTTTAAGATGTACAGCTCAATGTGGCTTTATTTTATTTTATTTTATTTTTGTAAAGACAGAGTTTCACTTTATCGCCGTCGGTAGGGTGCCGTGGTGTCACATAGCTCACAGCAACCTCCAACTCCTGGGCTTAGGTGATTCTCTTGCCTCAGCCTCCCAAGTAGCTGAGACTACAGGCGCCCAGCACAACACCTGGCTATTTTTTGGTGGTAGTGGTTGTTTAGTAGGCCCAGGCTGGGTTTGAACCCGCCACCCTCGGTATATGGGGCCGGCGCCCTACCCACTGAGCCACAGGCACCGCCCCTCAATGTGACTTTATTATATTCACAGAGTTGTACACCCATTATCACAATCAATTTTAGAACTTTTGCATCAACTACAAAAGACACTTTGATCCCTTTAGCTATCACCTTTCAGTCCCCCACCCCAGGTCACTCCCTCCCTGGCCCTAAGCCACCAGGAATCTACTTTCTGTTATCTATGAATTTTCCTATTCTAACCATTCAATGGTTCAATGTAAGATGTGATCGACTAGCCAGGCATAGTGGTTCACACCTGTAATCCTAGCAGTCTGGGAGGCAGAGGTGGGTGGATTACCTGAGCTCAGGAGTTCGAGACCAGCGTGAGCAAGAGCAAGACCCCATCTCTACTAAAAATAGAAAAACTAGGTAGGGGGCACCTGTAGCTCAGTGGGTAGGGCTCCTGTCACATACACCCAGGTTGGTAGGTTCAAACCTGGCCCGGGCCTGCTAAACAACAATAACAACTACAGCCAAAAAATAGCCCGGCATTGTGTCAGGCGCCTGTAGTCCCAGCTACTTCAGAGACTAAGGCAAGAAAATTGCTTCAACCCAAGAGTTTGAGGTTGCTGTGACCTGTGACACCATAGTACTCTACTGAGGGCAACATAGTGAGACTCTGTCTCAAAAAAAAAAAAAAAAAGGAAAGGAAAAACTAGCTAGGTGTTGTGGTGGGTTTCTGTAGTCCCAGCTACTCAGGAGGCTGAGGCAAGGTCACTTCAGCCCAAGAATCTGAGGTTGCTGTGAGCTATGATGCTATAGCACTCAACCCCAGGATGACTGAGGGAGACTCAGAAAAATAAAAGAAAGCTGTGGTCAACCATCATCATTAATTCCAGAATATTTTCATCATCTCCCCAAAAATCTCCATACATGTTAACAGTCACCCCCAATCCCCTTCCTCCCATCTCCTGACAACCACTAACCTATTTTTTTTCCTCCATGTATTTGCATATTCTAGACATTCATGTAAAGGGAATCATATGTAGGCTTTTGTGGCTGGCATCTTTCACTTAGCCTAATATTTGCTAGGTTCATGCATGCTGATCAATACTTTGTTCATTGAAATTTATTGCTAAATATTATTTCGTGTATGTGTACACCACATTTTATTTATCCCATGGAGAATTTTTTTAAATAAAGGAGAAATAAAAGGAAGGTGATTTGTTATAAAACAAGATGAATTTCAATATGTAAAATACTTAGCTGAAACCACGGTAGAAGAAATAATGAATTTAGTCAGTTGCTCACACCTAGACGTAGCTAAGTGAGATGGTATGAATGCAAAGTGATCCAGGTGCAGTATTGGGGACTTAAATGGCACAAATGGTGTTAATACTGATGCCACGTTTTCAAAAATGATATACAACTCTTGGTAGAGTTCAGAACAAAACCTTCGGTACTTACAGGTACCATGGGTGGGGTTGGTTTCTGGGCCTAGAGATTTATAAATAGGCTTTCATCATCATGAATGTCTGGTGGGACATTAGAAAATAGTCATGGCTCGGCTCCTATAGCTCAACCGGCTAAGGCGCCAGCCATGTACACCTAAGGTGGCGGGTTCGAATCCCCAGCCCGGACCCGCCAAACA
>NW_003852547.1:3086754-3102207 GCF_000181295.1 Otolemur garnettii | reverse complement strand
AAAGAAAATAGTCATATAGGGCTCAGGAAAGTTCTTCTTTTGAGGAACTAACACTCAGTTGTGGGACACAGACACCCATGGCCCTGTGCACTGAATGTCCACATCTTTCCCTAGTCCTTGCAACCAAAGCCACTCCCACAAATTTCCAAAATATCTGGCATGGGGCTGGGGTGGAGAGGCAGAGATGTAAACTTCAGGGGGTAGAATCCTCAGGTCTACCGGGATAAGGGAAGGATTTTTGAGGACAAATTTATATGAAGAAATGCTCTTGGAGGTATCAAGGAAGAAGACTGTTTTGGAAATGTCTCCACTGGGATTAAGATGATTGATCAGACTTGCTGATGCTCAGATGGGTTTTTGCACTGAGAAGGAAGACTACGACATTTAAATGACCAGTTTCCTCATCCTGGAGAGGTCTCTTCTAATGCCCTGCCTTCTCAGATAGAAAGCTTCATATTACCTTCATTCTGCAAATAAGACAACTGAATTAGTCTGCTCAGACTGAAATAACAAACAATAGATAGTTATTTTCTCGCAATCTGGAGGCCAAAAGTCCAAGGTCATGGTGTCAGCAAGATTGGCTCCTTCCTTCCGTCCTTCTTTCCTTCTTTATCTTCTTTCTCTCTCTTTCTCTCTCTCTCTTTCTCCCTCTTTCGTTTTAAAGATATGGGGGTCTTGCTATATTTTCCCACACTGGAGCATAGTGGCTATTCAAAGGCCACGACCTTAGCACACTGCAGCCCTGAAATCCTGGCCTCAAGTGATCCTCCCACTTCAGCTTCCCAAGTAGCTGAGACTACAGTCACTGGATTAAGATTGTTTTATTCTGAGGCGTCTGTCCTTGGCTTGTAGATGGCTCTCTTCTGTGTCTTCACATGATCTTCCTCTTTGTGTATCTCTTCTTATAAGGACACCAGTCACAGTAAATTAGGACCAATGTTGATGACTTCATTTTACCTTAATTACCTCTTTAAAGACTCTAGCTCCAAATATGGTCGTATTGTGAGGTACTGGGGATTAGGATTTCAACACACAAATTTAAGGGGAACACAATTCAGCTCACAACAACGAAGAGTCCAAAGGAGGAGACCATATTCTTAGAGTGGGAGCCTAATGGATCAGGGATCCAAGAGCCTAGATTTCAGCTTCTTCACTATCAGAGGGACTCTGGAGTGAGTCTCTTCACCTATTAGGCTTCAAGCAGCTCATCTATAAAGTGAGACTAATGAAGCCTTTTCTGAGGCTGGAAGTCAGAGAATATAATGCTAGAAGGTGTGGATGGGCACCAGTGCCAGCTTGAGAGGGATCCTCGTAGGCCCCCACTAGATCAGCGATTAAGCCTTTTTTTTTTCCAGTTTTTGGCCAGGGCTGGGTTTGAACCTGCCACCTCCAGCATATGGGGCCAGCGCCCTACTCCTTTGAGCCACAGGCTCATTAAGTCTTTAATTGCTGGGTTCAAGGGAGGTATTGGCTGTCTCAGGGCATGGGACAGGGTGAGTAAGGAGCTCCTGAGGGGACCTGGAGTACTGGTTATTCATTTTCCATTGAGGAAATATGTCAATATTTTTAACAACTAGTAGGACCATGCTGGGGCATATGGGAGGAAGGGGCAGGCTGGCAGGATTTTGAGCTCTGGAGAGGAAGGGCAGGTAATGACTTGAGCCTGTGCAGTCCCCAACCACCCTAAAACCCTTCCTCTTGCTCCCCGAGCAGGCCAAGCTGATCGTGCCCAACAGCACAGCGGGCCTGATCATCGGCAAGGGGGGCGCCACGGTGAAGGCGGTGATGGAACAGTCAGGTGCGTGGGTGCAGCTGTCCCAGAAGCCCGAGGGCATCAATCTTCAGGAGCGCGTGGTGACCGTCAGCGGTGAACCTGAGCAGGTGCACAAGGCCGTGAGCGCCATCGTGCAGAAGGTACAGGAAGATCCCCAGAGCAGCAGCTGCCTCAACATCAGCTATGCCAACGTGGCAGGCCCCGTGGCCAACTCCAACCCCACCGGTTCGCCGTACGCCAGCCCCGCCGACGTGTTGCCCGCTGCAGCCGCCGCCTCAGCCGCCGCCGCCTCCGGCCTGCTGGGTCCCGCGGGCTTGGCGGGCGTGGGAGCCTTCCCCGCCGCCCTGCCTGCCTTCTCCGGCACCGACCTGCTGGCCATCAGCACGGCGCTTAACACGCTGGCCAGTTACGGCTACAACACCAACTCCCTGGGCCTGGGCCTCAACTCGGCCGCAGCCTCCGGCGTTCTGGCCGCTGTGGCCGCCGGGGCCAACCCTGCCGCCGCCGCCGCGGCCAACCTCCTGGCCTCCTATGCGGGCGAAGCTGGGGCCGGGCCAGCCGGAGGGGCCGCCCCGCCGCCTCCTCCGCCACCCGGAGCCTTAGGGTCTTTTGCATTGGCTGCAGCCGCCAACGGCTACCTCGGGGCCGGGGCGGGCGGAGGGGCGGGCGGAGGGGGTGGCCCGCTGGTGGCTGCAGCAGCCGCGGCAGGGGCGGCTGGGGGCTTCTTGACGGCAGAGAAATTGGCAGCTGAGAGTGCCAAGGAGCTAGTGGAGATTGCGGTGCCTGAGAACCTGGTGGGAGCCATCCTGGGCAAGGGGGGCAAGACGTTGGTGGAGTACCAGGAGCTGACAGGCGCCCGCATCCAAATCTCCAAGAAGGGCGAGTTCTTGCCAGGCACGCGGAACCGGCGGGTCACCATCACGGGCAGCCCCGCGGCCACGCAAGCCGCTCAATACCTCATCAGCCAGCGGGTCACCTACGAGCAGGGAGTGAGGGCCTCAAACCCGCAGAAAGTGGGATGAGGCCTGTGGCGTGTGCTCCCACCTTCTCCCTCTTCTTCCTCCCACCTCCTCCTCCCTCCCCTCCTGCCCCCCAACTCTTGACCTCAGCTTGGTGTTGTCCTGCTGCTCTTGGGATGGGGCTGGGGTAGGCCTGACTGCACCCTCCCCTCTTGGTAGTCATAGGCAGGATTGAGTGATGGTTGAGGATGGGGCTCAGAAGCCCCCTCCCCAGCCCTGAACTGACCCCTCTTCCTTGCTCCCTGTGCTTGGCTGGGCCTGACCCTCCTCCCCCAGGGCCCAGGTCTGTGTGATATCTGTATATATTGCATTTTGTTGATTTTAATAGAAAACAAAGCGTTATTTTCTCTTTCTTTCCCTCCTTTTTTTTTTTCCTAAGGATTTTTCCCCTCTTCATAAGTTTTTGTTTCATATGGGAGGAGGGGAGGGAGCCTCAGGGTCACCTGGAAAGAGGGTCCTTCCCAAAACACAACACCCCACCTCTCTGCTTTCATTTCCAAATCTGAGGGAAGCTGTGGGAGTGGAGGTAGCCAAGGAGTCTGAACTGAAATGGGGCACTTAGAGCAGGGACCCCAAGGTTCCCAGATTTTCTCAGCTACTCCCCCCTACCCAAGTTGTCTCTCCTAGGTGGGAATTTTCACTCTTTTGTTGTCAGGTTGTTTGGGGGGCAGAGCTGGTGCTGCTGGGAATGAGGCCAGCTCTGGGATTTGGCCAGTCCCATGGGCAAGACTCTTGTGAGAGGCTGGAGCAACTTGCTGTGGCATTACCTGTGGCTACTCCTAGACTGATGGGAATGAGGGTCCCTGTTGTGATGTCAGTGAGTCAAGACTTTCTGGGGTGCTTCTTGGCACTCCTTATAATATCACAAGGAAGCAGTCCCCCAAAGGCTACTTTCTTGTTATAAGAGAAACAGGTATTTCCTCTGATGTCTCAATCAGCCTTTTCCTGAAGGTCACTTTGGTGATATTATAGGGACATGTACTTCCTGGGGTGACTGTAGGTCACTTCCTGTGATGTCATTAGGATGAAGCATGTACTTCCTGTATTGGACATGGCCAGTCCCTGATCCTCCCTCTCCACCCACTCCCTTCTTTGGTGGGTGTTGGCCTGGAGGTCCTCCCAGGGAAAGAATAAATGTCAGGACTTGGATCCAATCTGGAGGACTCTAAGGGAAAACACCCCATACTGTCAGGGTCATCTCTATCCAAACACACCAAGTCTGTGCACTTGCCCTGTCAGTGAGGGGTAGGAGATGGAGTTAGTGAAAAATACCCTTAAGACCCCCACTATCCCCATCCCCACCTTTTGTGTGCATGCCTGTGTCTGCGTGGCTTTGTTTCATTGAATTGGGTGAGCCAAATGCGTGGTGGCTCTGTCAGGCCAGTGTGACCCAGTGTAGAGTTCAGTGAGCCATGGTTGGGTCCCTTGGGCTGGAATGCTTCAGTGCTCTGATAGATGAGATTGGCATGGTGGCTTCCGGCAAGCTGCCAAACTTTGGTGGTATCTGATGGTTTAGAATGCTTTGGTGCACTCACTGTGGGCTCTGAAGAACTAGAATGTTCTGACGAAGTCTGACAAGCCAAGCAACCCTAAAAGTTGGTTTGGGAGTGGCTCCCTGAGCACTGTGACTATGGTTAGCACTAAAGACCTAATGACAGACTGAGATTTCAGGCCTGACAACCCTATAGGCTTGGATAACTGAGAGACACCTCTACCCCATCCATTTCCCACTCTCCCTTGGAGACCACTTCCACTTTCTCCAACCCAAAGCAGGGCCCACAGTGCCCTGGTTCCATCATCAGCATCTCTGGGGGAAGGGTACCCCATGCCCCCATGTCCCCCTCCTAGGTCTTCCAGACCCTCCTCTATGGCTTTGGGGGAATCCAGCCCCTTGTCTCTCTCCTAAATAAGGAGGGAAGAAAAGCCACAGAGACAATTCCTGCCCCTAAAGCCTGGGAGACCCCCCCTTGCTAGAGAGAGACACCCCCAAATAAAAATGTGAAAATCCCTAGAAAGCAATAGCCTTCAAGGTACCTTGCACTGAATTTCCCTTCCACCCTACGGGAGGCTGTAGCTTGGGCACTGGGGTGACTTTTTCAATGCCCTTGTCATCTCCAGAGTGGGGGACAGGTCCCATTTCCCCCTCTCCCATTCCCCACCTCCCGTCGCTGCTGCCCCCGCCCCTAATCTCCAGACTGAACCCAGATGGAGATCTGAGTGCCAAAACAATTCTTGATGTAATTTTGTACATATCTTCCACAGTTGAGACTCTTGGGGTTGGAGATGGGAGAGGTTGTGTGGGCCCTTGCTCCCCTCCACCTCTCAAAAGACTTTACGGTATTTCACAGTATCTCCACCCACAAGTGGGTATTACAGTATTTAGCTGGAATATCCATCCCCCTGCAAGTCCCCAGTGCCCCATAAGGTGGGGAAGGAGCCAGGGAGAGGTGTAGTGAGGTCAGTGAGTGGGGCATGAAAATTTCATTTGCATATCATTTGCATCCTGAGCTTGGCAGCAGCTTTCTGACTTTCATAAGCCCCTTTGCTGAGTCTGGGTCCCAAATCAGCTGGGTCCAGTACTCATCTCACACAGACACCTCTCTGGAGGCTGGGCCTCCTGAAAAATGTTCCCTTGGGGTGTCTGTGTGACAACCCTTCCCTATTCACAGTTCTCGGGGACCCTCCCTACCCCGCCAGCCAGGGCTGTCTGAAAAGTAGTTCGCTAGCTTAGTGAGCTAGTTCACTCACCGTGATGGTGAGTGGAGAGTCACGCACCTTTCCCCTGTTTTACCCTGAGAAACTCACTCCATCTTCAACATCCCTTGGAAGTCCCTTCTGCAATCTGACCTCAATCTTTTGTGCTGCAGTTTGTCCAGAAGGGACCTAGATGTGGGGTTGGGGGTGGAGATTATTAACCCATCACCTTTTTTTTCTTCTCTCCTTGTTAGCCACTCAGGTCTTAGAGACTCTGAGTGGCCTCCTTACCCCCTGCTCTTCAGCACCCAGTAGGTGCTTAATAAGTGTTTTGCTGCATTCAATTGTCTCCCTATTCCTTCTCATTTGCCCTCCAGCTTCCATAACTTCCCCATGTATTTTCCTCTCATTTTCTTTCTCTGGCTCCCTATGGCTTTCTATTTGTCTTCCCATAGCTCCCACTGTTACCTGTCCTGTCTCAATCTTTGTCTATGTCCTCTTCTCAACTTGCTCAACTCTCTCTCTCCAATTTCCCCATTTAAATACAAAAAAGTGCCAAACTTCTTTGGAACTGAGCCGCTCTGGGGGGAGAGGACCTTAGAGGGGAGGAACTGGGACCATCTCTCCTTGAGGAGGCCCCTAGAGGCATTGAAAAAAAGTCTGTGGACTTGGAGCTAAATTAGGTCCCCCTTCCTCAACCCCTCTGCCCTGAGTTTTTCTTAGAATCTTTGTAAGAAAAAAAAAAAAAAGACAGAAAAAAACTCTCCTTTTCAGCTAACCCCTACCCTTTTGGATCCCCAAATTCCACCAGCCAGAAAGAACCCCACTTGCTTTCTTTCAGGCAAATCTATGGAAATTGGGGAGGCAGAGACAAGTTCAACTCCTTCTCTGCTGGCCCAAGGGGTAGTACCACCTGGATGCAAGAGAAGGACATCAAAGCACTTACGAGAACAAGGGGTTCAATGTGCCAAATTCACCTCCTTCATCCCCCATCTCAGGGGGCTCTGAGCCAACCTGCCTAGCCACCTTCTTCTGCCCTGTCTCAGCCATCTGTACATGGGCAAGGAGGCTTCACTGCAATAATTAGGAGGGGTGGGGATCGAATGCAATGATTTTTCCATCTTTATATCTGTTCTAACACCTGCGCTGGACTTGTAGGTGGGAATTAGGAGTATCCCAGATGGAGCTTTGTAAGAGTGGTTGGGAACCTATGCTTGGAACAATACAGTACCACTTACCCTGAATGGTATTTCTTCTCCCGTCTTGACCACCAAACCCCTCAATATCCCCTTGTTTGGTTTCTCCTGCCTATTCCTCCATTCTGCACCCTCTTTCTTACTTTGTTTCTGATTGGTGGCCAACTGTTTGGAAAATGAGAAGAGTTCCCCTGCGTTGATATTGCTGTTTCAAGACGAGGATAAGAGGTTGTGAGACAGAGTGGTGGCAAAAGTTATTAACAAGGGTGGCAATGAGAACTGCAGTTTGGGCATCCAGGCTGCTGATGGCGTGCACACCTGTCCTGACAGCCAGGTGGGCCTTCCCTGTTTGCCACATATGTGCTGCGCCATCCAGAACCAAGGCTGGCTGTTTCGAAAGCTCCAATCGGATGGCACTGTGGGGAGAATGGGATCGTGATATCCAAGTTCGGGCACAGCAATCTGGGGACACTGGTATGCTGGAGTCACAGCACCCAGGCCTGCTATCACGATCCAATTCCACTGCAGTCTCAAGGCCCTGGGGGAGGGGGCTTCTCTCCTTGGCGCCGTGGCTGGTGTGTATTGTCAGTCTCAGTGTTCTCTCCCTCTCTCCAGTCGCCTTGGGGACTGCTGGATGGCAGGGTGGGAAATGGGAAAAGAATCTGTCCGGGGTAGTTAGTGGTGAAGGCTGCTGGTTTTTAATCCCTTCTCAGCCAGTCCAGGACATTCTTTGTCTCCCAGAGATAATTGGGGGGAACCGCCTAAACCCCCTCCCACACCCCTTTTACCCACCCCACCCCACCCCCAAACCACAAACCTCTCATCTTCTAAGTGACTCCATCACCACTGGCCACCAGGACCTGCGGCCTCATTGCTCCAGCCCGCCCCACTCGACCGTCAGACTCGCTCATCGAACTCTTTTTGATTAACCCTTTCTGTGTTCATCCCACGGAAAACTGTGTGTCCGGCAGGGGGGAGGGGGGAGGCTAGGGGCAGTTGCTGCCTTTCCTCCATCTCCTCCCACCGCCCATGCCTCCCCACCCGCACCCCATCCCATGCCCCACCCCCATCCCTCACCCCTAGGGGCCGCCCAGCCCAGGGGATAGAGATCCTCTATAAGTACCTATGCTGTTTGGCTTTGTCCCTTTAAAAGGCGGGTCCAGGGGAGGTGGCCTCCCTCAAGAGGAGCTGCTTATTCTGGCCCCATTCCTCCCTGTGCCCCCCACACACTCCCCACGCCTTCATTGTAAATAGTCACTTTTCTACTGGGTTTGAGCCAGGGGACGTGGGGAGTCATTTTTTTTTCTTTGTGTTGGCATCTCAGGCCACTGGAGGCATGGCCCACATCCCTTTTCAATTTGGGAGAATCTCAAAGTATGTGTCCCCTCCCCGACCCGGAATGCTAAGGATTTCAAGGTATCAGTATTACTCCTAGAAGGATGGGGTGCATAGAACCCCCAACAGGGAGGTAGGAGAGGCGTGGAAAGGTGTTGTCTAGCAGGGTGCCTCAGTTTTTCCCATCTGTGAAATGGGTTCATTCTCCCAAGTTCACTGCAGAGCCTCAGTGAGATAATGGTGAAGCCAAAGGAGTTAGAATCTCTCTTCCCTATTTCTCTGCTGTTGACAGATAGGGTAGGAAAAGAATGGGAGTGGAGGAGGCTGCAGGGCTGTCTCTGGAGAACCAATTGGTAAGTCCATAGGACTTTAAGGGAGCCTCCCCCTGGCTTTTTTCTCTTGGAAAATGGGGATACTGGAGGACCTCTAAGGTACCTTGGTTCTCCTCACTCCTTAGATTAAAAGACTCAAGCCCCAGGCTGGCCCCTGCCTGTCCTACAACGCCCCAGCATTCCATTTCTTGGAATGTGGCCATGCCTCCAGTGCCTCCATTCAACCCCTTCTAACTGATTCCTTCCATCCTCTGCGACCAGAGACGCCGCCCACCTCCTCCCACCACCTTCAGAAGCTCCTGGCTGGGGCCCACTGCCGTATCCTCCCCTCTCCCCCCATTGCCATGCCTGGGCCGTGCCCACCCTACCCACTCACCCACCCCCAGTGTCCGTCGTGTGACCTAGTGCACCATGTATTAGCTTCCATGGCCCCCACTCCAGCCCCCACCACACCCCCTTTCCCTAGCCTTTCTCCCTCGGCGACTTCACCTTTTTTTGCCGCGATAAACGCCATCTCAGCATCTGTGTCTAATGTTGTCTTTTTTGCTTGACATCACACACTCCTTCTTAACCCATCCCCCTCCCTCTCCCTCCTCCCTGCACCTCCACCCTCATCCTAATTCTTTTCCCCTTTTCCCCAGGGTATGGGGACTTAGGGGAGGGGGTGGGGGGACTCCTGAGGATGGTCCCAGATTGGGGAGGATGGGAGAGGTGGATTGTTTTCTCTGGACTCCGTGAGCATCCAGAGCCAATGTGGCAGAGAGGAGCAAGTGCCCAAGGATTAGCTTCCAGGCCCACAGTGTCCAACCAAGAGAACCATCACCACCACCACTGCCACACATACTTGGAAACACAGTCCACAGGCAAGCTCCTGGACATGTCCCTTCATGCAGCACTGCAAATACACAACCCCAGACAGAATCAGGATAGCCAGCGTTAAGGCTTTGAGTCAGGTGAGATCAGGTTTAGATGCCAGAGTTGCTGTATTACCCTGAGACTCTGCCCCTTGGAACCTCCATCTCCCCATCTGTAAAATGAAGATTTTTTAAAATGTTGTTTCTACATCACCTGGTTTATGCTTAGATTCACTACACTGTTCACTTTTTTTTTTAAAAGTATATTGACCACCTGGTGTGCATAAGGCATTGTTCTAGGTGCTAAGGGTAAACGCAGTGGAAAAACACAGACCCAGACATCTCTGCCGTCATGGAGCACACATTCTACTGGAATCTGGAAATTCTTCTTAGCACAGAACCTGGCACATGTGACTAAAAATAACTAAGAGGCTACAAACATTGGCCAGCAGACAGGTCTGTGACAACGTGTGATTTCTGCTGACCTCAATAGTGTTTTGTGTGAATTTGTTACTAGCATTTAATCATTGGGAGACTTCTGAAAATATGGGTTTTGAGACCTTCTTGAGAAATGCCATGTGACTTCTTTGGTCACAATTGCCATCTGGCCATAATGGGCTGGCATGAGGCAGCCACTGACTTTCACCAAACCAGACGGCTTCAGCCCCTTCCCACCCTGCACTGCTCATTTATGGTACATGCCTAGCCCCTGCACATATTCCAGTTTGCAGCTCCTGAGTAAAACTAACAGCCTTCTATCTTGGAAGTGATGATGAATCAAGTAGAAGGAAGGACAGAGTTCCAGATGAAGAGACAAAAGCTGGGTGAAGTGGGACAGACGCTCTGTGTGACCCAGGCAGGGCACCTTGCTTCCTCTCAGGGTCTCCATCTCAACATCTGGAAAATACCCTGCACAACTAGACTTACCTGATATAGAGAGACTGCTCGGCACATGGCGGTCACCAGAGACCCCACCTCTAAAGGAGGACAGAAATGGAGACAGGAGGAGAGAGGGAACTGGAGCTAGGAGGAAGTAAGAAAGAGCAGAGGGATGAAGAGAAGGGCAGACATGGAGATGAGTCCCCAACTGCTTGGTGTGTTTATTCATTCATTCACTCATTCGTTCATTTATTCAACATTTATTGAGCACCTGCTATGTTCTGGGTGCTTTGTCACCTAGGGATCCGGTGACAACCATGCCACGTCACTGTTGTCATATTTACAGTCCATAAGCCTCATCTCTCACTCTCAGCACATAGCAGGTACTCCAAAGTTTACCATCCTGTGAACCACAGGAACTTCTTGTCCTGGCCTGTGACTCTCAAGCATTGCCTGGTATTTAGAAATATCACCAACCCAGGCCATTTTCACAAAGAGTGGAGGAATTTTCCACCAAGAGACTGGGAACCTGTAAGGGATTTGGGGAGTGAGGGTAGAGTTAATTTCTGTTCGCTGTGTGACTTTGGGAAACTCTCATGACCTCTCTGGCCCAGGTAATGGAAAGGAAAGGAGATGAGAGCGAGATGAAGGTGAGTAATGGGAGATTCCTGGCTCCCTCAGAGCCCCCAAACCTTACCCCTGGGCAAGGGGTGGGATGTGAAGAGAATTGCGGGGTGAGAACCTCAATAAGAAAAGAGATGAAGAAAGAAGACAAAAAAAGTTGCCTGGAAGAGAGAGAAAACCCTAGAAACAGCACTAGGAATAGGAAAGAAGTAAAGAGGGGGCCTGGGAAGTCAAGGGTGGCTCTGCATGTTAGTTAGAGTCAGATCACTCAGAGAGGGAGGAGAATAGGGGAGGCAGCCACTGTGGCTCAGGCCTGTAATCTTAGCCCTCTGAGAGTCTAAGGCAAGATGGTAGCTTGAGTTCAGAAGTTCGAGACCAGCCTGAGCAACAGTGAGACTCCATCTCTACTAAAAACAGAAAAAAATAGCCAGGTGTGGTGGTAGGGACCTGTAGTCCCAGCTACTCATGGGACTGAGGCTGGAGGATGGCTTGAACCCAGAAGTTTGAGGTTGCAGTAAGCTATGATGACATCACTACACTCTAGTCCAGGATATAGAATGAGACTCTATCCCAAAAAGAAGAAAGGAAGGAAGGTGGCAGTGCTGGTAGGTCAGTGGGTAGGGTGCTAGCCACATACACAGAGGCTGACGGGTTCAAAACTGGCCCAGGCTACTTGGGAGGCTGAGGCAAGGGAATCACTTAAGCCCAAGAGTTTGAAGTTGCTGTGAGCTGTGAAGGCAAGGTACTCTACCAAGGGCAACAATAGTGAAGCTCTGTCTCAAAAAAAAAAAAAAAAAAGAAAGAAAGAAAGAAAGAAAAGAAAGGGAGGGAAGGAGAAAAAAAAGGAAGGAAAGAACCAGAAGAGAGGCAGAGAGGAGAACAAGCAGGAGATGGAAAGAGGCAGAAACATGAATGTGATAGAGACAAGGTTGCCAAGATTTAGCAAATTGAAGTACTATTTGTCACCTGGCCCAATGGCTCACACGTAATCCTAGCACTCTAGGAGGCCAAGGCAGGTGAATTACTTGAGCTTAGACCAGCCTGAGCAAGAGCAAGACCCTGTCTCTAAAAATAGCTGGGTGTTGTGGCAGGTGCCTACAGTCCCAGCTGCTTGGGGGGCTAAGGCAAGAGAATTGCTAGAGCCCAAGAGTTTGAAGTTGCTGTGAGCTATGACACCACTACACTCTATTGAGGGTGACAAAGTGAGATTCTGTCTCTAAAAAAAAAAAAAAGGAAAAGAAAAAATAGCCGGGTGTTGTGGTGGACACCTGTAGTCCCAGTTACTTGGAAGACTAAGGCAGAAAGATCTATGGCTGCTGTGAGCGATGATGCTACAGCGCTCTATCCAGGGTGACAAAGTGAGATTCTGTCATGAATAAATAAATAAAATACTGTATGTCCAGTAAAATTGTATTTTCAGATTTTAAAAAGTTTTTTAAAGTATAAATATATCCCGTGTAATACTCGGATCATACTATGCTAAACTATTAGTTGTTGCTTATCTCAAATTCAACAAAACTGGGCATCCTCTATTTTATCTGGCAATTCTGGATGAAGAAGAATGAAAAGAAAACTGCAGGCCACAACAAAGTGATTGGAGCGGCCAGGGAAAGTCCACCCCTGGAGCCCTAACTCTATCCTTCCAAATCTCCTCTCTGTCCTTCTGTCCCCTCTCCTTTTCTGCCCCTTGGTTTCCCCCTCTATCTCTGCTCTTATGCCCTGACTCCCTCTTCTCCCTCTCTCTGCTCCTAGTTTCTCTGTGTCCCTCAGACTTCCCTTTCTCTGTCTCACACTGCCATCCCTATCTTTCCCTAAGCTTCGCTTTCTTTTCCATTCAGTCTTTCTCCGGTAGTCCCTCTGCCCCTTTTCTTAGTTCCTCAGTCTTCTCCTACCCCTGGCATTGGCCTCAGACATCAGGAGTAGCCAAGCAGTCACTGTCCTCACCCTTCCCAAGTCATCAAGGGGGCAGGGACTGGCTGGGAGGGAGGGCAAGTCTAGAGGAGCAAGGGAAGGGTGTGTAGGAAGTACATTCAAGGCCACTATTGCCTCCTCAGTCAGCTGATGAAGCTTGGGGTTGGGAATAGGCACTAGGGCAAAAAGACACATTTTGCCAGAAGAATGATCCATCATCCACCAATCTCGGTGATCTTGGCAAGTCAGGGACCTCCCCAAAGATCACTCCATTCTCCTAACTTCAACTGGTATGCTTTACAAAGTTTAGTCTCTTAACTGGTCCCCTCTACCAACACCCTCATACCTGCATCCTGGTCTCTGTCACTATTTCTGGCCCCTGCCCTTGTCCCCTCCCCACCCCCCACCCCCACCTCAGTCTACCTTGTGTATTTCTCTGGGTGTCTGGCTCACTAGGTCTTCATCCATCACTCCCCCGGCCCCTGCACGTCCATCCCATTGTATCTCTGCAGGATTGTCTCTCTCCTGGGAGATAGGGTCCCTGTGTACCTCTCTGAATCACTTTCTCTGACTCTGCCCCTGTCTGCATGTCTTTCTCCCTGTACCCATCAATGCTCAATGGCAGCCAACGGAATCCGCTTGGGAGAGCGTAAGGAGAAAGGTACTTATTAAGGGCCACACAGCCTCTGAGAAGGAACAGATTCTAGGTTGAGCCTCCAAGACATTCCAAAATACAGCTTCCAGAAAGAGCCACCCAGGATCTGCTGCTCCCACTACTCAGTCAGGTAGCTGGCAGCTGGCTCCGTAACCGCACCGCGTCGCCGGGAGGGCGTAAGCAGAAGAACCTCGAGCCGCCTCTCTCCCTGCTCACTTTGGTTAGAAATTCAAGCTTCCCGCGAAGGCATTTGATTGGTGGGACCTAGCCTCTGTCCAGCAGCCCAGCCCTAAGGCATTCTGGGAAATGTAGTTTTTAATTTTCCAGTTTTTACAGTCAGAGGAAGGTGCATTAGGAGGGTGGCGTAGATATTGAGGAAGCCCACTTCCTTCCCCATTGTTGCACGCACTACCCACCCCATGCATCTCTATGCATGTTTCTCACTTTTGATCTTTCTGTGTGTCCCTGTCTCTTGGGTTTTTTGTCTCTTTTTCACCCTCTGGTTTTATTTCAGTTCTTCCTCCTGTATGGCCTTCCCTGTCCTTTTTCTTGACCAATGCCAGTCCTTATAGCCCCCTGCCACACCTTTATCCCCATCCTCAGTTCTAGCTTCACTATTGAGGTGAGTCTCCCTCTCCACCCTCATCCCATTCTCAACTGAACTGGTGACTCAGAGTCAGGAGGGAGAGGGAAGGGAGCCTCCTGGGTTCACAAACAAGCCAGGAAGAGGAAGACCCAAGCTTTGGCCTTTCACAGATGCTCTCCCTGCGGTTTGGAAGATCCAGCATCTGCACATAGGCAACATAAACAGAAAAAGTCTGGTGAGTCCTGACTAGAGCTGGAGTGGCCACAGGGGTAGATTGTGGTTTGGATTTGGGATAGAGCAGGGCCCTCATTGGGCCAGAGGTAACCAACTACTCAGCTTGCTCTTCTAGAGCCACCTCTATGTTGTCCCTCTTCACTGTCCCTTCCCTTCTCCAGTGATATTAGAACTCCTAAGAAATGGATCTGCATCCTTCTCTGGAAAGTCATCCAAAAAAATGTTTATTAGGCACCTACTATGTGCCAGGCACTATTGTAGATAGTGAGGGTGCATCAGGGAATAAAAGAGACAACAAATTTCCCTATCCCAGGGAACTTACATTCTACTGGAGGAAGCAATCCATAAACAAAATAAATGAATTAGGTATACAGTATATTAGATGATAACATGGTATATATTATGAAGAAAAATGAGGCAGAGAAAGGAAAAAGACAATCCAGGAAAAGAGGGGGCATGGCAGTTTTCAATAAAGTGGACAGAAAAGGCTTTGCTGAAAATGTGACATGTGAAGAAAGGTGGGAGTGAGAATGTGGACTTCTGGGAGAAAAGCAGTCTAGGTAGAGAGGACAGCAAATGCAAAGACTCCGGGGCAGGATGTGCCTACAGCATGTGTGGGACAGGAGGAGGCAAAAGAGGTTGGAACAGAGTGACAAAGGGGAGATGGGAGAAAATGTGGTCAGAGAGGAGACAAAGGGGGCCTAGGGACCAATGTGCATTTTGAAGAGCTTTGGGAGGGTTCTGAGCAGAGGGATATGAGCTGACTCAAGTTTTAACAGGATCCCTCTGACCACTATAGGGAACGTCCTGTAGGGAACAGGAACTAGGAGAGTAGAATATGCAGAGAGCACAGTGAGAAGGTAAATGCAGTATTCCAGGCAGAAGATGATTAGTAGCCGGACAGAAGAGGGGTGTGGAGGGACAGGAAAGACCAAATTTGATAAAATTTGAAGATAGTAGTGGCAGCATTTGCTGGCAGACTGGATGTGGGTAGTGACAAAAGGAAAGTGGAGATAGAACTCTTAAGACTGGATGCTGGGTCCAGGATTCTAGGATTAGAAATTAAGAATAACCCTACAACTAAAATTAAGGATCAATAGCAAGCATTATCGATAGAGTTTGGCATTGAGTTGAAAACAGGGTTAAGATTTAGGTAAAGAGGCCTGGTACAGTGGCTTATGACTGTCTGTAATCCTAGCACTCTGGGAGGACGATGTTGGTGGATAGCTTGAGCTCAGAAGTTTCAGACTAGCCTGAGCAAGAGCAAGACCCTGTCTCTACTGAAATAGATAAACTAGCTGGCAGGCACCTGTAATCCCAGCTACTGAGGAGGCTGAAGCAAAAAGATCACTTGACCCTA
>NW_003852547.1:3070605-3085182 GCF_000181295.1 Otolemur garnettii | reverse complement strand
AAAAAAAAAAAAAAAAAAGATTAGAATTGGGGTAGGGTGACCTTTAAATGTTGACCCAGCTTTTGGCAGGGTATGGGCTAGGTTAAGGTTGTGATTTAGTCAGGACTAATGTATTTTGGAGATGGATGTGAGAGAAGGTTCAGAAATTTTAATGTTGACTTTCTAAATAGGAACATAAGTTGAATGTGATATTAGGTAAGGTAACATTTGCTGCTACAACCAATAAACCCTGACATGTCAGTGGTAATAGTAGGTTACTTCTTGCTCACACAATGGTGCAAATGTGAGTCTACAGCAGGGGATGTCCATATTTGGGTTGTGCCATCTTCAACACACTCTGCCAAAGTGATACATGCCACTTCTGTTAATCTTCCATTTGCGAACACTAGTCTTATGCCCTTTCCCAGCTACACAGGAAGTGACTTTGGAAAGAAAGGGACTAACAGCCCTGGAATCGATGAGAATAAACAAAGCTTGACAGTCTTTAGCCCTGAGATTGGAGGACTGAGACAGGGTGTGGCCAAAGGTCAAGAGAGATGGCAGAAAGAGACTGCAAAAGCAGAGAAACTCAGAAAAATGGACATAGACCAGAGAAAATGAGAAGAGAACTCAAGAGAGGGACAGAGATTCTGGGCAGGGACAGAGACCCAGAGTGAAGGTAGACAAAGACCAAAGTGGGAGAGATAGAGACCCACAGAGAAAGAAAAAGAGACAGAAAGACCCAGAAAGAGGAAAAGAAAGAGACCAAGAAAGCAAAGGGTCAGAGACCATGGGGGTGCCCCAAGAATCAGAGAGAAAGAGGGAAACAGACCAAGACAGAGGGAGAACAGAGACCTTGGAGAGAAGGGGAATAGATAACCCGATTGTGGGATGCAGAATCCCACAGAGATAGAAAAAGTGAACCAATACTAGAGAAATCCAGGGCAGGGTAAAGGAAAAGCAAAGCCCTTTCCTCACCCTCACCCTGAGCCACCCTTCCCTTCTCTCTTCATTTAGTGAGGCCTGCCCCAACCACCTGGTTATTAGTAATATCTGAATGTAATTCATTTGTTGTTATTAATAGGTAAGTGTCATTTCTTTCCTTTCCTCTTTAATTGTTTTTTCTTTTTATGTTTTGTATCCAAAGACAAGGGGATGGGGGCCTATCCAACTCCAAACTACCAAACTACTCCTCATTAAAAAAAGACAAAAAATCTAAGTCTTTCCTCTCTTACTATAGATCTCAGGGGCAGAGTAGAACTCTGAGGATGAAGGTAGCAGACCACTAGAATAGTACCACCACACTGTCCTGGGGTCTAGGCCCTTTTCTCCTTCACCAGAGGGTCCATTCTTACAGATGCTTTCAAAAGAGATCATTTACAGATAAAGGGGGTGGAGATGGGCAGATATACCTCGCAAATGCCCTCCCCTGTAGACCTTTCAGGGAGCACATAAATCTCCCTGACCGACATCCCTCCACAATTTAGTGACTGTTAGACACATAAGGCATGGAGCAGGCAGGGTGGGGAATCAGAACTGGGTGGGTGGCCGGCTGGGACACACTTTGACGAAGCCCGGGAAGTTAGCCGGGGTACCCGTAGGCAGAGAGGAGGCGTGGTGTTCAGCAGAGGGATCAGGGCAGACCCAGACCTGAAATTGAATGGAGGCGTGGCTTAGCGTCCTGATGCCTGGGATTGGAAGGCTGAGGGGGCGAGGACACAGGACGTGTGGGCGTGGCGACGAACGGCAGCTTCAGGGGCAGGTTGTGGGGGGATGGTGAATCTTGGTGTCTGGAAGTCTGCCCTGGGGCCTTCATAATCTTCACTCTTTTTTTTGGTAGAAAATCTATCATTTCAGTCTGAGCTAAGGCTCTTTAGCTCTGGGATTGGAGAATCATGATTAGAAACCCGAGCAGAGGGTCCAGCAGGATTCGGAGAGAGGATGCAGAAGGGTAATCTTGTAACTAGTCATGGGAGCAGAAGATCTGGAAAGTGTTTACCCAAGTGGCTCCTCCAAGAGCTCAGGATTACAAACATACACCGGATGTACATACAATAAAGCTGATGGCATCGGTACACACTGCAGAATGACACATCAAATTGTATGGACAGCCATTAATACATAGTAAGCTCCCCGTTATTTCCTGGGCTCTATGCCTGGCACCTAATATGCACCATCTCTTCGAATCCTTACAGTGCCCTATGAGACAGAAACTGGAATTTATCTCCATTTTACAGACAAGGAAAGGAAGCACAGAGACGCTAAGTAACTTTCCCCAAAGTCACACAGCTAAGGAGACATGAGCTGAGTATGTTGTCAAAACAGCAAGGGAGTTTTAGTCTAGGTCCAGTTTGCTCCTTGCACAAAAATTTAATGAGTCAGCGGGGATTGTCAAGGAAGAAGGGAGTTTTAAATATGACAGATTTCTTGGCAGGAGAACTGGAGATGCTGCCTCAAATACAGATCTGTGTCTCCATCTCCCACTAAGGGATATCATGGGCTTATAAAGGAGGGGCCAGGTACTCAGGGCAGTATATCTCACAAGAGACTACATGCATTGGGGGCAAATTGTAGGGGATGGTGAATCTTGGTGTCACGAAGTCTGGGGCCTTCAGAATCTTAACTCTTTTTTTTTTTTTTTTGTAGAAAATCCATCATTTCAGTCTGAGTGCACTGATTTGTGCCTATAATCCCAACACTCAGGGAAGTAAGCGGGAGAATCACTTTAGACTGGGAGTTTGAGTCCATCATTTTTGGGAAACAACCAAAGGGTCAAGTAGTTAATCAGGGGAGAGGATTATAAAAAACATATATAGAGGTTCATGGGGTTAGTTCCAGGGGTTGAAACCCTGCAACCTGCTTCATGAGCCTAGGGTCTGACTTAAGACTTAAACACTCCCATGGACCCCAGAAAGAGAAACAAGATAAGTAACAAACACATACTGTTACAACAAAACCAGACTCATTGCCTTCTGCTCAAGAGGAAGCCAGTACACTGAGACAGCAGGCGTTACAGTGGAGAAAAAGCTTAATATTTACAGGTGCCATGCAAGATGACAGGAGGAAATTCTGAAATCTATCTCCCTAAGAATTTGGAAGAAAAGGTTTTAATGATAGTTTGGCAGGCAAAGGGCTAGGCAATTTTGTCTGCTGATTAGCTGGGTACAGGGTAAAATCATAGGGGGTTAGAAGTTGTCTTCTTGTGCTGAGTTAGTTCCAAGGTAGGAATGGCAAGACCAACTGAGTCAGTTCCTTGGTATGGGCCACGGGTCTGGGTGGGTCAGCCAATCCCCTGGAATGGATGTGGAAGATATATCAAAAAACTTAGGTTTCACAAGGGATATCTCCATGTTATCTGTGGGAGCAATGAAGAAAGCTAAGAATTTTTATGACTATCAGCTATATGACTCCTGAGTAGTAAGCAATTATAGGAAAGCAAACTAGGGAACAATGGCTGGTTGTATATATATTTTAACTATACCCATACTTTTGCAGAGTTTAGGCCCCTATCACAGTTTCCACCTCATGGCCCTTTACTAACATTATAAAGGGCAGTTTCAAAACCAAACAGTCTGAACTTGAGCTTCCAATGAATCTCACACAAAATTGCATGTATTTACATACAGCTTTTATTAGCTTCCTCAGTGGTCCCCCAGATAGTGAGAGAAAGAGAAGAAAGATAGAGACAAAGTGATCTCTCTCACTACCTCAAAGGTAAAAGGGACTTTGGATCAGGTCACTCCTGTGTAGAACCTCCCTCCCCCATACACTCACAGTGACTTTTATAAAATTCACATGGTCTATCCACCGTGGTCTGTAAAGTCACATTTCCTGCACCAAATCACCAACTGGACTTCAGTGGGGACCAGAGTGAGTCTGACTTGCTCTGGACCCACTCCACTGTCACCCCAAATTGAGGGACACTCTACAAAACGCCTGGTTTGATCTTTTAAAAAGATTATAATGACATAATGGCCGGGATTTGATTGAAATAGTCAAGCACATGTGAGAAGAAGGGGTGGGGACAGAGTTAAAACAAGATTGGCCATGTATCAATTACAGTGAAAGTTGAGTTATGGTTATTTTGAGTGTTTGCCAAACTCTTTTCTCTACTTTTATGTATCAGTCTGCTTTGACTGCTGCAACAAAATACTACAGACCAGGTAGCTTATATAAGAACAATTTGTTTTCTCACAGTTCTAGAGGTTAGAAGTCCATCATCAAGGCACTGACCAGTTTCTGAAGAGGGCTCTTGGCTTGCAGCCTATGGCAATGTCCTTACATGGCCTTCTTGTGCTCAGGTGGGAGAGAAAGCAGAGAGAGAGAGATCTATTGTCACCTTATAAAGATAGTAATCCCATAGGATTAGGGACTACCTTTATGACCTCACTTAACCTAATTACATTCCCTACCCCATCTCCAAATTCCATCATTTTGAGATTTAGGATTTTGACATGTAAATCTGGGAAAGGACATAGTTCAGTCCATAACAATGTCTGATATTTCCCATAATTAAAAATTCTTAAGGGAGAGTTCTCAAATTTCAACATGTATCAAAACCACCCAGGGTGTTGTTTGTTTTTGGTTTTGAGGTTGAGTCTCACTTTGTTGCCCTGGTAGAGTGCCATGGCATCATAATTCACAGCAACCTCAAACTCTTGGGCTGAAGCAATCCTCTTCCCTCAGCCTCCCAAGTAGCTGGAACTACAGGCAACAGTCACAACGCCCATGTAGTTTTTCTATTTTTAGTAGAGTTGGGGGTCTCACTCATGTTCTGGCTGTTCTCAAACTCCTGAGCTCAAGCAATCCAGCCGCCTCAACCTCCCAGAGTACTAGGATTACAGGCGTGAGCCACCGCTCCTGGCCCCAGGGTGCTTTTTAAAAATACATATATTTTGAGACCTACCCTGGGAAACGTTTGTTTCCTTGGTAGGGAACTCAAAGGCTGCATTTTTAAGCAACTCCCTAAGCTCCTCCTGAAGGACCTTAGCCCACCCCTTTGACCCTCCCTACCCACCCCCCACAGATGTGGAGCACCGGTGCTAAGGATTCAGAGAAGAACTGGGATCCAGGAAATAGGATGCAACACAGTCTGTACTAAGAGAAGAAAGCTGGACGACCCCAGGGGAGCTGGTCTAGCTAGCGTTTCCTGTAAACCTCCCACTCTTATCATATCAAGCCTCAACCAGCCTCTCATTTCATCCATAAATACTCCAGGAGGTGTCTTTCAAAGATAAGGACTTTTAAAAACATCAATGTAACACAATGATCACACCTAAAATTTAGAATAATTCCTAATATCACTTGATAAAATTGATATAACAACTCTATGGGAGATAGGATTTTATTTAGTCACAAGGTAGACATGAATATTTAATCTATTAATACTAATAAGTTGGGAGGTGATTCTCTGCAGAAGGGGAGAGTAGTGGGAGTGTTTGTGAGGCCAGGGAATGTGTGAAAGGAACTTAATCCTTACTTTTCACAAAGTCAGTGGATAATACAAACATAGAAAAATAAGAAACAGCCATTTAAATATGTTGTCTAGAAGTCCGAGGATAAAATACCAAATGAGGTATAAAAGGAGGGTCGTGCCTGTTGATCAGTGAGTAGGCTGCCGGCCCCATATACTGAGGGTGAAGGGTTCAACCCGGCCCCAGACAGATGGCAACAAAAAAATTGCCTTGGGGGCATTGTGGGGGGTGCCAGTAGTCCCAGCTACTAGGGAGGCTGAGGCAAGAGAATCGCCTATGCCCAAGAGCTGGAGGTTGCTGTAAGCTGATGGCACTCTACTGAGGACGATAAAGTGAGACTGTCTCCAAAAAAAAAAAAAAAAAAAAAAACCAAAGGAAACAGCTGAAAGAGTACAAGATATTTTGATAAAAATAAACATGAAATTAAAAAAAATAATAACTTATACACAATGCATCAGTGGTCCTTAAGGTGGATGGACAATCCATGGACCTCTAAGAAGGGTGGGGGGCCTTAAGCCCTAGGATTGTGTTTGTGTGGGTATTGTTTAAGGAAGGGATGCTGGGGCAGGGCCTGTGGCTCAGTGAGTAGGATGATGGCCCCATATACCAAGGGTGGTGAGTTTGAACCCGGCTTCCGTTTTTTGTTGCAAACTGCAACAAAGAATAGCTGGGCATTGTGACAAGCGCCTGTAGTTCCAGCTACTCGGGAGGCTGAGGCAAGAGAATCGCCTAAGTCCAGGAGCTGTACCGAGGGCCGGCGACAAAGTGAGGCTATTGAAAAAAAGATAAAAAAGAAAAAAAAAAAAAAAAAAGGAAGGTATGCTGGAGTCTGGCAAGAGAAGGGCACTCTGAGATGAAGAAAGAAGTGAGAGAGTGGGTGGGAACATTGGCAAGTTCTCAGAACTATATTCCCATGATGCTCGGGACCCCCACTTACCATCCCACCTGCCATCTTCCTATCCCCTACAGAGGACACATTCAAATTGGGTCACTTGAGGAGCTTAATAAAGGCACTATTCACAAAGGTATAGGCAGGGTTTAGGGAAGCCCCTTAGAAGGGAGCAGTACCATAGGGCAGGTAACCGTGAGGAGCTGTTAAAGGAGGGGTATCTGCAGAGAGGGGAGGGAAGGGGCCAAAGACGCAGAGACAGGGTTTTATGGAGGGGCCAGGGCAAGAGCAGTGAACTCTGTGTTGTGGTAAAATACACCCATACTTTGATCTCCAGGGGTCAGCAGGGGTAAGCATTGGAGGAAGCCCCCAGGAGGCCAGATGCTAGTGATGCAATGTATAAAGGTTAGCATCTGCGACAGAGAAAGGCAAAAATGGATCCTGTGAATAAATGTGAACCCTCTTTCAAGATGGATCCGGGACAGCTAAGTGAGTCTACATTTAAAATAGAGTCTAAAAATGACAAGCGCCTATAGTCCCAGCTACTTGGGAAGCTGAAGCAAGAGAAACACCTGAGCCCAAGAGTTTGAGGTTGCTGTGAGTCATGACACCAGGGCACTCACTCTACTCCAGGCAACAAAGTGAGACTCTGTCTCAAATAAAATAAATTAATTAATATAAATAAGTAAAAACAAGACGTGGCGCCTGTAGCACAGTGATTACAGGGCCCACCACATACACCCAGGCTGGTAGGTTCAAACCCAGCCAGGGCCAGCTAAACAATGACAATTGCAACAAAAAAATAGCCAGGTGTTGTAATGGCAGCTGCAGTCCCAGACTTGGGAGGCTGAGGCAAGAGAATCGCTTAAGCCCAAGAGTTTGAGGTTGCTGTGAGCTGTGACACTACAGCACTCTACCCAGGGCGACATAGTGAGACTTTGTCTCAAATAAATAAATTAATAAAATAAAATGTCAAGCAACCATTTGTTGACTAGCCGTCACCCTCAAGCACTCTACTTTTGAGTTTCCCAAAAATCTTCACTTGTATTTAACTTTGGGGGACTTTCAGGGCTCACCTGAGTCAACCAATCAGGAGTCAGTTATATCAACCAATCAGAACTCAGCTGCATCAACCAATCAAAACAAATTCCAAGCCTCCATTTGAATTGGACCTGATTGGGAACCTAGGTGAGACCCTTGACTATAAAATGTGGACTCCTTGGGGTCCTAGGGTCGCTATCTAAAATCCTAGCACTCTCAGGGGCGAGGATTGCTTGAGGCCAGGAGTTTTACGTTGCCTTGAGCTATGATGACACCACTGGCCAGGCAACAGAAAAAGAGAGACACTACCTCAGAACAAACAAAAACCAGAATCCTCTCTTTGTTCTGTGGAACGCACTGCTGAGTGGAATAAAGCGTCTTCCTCCACATTCTTTTTTTTTTCTTTTCTTTTTTTGAGACAGAGCCTCAAGCTATCCCCCTGGGTAGAGTGCTCTGCCATCACAGCTCACAGCAGCCTCCAACTCCTGGGCTCAAGCGAGTCTCCTGCCTCAGCCTCCCAAGTAGCTGGGACCACAGGCGTCTGCCACCTATTTTTTGGTTGCAGCCGTCATCGTTGTTTGGCGGGCCCGGGCTGGATTCGAAGCCGCCACCTTAGGTGTATGTGGCTGGCGCCTTAGCCACTTGAGCCACAGGCGCCGAGCCACACATTCTTTTTCAAAAAACTTTTGTTCCCAATCTGGAGGGGCAAACAAGCTATCCAACAGGGTGCCAAGGGGCGGGATGCTACCAGAATGTCACGTTACAGCGACATTTAATTAAATACTAAGACCAATAATAACTAGGCTCTTGGCAGGGTTGGAGAGTTGTTTGCAGGGGACCACTCCCTAGTGACCCCCTAATCTCCTCCCACCCCTCCCTGTGGTTTTTCTTATCACTCTTACTCAATCTTCTAAAAAGCTTCCCTCAGGGATTCCTGGAAGTAACTCAGAAGCCACTGTAGACTCTTCAAATGACTAATCAAAAAAATTAAAAAAGAAAGAAAGAAAAGAAAAGCCAAGAAAGCCAAAGGGCACGGAGGAGAGTTTAAATGATTAATCAACATTAAAAAAGATGCTCACCTCAGAAAACCCTGGAAAGTGTGATAGAACACTTAGGATGCCTGGGGCAGCTTGTAACCTACAGGAGTTAATGTCTGGGCGTTTTCTCAAGTAGTATGTATTTGGGCAATTGGAAAGTTTAATTCAGCATTTTAGGCTTCCTGTAATGGCCTCCTGAGTTATTCCAAACAATGATCCCCGGGGAACACAGAGGATGGTGGATAATCTTTTTTTAATGTCAGAAGCGCTGAGGAGAGGCCTGGGCACAGTGGCTCAGACCTGTATTCCCAGCACTCTGGGAGGCTGAGCAGGGTGTATTCCTTAAGCTCAGGAGTTCAAGACCAGCCTGAACAGAAGCAGCTAAAAATTGAAAAACTAACTGGAGGGATGTGGTGGGAACCTATAGTCCCAAACTACTGGGGAGGCTGAGCCAGGAGCATCACTTGAACCCAAGAGTTTGAGTTTCCTGGTAGCTAGGCTAACACTATGGCACTACAGGTTGGGGCAACAGAGTAAGACTCTGTCAAAACAATAAAATGCTGGGGGTGGTGCCTCACGGCTGTAATCACGGCTGTAATCAGTTTAGGCTGTAATGAGGCCTGTGGATTTCTTGATCTTAGAATGCAGGACCAGCCTGAGCAAGAACAAGACCCCATCTCTACTAAAAAATAGGAAAACTAGCCAGGTGTGGCAGGCACCTGTAGTCTCAGCTGCGTAGTCTCAGCTACTTGGGAGGCTGAGGCAAGAGGATTGCTCAAGCCCATGAGTGAGAGGTTGCTGTGAGCTATGATGCCATAGTACTCTGCACTTTACCCAGGGCAAGAGAGTGAGATTCTGTCAAAAAAAAAAGCACTGAGGGGAAAACAATTTGACAGTTGCTTATAAAACTACACAGCAACTGCACTTGTAGGCATTTTCCCACAAAATGTGAAGTGACAATATACACATAAAAGTGGTACACGAGTGAGGCATAGGGATGCCCACCTACAGCTACTCTGGAAGGGTGAGGTGGGAGGATCACTTGAGTCTAGGAGTTTGAGACCAGCTTGGGCAACACAGTAAGACCCTTTCTCTCTCTCTCTCTCTCTCTCTCTTTTTTTTTAAAGTGGCACACACAGAAATATTTGCAGCAGCTTTATTCAAATAGCCAAAAACCTGAAAACAAACTAGATATCTTTCAACAGGTCAACAGATGATAGTTAAACAAACTGTGGGCCTACTATGGAATACTACTTAGCAATAAGAAAGAAGGACATATTGAGATGTGCAGTGACTTGGATGGACTTCTAGAGAATTATGCTGTTGAAAAAAAGCCAATCCCAAAACATTGTATGTTATATCCTACTTCTATAACGTTCTTGGAATGACAAAGCTATAGAAATGGAGTATAGATTAGTGGTTGCCAGGGATTAAGGAGGAGGTAGGGACCTGAAGGGAAATGGCTGTGGTAATAAAAAGGCCACAAACAGGCTCAGCACCTATAGCTCAGCAACTAGGGCGCCAGCCACATACACCAGAGCTGGTGGGTTCGAACCCAGCCTGGACCTACCAAACAACAATGGCAACTACAACCAAAACATAGCCAGGCATTATGGCAGGTGCCTGTAGTCACAGCTACTTGAGAGGCTGAGGTAAGAGAATCACTTAAGCTCAAAGAGTTTGAGGTTGCTGTGAGCTGTGACACCATAGCACTCTACCAAGGGTGACATAGTGAGACTCTGTCTCATTAACAAAAAAAAAAAAGGCCACATACACCATCCAGAGCATTAACCAATGCAGTGGATGAAGTTGCTTCCATAGGTGGCCCACAGGTTTATGTTTTAGTGATGACCCACTGCAGGAGCAGGGTTCAATAGTGCTTTTTAAATGTTGATGGTGCTTTGGTCAAGAGGTTAGGTTTTTTTCCTTTTTTTTGAGACAGTCTCGCTGTTGCCCTCAGTAGAGTGCAATGGAGTCACAGCTCACAGCAACCTCAAACTCTTGGGATTAAGCCATTCTCTTGTCTCAGCCTCCCAAGTAGCTGGGACTATAGGTGCCTGCCACAACGCCTGGCAATTTTTGTTGTTGTTGCAGTTGTCATTGTTGTTTAGCTGGCCCAGGCTGGGTTCCAACCCATCAGCCTCAGTGTATGTGGCCAGCGCTCTACTCACTGAGCACCACCCAAGAGGTTGGATTTTTGAGATCAGGTTTGGAGGCAGAAATGTCATGGTCACATTTGTGAGGTGATTCACTTGCAGGTGGACAGGACAGTTTTTCTACTTCAGTAGAATAGACTGTTTCTTCATTTCTCAGTTGAAATCCCTTACCCAATTCTCAAATAGGGCACCAGTCTCCATGTGACAGATTCTTTATTTATTTTTATTTTTTTTCAGTTTTTGGCCGGGGCTGGGTTTGAACCTACCACTCCAGCATATAGAGCTGGCACCCTACTCCTTTGAGCCACAGGCACCGCCTAGGCTTCAAATTCTTGAATGTGCATGGCTTTGCCAATTTGCCAATCACCAGTGGCTTTAGTTTCTCTCTGGTTGAGCTAGTGCAAAGCAGAACTGTGCAGTGTTCTTTGGAAAGTTTTCTGTGCTAATAACATTTGTCAGCCTTCATGATGAGACTCTGTCAGGCATTGCCTTGAAAAAGAATCCACATTTATTGACATTAACGATGTCATCTTTGCAGCCTCTGGTGAAGTCCTGGAACTTTTTGTTGAACTCTTCCACAACTTCTACTGGAACTTCATTAGATTCACCAACTACACAAGACTTTCTGGGAGATTTGATGTCACTCTTTAAATTTCTCAAGCCAACCACTTGATGATTAGAAATCTGCCATCCTGAATTCCTAAGCGAGTTTTTTAGCAGCCTTTTGGATGATCAACCTGGAGATTCAACCATGAACTGTTAGAACCAGCTTAACGTGGCTTCATTGATTTCATCAAGGGAAGTTTTCCTCCTTTTTCCGCTATAGGTTTCTGCTTTCCTTACTATATCTCTCCAAGTACTCATGTTTATCTTACTAACACGAAAATGTTCTGCCATCGTTCCTTAGTTGCTGGTTTCCAGAAAATGTAGATCAACCTCTTCCTTCGATGTCAGCAATTTGAGTTCTTTCCTTTGGGTCATGAAGTGTCAATTAACTGTAAAATTTTTCAGTAATTACAGGATGTATCTACAATTCAGATCAGTCCTTGAAAAAAATCGTCCACGCCAAGTGATAAACAATAGACTGTTAGGCCTCATCCAACATGTGGTAATAATAAAACATGAGAAAAGACCTTATACTAAAGTAAAAATAATACAACTAAGGGGCAACATGCCTTCTACTGTTTTTTATAGAGTGGACTCTGTTGGTAAAGACATAGAGAGTAAGTAAATGTTATGTGTCACGGTCCAAGTGGTAAAGATACAACTTACAAAGGTGGTCAGTGTATAGAGTTCAGTCCTCCATTGAGTACATGTGATGCCTCCCCACTCTATGAAAATTAGGTCAACTTAAGGAGGTGCTTAGTGTAGGGAGGTGGTCAGCTACGTAGGTTGTGCTGTACATGCACAAATACACAATGGAATATTATTCAACTTTTATAAAGGAGAAGATCCTGCCATTTGCCACACTATGGGTGGACCCAGAGGACATTAAGGCTAAGTGAAATAAGACATAGAAAAAAATATTGCATGATCTCACTTACATGTGGAGTATGTTTTGTTTTGTTTTTTTAATCAAGGGACAGCGTGAATGCAGTCCCCCACTACCACAAATTATGCAGTTGAGTTTCCCACATTTGGGGAAATTGCAGGGGTCAGCACATCCAGAGTGCAATGGATAAGCCTCATCCTGGGAAAACCACCTTTGAGATCATGGTATCTCCTCTGCCAGGTAAGTATGTGGTGGAGTATGTTTTTAAAAAGAGGTCAGGCTCGGCGCCTATAGCTCAACCGGCTAAGGCGCCAGCCACGTACACCTAAGGTGACGGGTTCGAATCCCCAGCCTGGACCCGCCAAACAACAATGACGGCTGCAACCAAAAAATAGCCGGGCGTTGTGGCAGGCACCTGTGGTCCCAGCTACTTGGGAGGCAGAGGCAGGAGACTCGCTTGAGCCCAGGAGTTGGAGGTTGCTGTGAGCTGTAATGCCACGGCACTCCACCCAGGGGGACAGCTTGAGGCTCTGTCTCAAAAATAAATAAATAAATAAATAAATAAAAAGAGGTCAGCCGGGTGCAGTGGCTCACGCCTGTAATCCCAGTAAGAGTGAGACCCTTGACTCATAAAAAAATGAAAAATCCAGCCAGGCACCACAATGAGCGCCTGTAATCCCAGTGGCTTCTGGAAGCCAAGGCAACAGGATGCCCTCGCCCCCGTCTAAGGTTGCAGTGAACTGTGACACTACTGCACTCTGGTCAGGGAATAGGGTGGGACTCTGTCTCAACAACAACAACAAAAAAGCAAGAAAATAAAAAAGAGGTCAAATAAACAGAAATAGAGAGCAAAACTGTGGTTACGAAGGAGCGGAGGAAATAGGGTAATGTAGGCCAAAGGATACAAAGTAGCAGATACGTAGGACGAACAAATCTGGAGATCTAATGTACAATGTGAGGAATAACTAAAGTTAACAAAACTGTACTATATTAGGGATTTTTGTTAAATAAGTAGATTTTTAATCACAAAACCGTAACCATGTGAGATAAAAGACATATTAATCTGCTTCACCACAGTAATCATTTTTCTATGTTAACATAACCCATAACATCATGTTGTAAACCACAAATATACACAATACAATTTATTTTTTTAAAAAATAGGAGGACAGGTGCAGTGGCTCACAGTTGTAATCCTAGCACTGTCGGAGGTAGAGGCAGGTGGATCAGTTTAGCTTAGGAGTTCAAGACCAGCCTGACCAAGAGCAACAACCCATTCCTACTAAAACTGGAAAACTAGCTGGACATTATGACGTGCACCTAAAGTCTCAGCTACTCAGGAAGCTGAGGCAGGAGGATGGTTTGAGCCCAGGAGTTTGAGGTCACTCAAATGCCACCACATTCTACCCAGGGCAACAGAGTGAGATTCTGTCTCAAAAAAATTTTTTTTAATGTAAAAATATTAAAAATGAGAGAAGAGAGATTCAGGGAAAGGAAGACAGCAAGTGTCAGAAAAGACACGTGGATGGCTAGAGATGAGTGAGCTATTGGGCTTGGGGGTATGATAGGAGATGAGGTTAGAGATGTCAGAGAAGTGGGGAGCACATATCCCCTAGAAACCTGTAGGCTATGGTTAAGTTTTGGGGGTTTATTCTTTATTCTGAGGTTAACTGAGAAGCAGAGAAAGTTTCAAGCAAGAGGGGTGACATGATCTGATTGATATTTTAGAACTCTTTTTCTGCTACTATGTAATAATTATCATCCAGCCACTTCTCAACACTTCCTCTGTCTCCCGCCTGGCCTAGCCACTGCCACCTCTGGCATTAACCTCACAGCCTCTGAGCTTCTGCCCTCAACTCCCACTCTCTGTTTCCTCATGTGGCAGACAGAAGGACCCTATTAGATATTGTTTTTTTTTTTTTTTTTGCTTTATTCATTCATTCATTCATTTATCTATTTATTTTTGGCTGGGGCTGAGTTTGAACCCACCACCTCCAGCATATGAGGCCAGCACCCTACTCCTTTAAGGCACAGGCGCTGCCTATTTTTTTGAGACAGAGTCTCATTATGTCGCCCTTAGTAGAGTGCCATGGCGTCAATCACAGCTCACAGCAACCTCAAACTCTTGGGCTTAAGCAATTCTCTTGCCTCAGCCTCACAAGTAGCTGGGACTACAGGCACCCACCGCAATGCCTGGCTGGGTTTTTTTGTTGCAGTTGTCATTGTTTAGCTGCCCCAGCTGGCTTCGCACCTGCCAGCCTTGCTGTATGTGGCTGTCACTGTAACCACTGTGGCTGTCACTGTAACCACTGTGCTACAGGCGCTGAGCCACACATTGTTTTAAATCATTTCCCTACTCTGCTCAAAGCCCTCCATGGCTCCCACTCAGAGTACAACCCAAATCCCTTACAGCAGCCCATAGGATCCTGCATTGTCTCTCACCTCCTCCCATTCTCCCTCTCTTTTTTTTTTTTTTTTTTTTTTTTTTTTTGAGACGGAGCCTCAAGCT